>NW_027361844.1:0-515000 GCF_039654945.1 Dendrobates tinctorius | reverse complement strand
TCACATGGCCATATTGACGGAAAAATAAAAAAGGTATGGCTCTGGAAAAAAGGGGAGCGGAAAACGCAAAATCGGAAAAAGCTCCAGGAGTGAAGGGGTTAAAGGCAACAACATGCTGGACACACAGACTGTGTCTATTCCTTTTAAGGACACATCTCAAGAGAAAAGTAAAAAAATAATTGAAGGTCATAAACTCAATATCTGAAAATGGGGGGAGAAACAAAAGATTGAAACTTGGCAGTTACTTTGAGTTTAAAAACTTACACTAAAATATGAAGTCATTTTTCATAGTGTATTTCTTTGTTCATTTTTTTTAATGCAAAATTGAGCAATATTCTTAAATAGACTGTGAAGCTTCTTTACCTCACTGATTCTATTGCTTTTATTTAAAACCTCTGCCTCTCATTTCCAAAAATATCAACAGAAATCGAGAGAAGATTATACTACACAGATCAAAGAAAAGACAGGGAAGCATCCAAATAAAGAGGGCTACTTGCACAGGCCATAAATGGGGAGAAAAACACCATCTACAAGGGAATCACATTGAATGTGTACAGAGAAGACAGACTGGCAAATTCTGTAGTAAGAAAGGGGAAATCACACATTCTTCGGCCTCAGTGTCTTATAGCGCTGCGGAGAAGAAATTGCGTAGGCTATGTGCCCTCGATCAGGATAGAGCAACATTTTGGATGCAGTGTATTTTTACTGCGTCCAAAACGCTGCGTTCTATTTGTGCAGGTAAATCCGCATGTGTTCATTGATTCCTGCGGATTTACTGCATCTAGTGAATGGCTATGACTACACATATTAAGATAATTGATATGCTGCGGCTAGTAAACCTGCACTGTGGGTGAGTTTACACAGCATTAAATAGAAACACGGTGGGCATGGGACTTCTATAAATCTCTTCCACTGTGATTCTAATGTAGAACGCAGCATTTTGGATGCAGCGCTGGTGCACTGTGTCCAAACCGCTGCACTTCCCGTTTGTGGACATGTACCCTTATAGGCTGTAGAGGAAAGCAGTACATGATTGAATCTGTGCTGATACATGAGAGCTAGTAAAGGCAGCAGCATCCTGAGCAAAAGCTTCACTTCCAACATGTATAACAGGGAGGAAAGCAAGACAGATGTCTGACATGGGGAGCTTACCTAGTGAATAGAGCCAGACAGCCAGCCCAGTTTAACCCCTTTCTGCCATCAGAGGTACTATCCCGTACACGGTTCTCGGGCCCGTATGACCGGGGATGGGATAGTACGTCAACGCGATCAGTGGTGCTCCCGTGGGGGGGGGGGGGGGGGTGTCAGCTGATTATCACAGCTGACACCCGGCACTATGTGTCAGCTGTGATTATCAGCTGAACCCCCCCTCCCCCTGGCACATTAACCCTTTGACACGCTGCGATCAAACATGATCACTGTGTACCGGGGGCACAGGGAAGAATCGCGCAGGGAAGGGGCTCCCTGCGCGCTTCCCTAAGACCCTCGGAGCAGCGCGATGTGCCGTGCTGCTCCGAGGATCTCCTCCCTGCAGGCCCCCGGATCCAACATGGCCGCTGGGGCCTGCAGGGAAACGGCTTCCTCAGTGCCTGCTGAGAGCAGGCACTGAGGAAGCCTGTGCAGCGCCTGATCTGGCAGAGTGCTGTGCAAACTGTCAGATCAGCGATCTGACACTTTATTGTAATGTCCCACATTGGGACATTATAATAAAGTGTAAAAAATCATTTATAAAAAAAATCCTAAATAAATAATAAAAAGAAAAAAATCCCTAAAATTTTTTTTTGTAAGTAAAAAAACAAACAAAAATGCACATATTTGGTATCGCCAAGTCTGTAACGACCCACCCTATAAAACTGTCCCACTAGTAAACCCCTTTAGTGAACCCCTTAAAGCATTTTTTGCCTAGTTTTCTTTTTTTTTTTTTAATCATCATACCGCCAAAAAAAAACTGCCATAACACTAGATCAAAAAGACGCATATAAATAAACATGGTACCGCTGAAAACGTCATCTTGTCCCGCAAAAAACGAGCCACCACACACACAGTGTCATCAGCGAAAAAATAAAAAAGTTATAGCTCGCAGAATAAAGTGATGCAAAAATACTTATCACACGTCTGGACCCCGAGAGCATCATAAGCTATGTTATGAGGCAAAATTTTAACCCCGCGCATTCCAATTCACCAAAAATTTTGCCCCTATCTACATAATGGGGAAAAAGTGTGTGCGCGTCAAGCCACACCCTTCATTATGATGTCACAATGGTTGCCATGGCGACGCTGATTCATCATAGGTTGCAATGGTGACGGTTATGTCATAACGGTTGCCATGGTGGTAGTGATGTCATAATGGGTATATGGGCACGGGACTATGGAATGGAGGATATGTATGACGGGTATATGGGCATGGGACTATGGGATGGAGGATATATATGATGGGTATATGGGAACGGGACTATGGGATGGAGGATATGTATGATGGGTATATGGGCATGGGACTATGGGATGGAGGATGTGTGATGGGTATATGGGCACTCGACTATGGGATGGCGAATATGTATGATGGGACTATGGGATGGAGAATATGTATGATGGGTATATGGGAATGGGACTATGGGATGGAGGATATGTATGATGGGTATATGGGCACGGTCATATGGGATTGTGGATATGTATGATGGGTATATGGGCACGAGACTATGGGATGGAGGATAATTATAATTTGCTATAACTAACCACAGTTAGTTACTATGCCCGGCAGCGCCGGGCTCTTCAGCTAGTTTTTATATAAAATTGTTTTTAATGCATAAAAGCGCCAAAACATAAAAAAAGACATAAATGAGGTATCGCTGTAATCGTACAGACCCGAATAATAAAACTGCTTTATCAATTTTACCATACGCGGAACGGTGTAAACGCACCCCCAAAAGAAATTCATGAAATGCTGTTTTTTGTTCATTCTACGTCCCAAAAATCGGAATATAAAGCAATCAAAAAATGTCACGTGCCCAAAAATGATACCAATAAAAATGTCAAAAAATAAGACCTCACATGACTCTGGATCAAAATAGGGTTGGGGCTAGGGTTAGGGATGTGTTGGGGTTCAGGTTGGAGTTAGAATTGTGGGGTTTCCACTGTTTAGGCACATCAGGGGCTCTCCAAACGCAACATGGCGTCTGATCTCAATTCCAGCCAATTCTGCGTTGAAAAAGTCAAACGGTGCTCCTTCCCTTCCAAGCTCTGCCATGCGCCCAAACAGTGGTTTACCCCCACATATGGGGTATCAGCCTACTCAGGAAAAATTGCACAACAACTTTGGGGGTCTATGCGCATGCCTTTTTTCCCTATACTTTACATGGGTGCGCATGCACATGCGTTTGTTCACGTTTGTATGCGCATGCGCTTTTTCCTAGTGTGCGCTTGGGTGCACAAAATGCATCCTGTTGCACTTTTTGTGCTTCCGACTTGTCCCAAAAAAACGCATGTGCACGCAATGCGTTTTTTTTTTCACCCAAACACCCATTATAGTCTATGGGTGCGCTGACGTGCGCATGGTAATGTGCACGTCAGCGCAAAAAAAGCATGCGGTTTTTTTTTTAAAACCATGCGCAAAACCGCAAAAAAAGCACACAAACGCATGATGCGTTTTTTATGTGCGTCTGCACTGCGCACGGTGCGCAGCGCAAAAAAACGCAAGTGTGAAAGTAGCCTAAGTTATAAACTTCTGTGAAGCACCTAGATAAGTTCCTTGGGGGGGGGGGGGGGGGGTCTAGTTTCCAAAATGGGGTCACTTGTGGGGGGTTTCAACAGTTTAAGCACATCAGAGGCTTTCCAATCGCGACGTGATACCCGCAGACCATTCCATAAAAGTCTGCATTCCAAAATGTCACTACTTCCCTTCCAAGCCTCGACGTGTGCCCATACAGTAGTTTTCTCCTACATATTGGGTATCCGCGTACTCAGGACAAATTGGACAACAACTTTTGGAGTCCAATTTCTCCTGTTACCCTTGGGAAAATGAAAAAATTGGGGACTAAAAGATCATGTTTGTGGAAAAAAATGATTTTTTTATTTTCACGCTCGGGCGTTATAAACTTCTGTGAAGTCCTTGGGGGTTCAAAGTGCTCACCACATATCTAGATAAGTTCCTTGGGGGGTCTAGTTTCCAAATTGTTTTCATTTGTGGGGGGTTTCCACTGTTTAGCTCCTTCGTGACCCAGCCTATTTTGACCTTAATGACCTGGCCATTTTTTGCAATTCTGACCAGTGTCCCTTTATGAGGTAATAACTCAGGAACGCTTCAACGCATCCTAGCGATTCTGAGATTTTTTTTTTTCCTGACATATTGGGCTTCATGTTGGTTGTAAATTTAGGTCGATAATTTTTGCGTTTATTTGTGGAAAAAAAAAGGAATTTTGGTGAAAATTTTGAAAATTTCGCAATTTTCAAATATTGAATTTTATTCGGTTAAACCAGAGAGTTATGTGACACAAAATAGTTCATAAATAACATTTCCCACATGTCTGCTTTACATCAGCACAACTTTGTAAACAAAATTTTTTTTTGTTAGGAAGTTATAAGGGTTAAAAGTTGACCAGCGATGTCTCATTTTTACCAAAAAATTTACAAAACAATTTTTTTTTAGGGACCACCTCACATTTGAAGTCACTTTGAGGGGCGCATATATGGCAGAAAATATCCAAAAGAGACACCATTCTAAAAACTGCACCCCTCAAGCTACTCAAAACTACATTCAAGAAGATTACTAACCAGGTACTTCAAAGGAATTAAAGCAACGTGGAAGGAAAAAATGGACATTTTAATTTTTCCAACAAAATTTTTTTTTAGCCTCAGTTTTTCATTTTCACATGGGCAACCGAATAAAATGGATCCTAAAATTTGTTGGGCAATTTCTCCTGAGTATACCGATACCTCATATGTGGTCATAAACCACTGTTTGGGTGCACGGCAGGGCCCAGAAGGGAAGGAGCGCCATTTGACTTTTTGAATGGAAAATTAGCCACAATCGTTAGCGGACACCATGTCATGTTTGGAGAGCCCCTGTGAGCCTAAACATTCAAGCTTCCCCACAAGTGACCCCATTTTGGAAACTAGACCACCGAAGGAACTTATCTAGATGTGTGGTGAGCACTTTGAACCCCCAAGTGCTTCACAGAAGTTTCTAAAGCAGAGCAGTGAAAGTAAAAAATCATTTTTTTCCTCAAAAATGATTTTTTAGCCCGCTATTTTTTGTCACAAGGCTAACAGGAGAAATTGGACGACAAAAGTTGTTGTCCACTTTGTGCTGAGTACAACGATACCCTATATGTGGGGGGGAACCACTGTTTGGGCGCATGGGAGAGCTCAGAAGGAAAGGAGCGCCATTTTGGAATGCAGACTTTGATGGAATGTTCGGCGGGCGTCATGTTGCGTTTGCAGAGCCCCTGATGTGCCTAAACACTAGAAACCTCCCACAAGTGACCACATTTTGGAAACTAGAACCCCCAAGGAGCTTATCTAGATGTGTATTGAGCACTTTGAACCAGGGCTGTGGAGTCGGAGTCGTGGAGTCGGAGTTAGTTTTGGTTGGAGTCGGTAGAAATGTACCGACTCCGACTCCAGCTTTAAAAAAAATGTATTAATATTTCATAATTGAACTTTCATATGAATTTTATAAATGTTACTCAAATATATATGTTCTATCAAACTATGAACAACAGTGATAAGCAGTTCTGCTGGAGATAGAGACATTTCTTACTTCTTGTGTGTCACTGTTCTCCACTGCCCTTATCTAATCTTATACTTGGTTAACCTCATGCTGCCCCAACCCCCCTACTTACAATGTATGAAACTGAAAGTGAAAATGTGTTGCAAATTCTTAGTAGTAAAGCTCCTCATCTAGACTAGATCATACTAGGTGTGCGTCTTCCAAGCATCTCACAGCTGCCTGCTACTCAGAAGAGGAAGACTGTAAGAAGTATTATCCTTTCAACAAACTTTGCATCAGTTAACTGTGAGTACATGAGGAATAATAACAGTATTACTGACCACTATATCAGTTGTACGACCTGGCAATAATTTTGTACAATTGTTTTTAGGAAAAACAATTGTCATTTGGATTGTGAATGCAGAATTAAAAACCTGAGAATGTCAAAGAAGCATCACATTAAATCAGCTGTATTTGAACATTTCACCATCACTCAAGATAGAAAACATTATGTCTGTCAGTGTATGACAAATGATCCAGACGAAAACAAATGCTGTGAAGCCAAGATGAGCGCATATTCAGGCAAAGATAAAAATGCTCCTACCAGAACTTCTAATCTAAAGAGACATTTACAGCGCTTTCATCCAGAAGTACTGAAAGCAGTGGATGAGAAAAACTGCATCCAAACCAATGAACCAGTGCCCAGCTCTTCCAGCCAAACAAAGGAGCAGAGAACTTTGCAGCCATCAGTTGCAAGATATTTTGTCAGTGACAAAGTTACTGTGACAATGACAGTAGATACATTTAAAAAACAGATCATAGAGCTTGTTGTAAAGGATAGTGTGCCTATTTCATTATTTTCACGACCAGCTTTTATTTGTCTGAATGGGGAAATGGCCCGCAAGCTTGGTGTTTCTCTGGAGAGAGAGAGTATTAGAAAATTAGTAATCGAAGAAGCTTTTAAACAAAAGGAAGAACTTAAAAAAAACTCTCAAGGGACGCTTTCTGTTTCTTAAAAGGGATGCCTGCACACGTCACAGAGTGAACTATTTTGCCATCAATGTCCGATTTGTTTGTGACAAAAATGAAATAGTTACCAAGACATTGGCAGTAAAAGACACCAAAGCTCATCACACCAGTGAGTTTCTCCAGGTCTTGGTGGAAAAGGTTCTGCAAGACTATGAACTTTAAAAAGAGCAAGTTCTTTCTGTCGTAACTGACAATGCTTCAAATATGTTAAGTACTATTAAGCTAATGAATGAGAGTAATGATGGTGACCAGCAGCTAGAAGAACATTCTGTGTCCACAGACACAGAAATGTTTGAAATAGAGGAACACAGTATTGTAACTGAGGAGCAAACTGAAGTTGCTTCAGATGAACAGCAACATGATAGTTTAGATGATCTTGTTGAAACTGTGTCAATATGTTCTTTCATTCATCACATGCGCTGTGTTGTGCATACGCTACAGCTGGCTATAAGAGACAGTCTGCAAGAAGGACATGCTGCTGCACTGATTGGCAAGGTGAGAAAATTGGCTACTGTTGCCAGAACCCCTAAAGTTGACTCAATTTTGAAGAGACGTGCTGGAAAAGGGGCAATTATTGATCAAGCCACACGATGGGGCAGTACTTACTTAATGATTCAGCGCTTGGTTGAACTGAAAACCTTTCTTGTAGACATGGCTAAACCTCAACTGACGCTAAATGAAAGTCAGTGGAATCAGGTGACTGAGCTGGAAAAATTGCTAGAGCACCCATTTACAGTGACTAAAAAATTACAAGCAGAGGACTTAACTCCAGGTATTTTCTTAAAGGAGTGGAAGAACCTGATGTTTTGCCTGTCCCAAAGAGGAGGGTTAATTGCAAGTGGCATTGCTACATCAATGAAACGGAGAGAGGAGCTACTATTACAAAATAACATTCTTTTGGCAGCTGTTTATGTAGACCCAATGCATCGGATTCTTCTAGATGATCAACAGCTAAGTAAAGGCAAAGAAGCTCTGTTTGAAATAGCAGTAAGGATGAAAGGGTTGCAGAACAGTCAGGAGGAACAAGAAGAATTTGGTCGTCCTGCCACATCTTCACCCTCATCATCAACTGATGAAGAATTTAATTTCGAAAAATATTTGGATCACAAGGACCGTGCAAAGCGTTCCCGCATAGAAGAAGAGTCATCCCCATCAAGGAACACAGCCAGTACATTTCAGCAGAATTTTTCATGTGCACTAAAAGAAATTGAGAAATTTGACCGTTCATCAAAAATAACAGTGCAACAAGCGATTCCTCTGTATCCTGACATTGTCAGAGATGTTGCCCGAGTGGTTACTGCTTTGCCACCAACACAAGTTAGTGTAGAGAGGTTGTTCTCTGCTCTCAAAATAATTAGATCAGATTTGAGGACATTCATGAAGGAGGATCTGACAGAGGCAATACTTTTTCTGAGGACAAATTTATAGATTTCTTATTAACTGCATAAAAGTGTTTGTTGCATATTTACTTACAGTTTAGAAAAGTTTAGAAAAGTTATTTGCTATATTCTAATTGTATTCTAATAAATGTAGTTTTTGCTCTAAGTGGTCTGATTACTTATATGATGGTGAGAAACTGAATAAGCACGATGTTTAATATTTTACAACAGTAAATTTGTTGTTATGAATTGGCCATTTATGAAGGAGTCGGAGCCGGAGTCGGAGCCTGATAAAATCCAGGAGTCGGAGTCGCAACTGTGGCTTACCGACTCCACAGCCCTGCTTTGAACCCCCAAGTGCTTCATAGTAGTTTATAAACGCAGAGCCATGAAAATAAAAAATTATTTTTTTCCTCAAAAATTATTTTTTAGCCTGCTATTTTTTATTTTTCTAAGGGTAACAGGATAAATTGGACCCCAAAAGTTGTTGTCCAGTTTGTCCTGAGTATGCTGGTACCCCCATATGTTGGGGGAACCACTGTTTGGGCGCACGGCAGGGCTCAGAAGGGAAGGAGCGTCATTTGACTTTTTGAATGGAAAATTAGCTCCAATCGTTAGCGGACACCATGTCGTGTTTGGAGAGCCCCTGTGTGCCTAAACTTTGGGGCTCCCCCACAAATGACCTCATTTTAGAAACTAGACCCCCTAAGGAACTTATCTAGATGCATAGTGAGCACTTTGAACCCCCAGGTGCTTCACAGAAGTTTATAATGCAGAGCCGTGAAAATATAATTAATTTTTTTCCCTCAAAAAATGATTTTTTAGCCCGCTATTTTTTTATTTTCACAATGGTAACAGGAGAAATTGGACCCCTAAAGTAGTTGTCCAGTTTGTGCTGAGTACGCTGGTACCCCATATGTGGAAGGGAACCACTGTTTGGGCACACGTCGGGGCTCGGAAGGGAACTAGTGATGTTTTGAAATGCCGACTTGATGGAATGGTCTGCAGGCGTCATGTTACATTTGCAGAGCCCCTGATGTGCCTAACAGTGTAAACTCCCCACAAGTGACCCCATTTTGGAAACTAGACCACCCAAGGAACTAATCTAGATGTGTCGTGAGCACTTTGAACCCCCAAGTGCTTGACAGAATCATTTTTTTTCCACAAAAATAATTTTTTGTAGCTCACAATTTTTTATTTTCCCAAGGGTAACAGGAGAAATTAGACCCCCAAAGTTGTTGTGCAATTTTTCCTGAGTACGCTGATACCCCATATGTGGGGGTAAACCACTGTTTGGGCACATGTCTGGGCTCGGAATGGAGGGAGCACTGTTTGACTTTTTGAACTCAAAATTGGCTGGAATAAATGGTGCCATGTCGCGTTTGGAGACCCCGTGATGTGCCTAAATAGTGGAAACCCCTCAATTCTAACTCCAACCCTAACCCCAACACACCAATAACCCTAATCCCAACCCTAATCATAACCCTAATCCCAACCCTAAAGCTAACCACAAGCCTGACCCTAATCTTAACCCTAATTCCTACCCTAACCCTAATTCCTACCCTAACCCTAATTCCAACGCTAACCCTAATTCCAACGCTAACCCCAATTCCAACCCTAACCCTAATTCCAACCCTAACGGAAAAATAAAAATATTTTCTTTATTTTATTATTTGTGCCTACCTATGGGGGTCATGAGGGGAGCCGTGATTTACTTTTTTTTTTTTTATTTTGATCACTGTGATAGTCTATCACAGTGATCAAAATAAATGAATGAATCTGCAACTTTGCAGATTCCGACGGGCTTACTGTGCATGCGCCCGCCATTTTCCAAGATGGCGGCGCCCATAATCCGGGACGGGCAGAGGGACATCGGAGGCACCGTGGAGGGTGAGGTGGGGTGATCAGAAGGCGGGGGGAGAACAGGGAAGGGGAGGGGGAGCAGATGATGGCGGTGGCCGATCGGCGCCGTCAGTCGGTGGCGGTGGCTGATCGGCGCCGTCAGTCGGTGGGGGGTCTGATCAGTGTCTCCAGCCATGGCAAATACTATAGCAGCATCAGCCATAGCTGGATTGTAATATTTCACCAAATTTCATTGGTGAAATATTGCAATCGCACTGATTGACTGTTAAAAGTGAAACAGCCAATCAGAGCGATCGTAGCCACGTGGGGGCGAAGCCACCACCCCTGGGGTGAAGTAGAAAGGGTCCTGTGTGCTGGTCGGGTGACCTTTCAGTGACCCCGGTCACCCAACGCGCAGGGTGGCTATCAATTCATTACGCCACATAGGCGTCATGGGTCGGATTGGCACTGACTTTCATGACACCTAAGTGGCGTCAAAGGTCGGGAAGGGGTTAGGCACATCAGGGGCTTTCCAAATGCGGCATGGCGTCCGATCTTAATTCCAGCCAAAATAGTCAAATGGCGCTGCTTCCCTTCCGAGCTCTGCCATGCTCCCAAATAGTAGTTTACCCCCACATATGGGGGTGTTGGCGTACTCAGAAAAAATTGCACAATAACTTTTGGGGTCCTGTCACCCTTGGGAAAATAAAAATTGGGTGTGAAAAGATCATTTTTGTGGAAAAAATTATTTTTTTAATTTGTACGGTTGCACATTATAAACTTCTGTGAAGCCCTTGGGGGTTCAAAGTTCTCACCACACATCTAGATAAGTTCCTTGGTGGGGTCTAGTTTCCAAAATGGGGTTACTTGTGGGGTATTTCCGCTGTTTAGGTACATCAGGGGCTCTCCAAATGTGGCATCTGATCTGAAATCCAGCCAATTTTGCGTTGAAAAAGTCAAACGGCGCTCCTTCCCTTCTGAGCTCTGCCATGTGGCGAAACAGTGGTCCCCCCCACATATCAGGTATCAGCGTACTCAGGAGAAATTGGACTGCAAAATTTATTGTACAGTTTGTCCTGTTACCCTTGGTAAAGTAAAAAAAAATTGGACCTGAAGTAATTTTTTTGTGAAATAAAGTTAAATGTTCATTTTTTAAAAAAAAAATTCAAAAAATTCCTGTGACGCACCTAAAGGGTTAATAAACTTCTTGAATGTGGTTTTGAGCACCTTGAGGGGTTCAGTTTTTAGAATGGTGTCACTTTTGGGTATTTTCTATCATATAGACCCCTCAAAGTGACTTCAAATGTGATGTGGTCCCTAAAAAAAAAAATGGTGTTGTAAAAATGAGAAATCGCTGGTCAACTTTTAACCCTTATAACTTCCTAAAAAAAAAAAATTTTGGTTCCAAAATTGTGCTGATGTAAAGTAAACATGTGAGAAATATTACTCAAGTTTTTTGTGTGCCATATCTGATTTAAGGGCATAAAAATTCAAAGTTGGAAAATTGCAATATTTTTGCCAAATTTCCATTTTTTTCACAAATAAACGCAAGTTATATGAATGAAATTTTACCACTAACATGAAGTACAATATGTCACGTGAAAACAATGTCGGAATCACCGGGATCCATGGACGCGTTCCAGAGTTTTTACCTCATAAAGGGACAGTGGTCAGAATTGTAAAAATTGGCCCGGGCATTAACGTGCAAACCACCCTTTGGGTAAAGGGGTTAAGCATGTCATGAATGACTTGCTGACACACAAGAATGTCAAATGCAACCTGAAGTGGATAGGACCGGCGCCTAACTTGGCACATCAGGGCAGTGTAATAGGCAGCTTAACCAACCTCTTTCATTTAAACAATTTATCAACTTTACCTTCAGGTGACCACTACCTTAAAATCATATTTTATCTATATGAAAGGTCACCATCCCTTCACTTGCTATGTATTTTTATTGGAAAATTGCACCCACCTTGGAAAAAAAAACTGACTGGGTCCAAAACATGGAAACGAGTCTTTCCATTATATTTTCTGCTTTTCTCTTGGTATCTTTTCTGTTCAGTTTTTGTTTGCTAATGTTGATCCAAGATGCTAGCCAAAATACAAAGTGTCAATGACGTGAAAAAAAGCAAAAAAAAACCCGCTGTTAGCCTGCAGCTATGGGGTTAATCTGCAGGTTAATAGCGTTCTGAACCTGCCCACACTTATCCAGGAGAAAAGTACTTTTATTTTTCCCAGCAGTGTTCAGATTTCAGCCATGAGGGTGCAGCTGTACGGGGTATCCTCTCTGTGTATGGAGAGCGGCGGCTGTAGCCACACCCCCGACACTGACAGCAGGTCAGCATTAGGGCTGACTGTCAGTGAGGGCCGGCTCGCGGTTACAGCTCCTCCTCTCTTTACAGTGAGCGGTGACTGAACCTGCGCCAACGCCCTCCCTATGACTGAAACATTAAAGTTCACTTTCTTTCCAGCTCAGGGGTCTAAGCTGGCCCTAATGCTGAGCTGCTGTCAGTCAGTGCCGGGGGCTGCTCTCTATACACTGAGAAGTGACTGAACCCACATGGCTGCACCTCTGACTGGAATCCGAATGCTACCAGGAGGAATAAAGTTAATTTCCTCCTGGAAGCCGGAGGCTAGGTGCATGCGCCAGGAGGTTCAGAACGCTATTATCCTGTAGATTAACCATGCATCGGCAGGTTAATAGCGTTCTTTTACATGACAGGTACCCTTTAATGAAACAGCGCTTGTGGTGAAATGCAGTTCCCATACTAGATATTGCTACTTACCTGTGCTGTTTTATTTTCTGGTTGCAGAGTCGATGATGAGCCCCCCGGGTTATCCATGCTTGCAGACCACATCTTGCAGGTTCTCCGACTCCAGCTGCTGTACTGTGTGCAGAAGACGGCGGATGGCCTGGAGGAGGAACAGCAGGCACTGTCCCTTCTACTTGTAAAATTCTTCATTATAATTTGCAGGTGAATTGCTGCTCATTATGCAGTTCCCGGCTTCCTTACAGTTTATTATACAATATAATTATAAGGTTATTTTCTTCGGTAGACGTTTTATGAGCGGTTTATTGCCTTATGTGATTCTTCATTCTAATTTGTATATGTATTAGAAGAAATTGCACGAGATTACACAACTGCATATATACATATTCACACATTTACAATCAAGAGTAACCCCCATTACGTAGTTTTATTAGAAAATGTCAGCATTTTTTAACCCCTTAATGACAAGTATTTTTATGACTTGGTAGCACCCGTTTGGCTGTTATGACCTGCTGCACATGTGATGCATAGCCAGACACCAGCTTCTAGCAATATTCTTGAGGAAGTTTAGTCCATTATTCTTGGTCAGTCTCCTCCAGCTCACTAATATTGTTGAATATGTATCCTGCAATGAACCTTTAAAACCTCATTTAAACATTTTTTTTTTTTTATATATGGGATTCAGGTCAGGCGACTGTGATGGCCACTTTAGAATCATCTGGGCCTTGTGCGAAAACTATGCCTGGGTGGATTTTGCCATTTTTAGGACGATCACTGTCTTATTGGAAGGTCTAATGATGCCCAAGATTCGGCTTCCTCACAGAAGACATGATGTTTTCTCCTAGTATTCTTGATACTTTATTGAATTCAGTTTGTCCTCCACATGCTGTAGGTTCTCAGTGCCACAGGAAAAAAGGCCGCCCCACACCATCACCGAGCCACCGCCATGCTGCACTGTGTACAAGTCGTCATTCTTCCTCCTCCAGACATACCGCTGATCTATAGGTCCGAAAAGTTCAAGTTTTTATTTCATTGCTCCGCAGAACAGAATCCCCAAACATCTGGGGCTTATTTATTTTGTTTTTAGCTTTTTGAAACCAGGTTATTTTGTGGTTTTGGGTCAGTAAAGGGGTGTGCAGCTTGTACTTCAGGCATTGAGACCCCACTATTTAGTTTGTTTTACTGTGAAAACTGAAAATTTCAGTGCCTGCTGCCACCGAATCTTGCTGCAGGTCTTTGCAGCTATCCAAGGGCATTTGACCTCCAGCCTCCTCTGATATTTGATAGTTTCCTTTCTCAGCCACAACCTGCAAGTGTAGTCAGTGATTCTAAAGTGAACAGGACAACTGTTTCATGCTGTCTGTATCACAGGCAGCATAAATCCTAGTTAAAGGGATTGTCCGGGCTTTTCACATAATCTCAGTGCATATCTGGGCTGCAGAATGCTGACAATAAGTAATTTACCTTCTGTGGCCAGTTTGCAGCGTTTGCTAGATATCAGCTCTTGCTTATAATAAAAACGTCCTGGGGGGGTGTTCTGGCATTGAAATGAGAATTGGTCGTTTCCTCCTACATACTAAAAACATGCCCTCTATAGCAACAACCCCACCCTCCATAGCAACAGGCCCTCCTCGACCACATGAACAAGCCCTCCTCACACAGAACAAATCCTCCCCCTCTAGCAGCCTCAGTGCAGAGAGTAGCTGCTCCTCCCCCAGACACAAGCTGAACTGTGTTCTATGGAAAGTGAAACTATTGAGGAGGAAACGACCAGTTCTCATTTCAATGCCAGAACACACCCCCCCTGGACGTTTTTCTTACAAGCAAGAGCTGATATCTAGCAAACGCTGCAAACGGGCCACAGAAGGTAAATTACTTATTGTCAGCATTCTGCAGCCCAGATATGCACTGAGATTATGTGAAAAGCCCGGACAACCCCTTTAAGCTCAGTCGTTTCAGGCAGGTATGAACTCGGTGACCCTGCATTGTTTCAGAGAAGGCATAACTCTGAAAGCTGACGGGGGCCATGCCGATAGGTGACTAGTCCAAGAGGCCGGTCCACGACACCTTCACCCCTTCCCACTTCCTTTGAGTGACAGGTCTCTCCTTACATACACTTATGTAGAGTTAAAACATGCCTGCCTGAAATGATAGAGCCGAAGTCTGATTCAAACTGCTCGAGGATCAGGCAGCATGAATCAGTTCTCGTGTTTTCGTTAACTTTTAATTTAACTTTGGCCCCCAATTCTAAGTGTTTATGCAGAAAACTGGTGTAAAACAATTTGAAAAAAAATTTCAACTTTTAACATTTTTAAGCAAGTCTCGAGCAGTGGCAACAAAATAAAAGTATCTGGGGAGGAGCCATGGCGGAATGTAGTTACACCCGACCATCAAATTAATCAGTAATGCCAGTGCTTCTTACTCCAAAAATGTTACTCCAGGACAATTCTAGTAAGGCACACGAAGACATAATCACTGATGATATGTGTCAAATTCGTTAAGTGGCATTTTCCCCTTCATGAATTTGATGCATCGTTTTCCTCCTCTCATTAAGACTTGACACACTGCCGATTTTGTACATTTTCCCACCTACAAAGAATGGAGTGGTATGTAATATTTATTGTAGGTCCACTTCAAATGTGTAATTTTTACATGATTAATTTGCATTTTATTGCATGAAATAAGTATTTTAAGCAGAACTTAATATTTGGTACAGAAACATTTGTTTGCAATTAGAGGTCAGACATTTTCTGCAGTTCTTGACCAAGTTTGCACTCGCTTCAGCAGGGATTTTGGCCCACACCTCCATCAAGATTTACTAAAGATCTTTCAGGTGTCGAAGCTGTCTCTGGGTAACACTGAGTTTCAGCTCCCTCCAAAGATTTTCTATTGGGTTCAGGTCTGGAGACTGACTAGGCCACTCGAAGACCTTGGAACACTTTTTTCGGAGCCACTCCTTAGTTGCCCTGGCTGTGTGTTTCGGGTCATTGTCATGCTGGAAGACCGAGCCATGACCTATCTTCAATGCTCTTACTGAGGGAAGGAGGTTGTTGGCCAAAATCTCCATCCGTTCTGCCTTCAATACGGTGCAGTCATCCTGCCTGCTTTTCAGAAAAGCACCCCCAAAGTATGCTGTTTCTCCCACCATGCTTCAGAGTTGGGACTATGTTCTTAGGGTTGTTACTCATCCTTCTTCTTCCTCCAAACATGGTGAGTGGCGGTGATACCAAAAAGTTCTATCTTGGTCTCATCTAACCACCTGACCTTCTCCCATGCCACCTCTGGATCATCCAGATGGTCAACGTTGATCTTCAACCGGGCTTGGACATGTGCTGGTATTGGCATGTGTTGCAGGATTTTAATCCATGACTGTGTTACCAACAGTAATGGTTGAGACTATGGTCCCAGCTCTCTTCAGGTCATTGATCAGGTCCTCCCGTGTAGTTCTGGGCTGATTCCTGACCTTTCTCAGAATCATTCATGCCCCACAAGGCAAGATCTTGCATGGAGCTCCAGACCGAGTAAGATTGATCATCTTCTTGTATTTCTTTCGTTTTCTAATAATTGCAACAGTTGTTGCCTTCTCGCCAAGCTGTGTGCCTATTGTTCTCTAGCCCATACCAGCTTTGTGCAGGTCTACAGTTTTGTCCCTGGTGTCCTTAAAAAGCTCTTTGGTCTTGGAGAGGTTGTAGTGTGATTTTAGTGTGTAGACAGGGGTCTTTTTTTTTTTTTTTTTTTTTTTTTTACAGGTAATGAGTACAGAGTAGGACGGCTTCTTAAAGAAAAACTAACAGATCTGTGAGATGTCAAATTCTTGTTGGTTGGTACGTGATCAAATACTTATTTCACGCAATAAAATGCAATATAATGTAAACATTATACAATGTGATTTTCTGGATATTTTTTCAAGATTCTGTCATTTACAGTTGAAGTGTACCTACCATAAAAATTACAGACCTTTCTATTTTGTTCTGCCTTCATACATGGTGTGCACTCTAGCATACAGCATAAACCACCTTCTATCTTCCAAAATAAGCAGACTGTTCACTGTAGTCTAACTTGTTTATTGGTGAAGAGTATAGAACATGCGCTAAAACTATAAAGAATACAAATGACATGGGTAAGTATTGGGCAGATGATCACACAGCTAACACAATTACAGGAAGTATATAGTGTGATACAAACTTTACATAGAAACACACAGGTGTCTAATTACATCTGCTGTGCACTGGCTGCCATACAGTTAATAACATCTCTGAACAAAACTGCATTGCAAGAAAGATATTAATCTTACCAGATATGCTTTACCCGGATAACAAACTCAAGTAAAGGAGTTACAGGAGGACAGATAAACACGTGTGTCCTTATGAAATACACAAAAGAAAATGGCATCTCCCTGATCCCAGAATACATTGCTTCATTCCCACAATGCATTGCTTCTGTTAGACACAGGCTGTAAAGCTATTTAAAGGGAATCTGTCACCCTTTTTTTGGACTATGAGCTGCCAGCATTGACATCGGGCTTAACTACAGCATTCTGTAATGCTGTAGATAAGCCCCTGATGTAACCTGAAAGATAAGAAAAACACGTTAGATTATACTCAACGGAGGGGACGGTCCGGTCCGATGGGTGTCACGGTCCGGTGCCTCCCATCTTCATACGATGCAATCCTCTTCTTCCCTTCCTGTAGTGGCTCCGGCGCAGGTGCACTGCTCTGCCCTGTTGAGAGTAGAGCAGAATACTGCAGTGCGCAGGCGCCAGACCTCTCCCGATACCTGCGCACTGTAGGACTCTGCTCTGCCCTTAACAGGGCAGGGCAGTGCGCCTGCACCGGAGCAACGACAGGAAGGGAAGAAGAGGACTGTATCGTATGAAGATGGGAGGCACCGGACCGCGACACCCATTGGACCGGACCCCCGGGTGAATATAATCGAACGTGGTTTTCTTAGCTTTCAGGTTACATCGGGGGCTTATCTACAGCATTACAGAATGCCACTAGATAGTGCACATAACATAAACATATTTGCCCTATATTCAGAGGGCAAAACACATTTTTTTGTAGGTGTAAAACTTGCAAAATTGTCAGTGTATTAAATACTTATTTTCCTAACTGTATGCAATGTGGTGTGTATGTGTCCATGATCCAGCTCCATTCTGGTCTTCTCAGTGACCCCAACACTCTGCGGACTATCAATGTGTGAGCCAGGAGTCTCTCTTACTACAATGTAAGCCTATGGAGCCTTGTTCTGACACTCCATAGACTTAAGAGCCTTTTACACATAGCGATATCGCTAAAGCGTCACCGATTTTGTGATGCAGCAGCGATATCGCTACATGTGACACTCACCTCCAACCGGCTCCCCCGTTGGTTATTGGTGGTCGCTCGAGAACGTCCTGGGCCATTTTCTCGTCGTCTGCTTCCTGCTTGCGCCGACAAGCGAGCCATGGACGTGGGCGGAAGAAGTCATCATCGCCGCGTCTGACAGGTAAGTATCGACCGGCGACCGCTGCTGCATCACTAGTGAGATCTGCCTGTTTGGCAGCTCACTAGTGACCATTTAGCGATGCACCAGTGATCCTGACCGGGTTGTATCACTGTCGGGATCGCTGGTGCATCGCTAAATGTAACGGGGCCTTTACTCTTCCAGGTCACACAAACCGCAGTGTAACATGGAGAGTCTGCAGATTGGTAACATCAGTAAGAAGTTGAGCAGAAACGCGCTGGATCCTGGAGAAGGTGATGGTATGTGAGGACATTAATACACACTTCACAACATATACATAGATTTAGATAAAAAAAAACCTTAATGGAAGGGCTTCCTCAACTATTAGGACCACCGTCTCGACAACTTAAGAATATTAACATATTATGAACAGGAGGCCATTGATCATGATGGATGGGCTTAGATTCCTCAAGAAGGCTGCTAGAAGCTGCTGTCCGGCAATGCATCACGTGTGCAGCAGGTCACAACTGCAATAGCTATAAGTGTGCTCCACTAAGTACTAAAGACACTTATCATGAAGGGGATGAAATATTCTGAGACTACAGTTGTCTTCATAAGTGGCATTTTTTGTAGAATCTGGAGAAACCACTTGTATTATTCGTGTTGATCTATTAAATTGTTCTTGTTTGGTTGATTTATTGCAAGCAGCAGAAAGTTTGTAAATGTTGCATTAGACCTTGTTCGCAATGGTTTTTTTTTAATAATATGGATATCCGTTGCGAATATGTATGTACTTCTTCGTCAACATACCGTGAAAAGATCCAGTTTTGTTTCTTCACTCCACATACTTGCCAGATTGGGATGATCAGCCTATGTGATATTTTTTTAGCAGTGCTCTGTAATTTTTCTAAAAGTAAAAAACTTTGTTTTCCAAAGGTTGCTATTTCTTTTTTTTCATGCTGGCAGTAGTTCAGCATTATATGGAAATACCCATTTATTGGCTTTTCATTGGTGCGCATCCTTTCAGCAGATCCTTTCCAATTGGGAATATTTGAGTATCTGACATTATTTGCATTGACCCTGTGTGTTGACATTGGGTTTGGGAATAGGCGTGATTAAAAAAAAAAAGTTCAAAGTAGCTTTAAAAGTGCATTTATACAAATATGTAAGTAAAAACGTCTGACTGTCTCTCATATGTCTGGTAACGAAAGGTGGCAAACAAAACCTCATCCGATAGTGATGGGCCCATAAGCCGTACATATTCAGGTACCGGTCACAGATCTTTCCTGAGAGCTGTGTGTTACGTCACAAATGCTCCTGAACTACTCAAAGTTCCGTTCTGCAGCTTTGACAGTCGTCTCTTCCTTTTTCACGGGAAGCATTGTTGCCTCTCTGATGTCTTCGTTCACATTGAACAATATTATCTAATTGTCTGTCCTCAGGAACCTGTCCAATGTGGAGGAGATTGGCTGCTGCTCTTACATTAACCATGTGATTACAATGACAACACTCTATGTCCAGCAGGTAATGTAGGTTATGTGTACATCAGGTTTAAATTGTTTCAATGAAATGAAATGAAAGGAGATATCATGGCGCTAGTGACTGCGGTGCTTATACGTTGGTAAAACAGCCAGATATGAGAACTGCAGTTGGCGTGTCGACAGGTGTATAGTGCTCAGCTAAAAAACAATCATGGAGCACTACGGACAGAAGAATAAGGAAAGTGGCACTCACCAAGTTGAAAATGAAAATAGTTCTTTATCCCATATTTCAGGACATGGACAGGGTATGCAGGGAGAAGAGTGTGGGCGATGTCCATTTTGCATTCTTCTAACCCTTCTATGGGTCCAGGTATGCACCCCTCTGAACTCCCTGAATACCCTTTCCATGTCCTGAAATAATGGAATAAAGGACTCTATTTTCATTGACTTGGTGAGTGCAACTTTCCTTATTCTTCTGTGCGCATCATTGTTTATGGCTGATTACAATAAATTTTATCTTTACGGTAAAAATCTAAGTCCTGCATAATAGCCTGTCTACTGCTGATAGACAAGATTATGAGTAGTGTCTAGAAGGGGCACCTATTAAAAAGTATAATTTCCAAAATCTTATATGTCATTTTTTGATCATTTGGAATCCGAGAACTGAGAACCACACTGATTTTTAGAATTAAAGGAGATGTCCAGGTTTTTCACAAAAGTCTGCAGCATCTCTTGGTGACTGCAGACTTGTGAATCCTCACAGTGTGATGCAATGTTCTAGCCACATTCTGACTAGAGATGCACAGCCTCTCCCAATACAAGTGAATTGAGCGAGGGTGCATATTTATAGTCAGAATGTAGCCGAGAGTATGCATATAGTATATTTGCAGTCACATGCTGGCAGCGGTGCAGAGCAGTCTAGACTCCTCAAATAACACAATGTGAGAATTTACAAATCTGCAGTCACACAGAGTGACTGCAGACTTTTGAGAAAAACCTGGACATATCTTTTAAAGGCGATCTGTCAGCAGGTTTTTGACTGCGTTATTATGCTCCGTCCAAAAGCTGCTATTTCCTTACCATGGGCACATAGCCTAAAGTGGGTTTTCTGTTTGAGAAACCCTTGCACAGTTTGTCTTAAATAGCAGACTGTATCTCATTCACCCTTTTTGGGCTGTGTCTCCATCGCTTCTCCCGATGTTTATTATCTGCAGCACCGACGTCACATCTCTAACACTGCAGCCATTAAGTGAGCTCAGCAACTTGCCTCAGTAGATGCATGAGCCTCCAACTTCACTGATGTTGTCTCCACGTCTGCATTATGGCCCCAACAGTGCTCACTGGAACCTTCAGTAGTTTAAAAATTCTCCTGTAACCAATGCCATCAGTATGTTTAGCAACAATAAGGTTGTGAAGGTCTTGAGATAGCTCACTGGTTTTACCCGTCATGAGATGTTTCCTGTGTGACATCTTGGTAATGAGACACATTTTCATAGACCATCAGTTGAACCAACTGATATTATTTTTCACTAAGTGGCAGGATTGCTTTCTAATTATTGATAGTTTCAGCTTGTGTCATAACTTTCCATGGCTTTTTGCTCCTCTTTCTTTTTCCTTGTGCCATTTCTCATTATTACACACAACTTAATTTATGGACATCTATGGTTTGATTGCTTTGCTTGTGTGGATTGGATGTGTTGTTACAGACATCTGGTGAGAACTTCATGTTAATAGCACCTTTAGAAATACATTTGCTTAGAAAATTGGTGACATGTTCAATACTTCTTTCACCCGCTGTACTTTTTTCAAGGCCAGGTTCAGTATTTGATCAGTATTTGTTCCAATCCAGATTTTCGCTTACAATCTGAGGAAAAGTATCGTATATACTCGTGTATAAGTCGAGATTTTCAGCCCATTTTTTTGGGCTGAAAGTTCCCCTCTCGACTTATACGCGAGTCATATATGGGGGTCATTGGGGGAGGGGGAGTAGGGGGTATCAGAGACCATACTCCCCCCTCCTGGCACTGTCTCTGCAGCCCCCCTGCTTCCCCCATGATCTCTGTTTCCCAGCTGTTCCTGCATTCAGCAGTCATGTGGTACCGCTCATTAAACTCATGAATATGCGCATATTTAATGAGTGGCTACGGTACCACGTGACCGCTGAATGCAGGAACAGCCTGGGACGCCGACATTGTGCTGGAAGCAGGGGCTGAAGAGACCGGGCGCCAGGAGGGGGGTGGTGAGTATGACGGGGAAGCAGAGCAATACTTACCGCTCCCCGTTCCATTGCTGTCTCCGGGTCCTCTGGCTGTGACATTTAGTGGAGGGCACGATGACGTAGTCAGTGCGCGCCCTCTGCTAACGTCACTGCACAGGACCCGGGAAACAGCGGTGGAATCGGGAACGGTAAATATAGCCACTGCCGGGGGCCTGAGCCAGCGGCTACACTGGCACCTGACCCCCAGCGATGGAGAGGTGAGTATGTTTTTTTTTTTAAATAGCAGCAGCGGCAGCACCATATGGGGGGTATTTATGTATGGAGCATCTACTTGGGCCACCATTAACCCTTGTGCAGCATATGGGGGGTATTTATGTATGGAGCATCTACTTGGGCCACCATTAACCCTTGTGCAGCATATGGGGGGTATTTATGTATGGAGCATCTACTTGAGACACCATTAACCCTTGTGCAGCAATATATGGGGGGTATTTATGTATGGAGCATCTACTTGGGCCACCATTAACCCTTGTGCAGCATATGGGGGGTATTTATGTATGGAGCATCTACTTGGGCCACCATTACCCCTTGTGCAGCATATGGGGGGTATTTATGTATGGAGCATCTACTTGGGACACCATTAACCCTTGTGCAGAATATTGGGGGTATTTATATATGGAGCTTCTACTTGGGACACCATTAACCCTTGTGCAGCATATGGGGGTATTTATGTATGGAGCATCTACTTGGGCCACCATTAACCCTTGTGCAGCATATGGGGGGTATTTATTTATGGAGCTTCTACTTGGGACACCATTAACCCTTGTGCAGCATATGGGGGTATTTATGTATGGAGCATCTACTTGGGCCACCATTAACCCTTGTGCAGCAATATATGGGGGGTATTTATGTATGGATCATCTACTTGGGCCCAGGGCTGTGGAGTCGGTAAGCCACAGTTGCGACTCCGACTCCTGGATTTTATCAGGCTCCGACTCCGACTCTGGCTCCGACTCCGACTCCTTCATAAATGGCCAACTCATAACAAATTTACTGTTGTAAAATATTAAACATCGTGCTTATTCAGTTTCTCACCATCATATAAGTAATCAGACCACTTAGAGCAAAAACTACATTTATTAGAATACAATTAGAATATAGCAAATAACTTTTCTAAACTTTTCTAAACTGTAAGTAAATATGTAATAAACACTTTTATGCAGTTAATAAGAAATCTATAAATTTGTCCTCAGAAAAAGTATTGCCTCTGTCAGATCCTCCTTCATGGATGCCCTCAAATCTGATCTAATTATTTTGAGAGCAGAGAACAACCTCTCTACACTAACTTGTGTTGGTGGCAAAGCAGTAACCACTCGGGCAACATCTCTGACAATGTCAGGATACAGAGGAATCGCTTGTTGCACTGTTATTTTTGATGAACGGTCAAATTTCTCAATTTCTTTTAGTGCACATGAAAAATTCTGCTGAAATGTACTGGCTGTGTTCCTTGATGGGGATGACTCTTCTTCTATGCAGGAACGCTTTGCACGGTCCTTGTGATCCAAATATTTTTCGAAATTAAATTCTTCATCAGTTGATGATGAGGGTGAAGATGTGGCAGGACGACCAAATTCTTCTTGTTCCTCCTGACTGTTCTGCAACCCTTTCATCCTTACTGCTATTTCAAACAGAGCTTCTTTTCCTTTACTTAGCTGTTGATCATCTAGAAGAATCCGATGCATTGGGTCTACATAAACAGCTGCCAAAAGAATGTTATTTTGTAATAGTAGCTCCTCTCTCCGTTTCATTGATGTAGCAATGCCACTTGCAATTAACCCTCCTCTTTGGGACAGGCGAAACATCAGGTTCTTCCACTCCTTTAAGAAAATACCTGGAGTTAAGTCCTCTGCTTGTAATTTTTTAGTCACTGTAAATGGGTGCTCTAGCAATTTTTCCAGCTCAGTCACCTGATTCCACTGACTTTCATTTAGCGTCAGTTGAGGGTTAGCCATGTCTACAAGAAAGGTTTTCAGTTCAACCAAGCGCTGAATTATTAAGTAAGTACTGCCCCATCGTGTGGCTTGATCAATAATTGCCCCTTTTCCAGCACGTCTCTTCAAAATTGAGTCAACTTTAGGGGTTCTGGCAACAGTAGCCAATTTTCTCACCTTGCCAATCAGTGCAGCAGCATGTCCTTCTTGCAGACTGTCTCTTATAGCCAGCTGTAGCGTATGCACAACACAGCGCATGTGATGAATGAAAGAACATATTGACACAGTTTCAACAAGATCATCTAAACTATCATGTTGCTGTTCATCTGAAGCAACTTCAGTTTGCTCCTCAGTTACAATACTGTGTTCCTCTATTTCAAACATTTCTGTGTCTGTGGACACAGAATGTTCTTCTAGCTGCTGGTCACCATCATTACTCTTATTCATTAGCTTAATAGTACTTATCATATTTGAAGCATTGTCAGTTACGACAGAAAGAACTTGCTCTTTTTTAAGTTCATAGTCTTGCAGAACCTTTTCCACCAAGACCTGGAGAAACTCACTGGTGTGATGAGCTTTGGTGTCTTTTACTGCCAATGTCTTGGTAACTATTTCATTTTTGTCACAAACAAATCGGACATTGATGGCAAAATAGTTCACTCTGTGACGTGTGCAGGCATCCCTTTTAAGAAACAGAAAGCGTCCCTTGAGAGTTTTTTTAAGTTCTTCCTTTTGTTTAAAAGCTTCTTCGATTACTAATTTTCTAATACTCTCTCTCTCCAGAGAAACACCAAGCTTGCGGGCCATTTCCCCATTCAGACAAATAAAAGCTGGTCGTGAAAATAATGAAATAGGCACACTATCCTTTACAACAAGCTCTATGATCTGTTTTTTAAATGTATCTACTGTCATTGTCACAGTAACTTTGTCACTGACAAAATATCTTGCAACTGATGGCTGCAAAGTTCTCTGCTCCTTTGTTTGGCTGGAAGAGCTGGGCACTGGTTCATTGGGTTTGGATGCAGTCTTTCTCATCCACTGCTTTCAGTACTTCTGGATGAAAGCGCTGTAAATGTCTCTTTAGATTAGAAGCTCTGGTAGGAGCATTTTTATCTTTGCCTGAATATGCGCTCATCTTGGCTTCACAGCATTTGTTTTCTTCTGGATCATTTGTCATACACTGACAGACATAATGTTTTCTATCTTGAGTGATGGTGAAATGTTCAAATACAGCTGATTTAATGTGATGCTTCTTTGACATTCTCAGGTTTTTAATTCTGCATTCACAATCCAAATGACAATTGTTTTTCCTAAAAACAATTGTACAAAATTATTGCCAGGTCGTACAACTGATATAGTGGTCAGTAATACTGTTATTATTCCTCATCTACTCACAGTTAACTGATGCAAAGTTTGTTGAAAGGATAATACTTCTTACAGTCTTCCTCTTCTGAGTAGCAGGCAGCTGTGAGATGCTTGGAAGACGCACACCTAGTATGATCTAGTCTAGAGGAGGAGCTTTACTACTAAGAATTTGCAACACATTTTCACTTTCAGTTTCATACATTGTAAGTAGGGGGGTTGGGGCAGCATGAGGTTAACCAAGTATAAGATTAGATAAGGGCAGTGGAGAACAGTGACACACAAGAAGTAAGAAATGTCTCTATCTCCAGCAGAACTGCTTATCACTGTTGTTCATAGTTTGATAGAACATATATATTTGAGTAACATTTATAAAATTCATATGAAAGTTCAATTATGAAATATTAATACATTTTTTTTAAAGCTGGAGTCGGTACATTTCTACCGACTCCGACTCCAACCAAAACTAATTCCGACTCCGACTCCACGACTCCGACTCCACAGCCCTGCTTGGGCCACCATTAACCCTTGTGCAGCATATGGGGGTATTTATGTATGGAGCATCTACTTGGGCCACCATTAACCCTTGTGCAGCATATGGGGGTATTTATGTATGGAGCATCTACTTGGGCCACCATTAACCCTTGTGCAGCATATGGGGGGGTTATGTATGGAGCTTCTACTTGGGACACCATTAACCCTTGTGCAGCATATGGGGGGGGTTTATGTATGGAGCTTCTACTTGGGACACCATTAACCCTTGTGCAGCATATGGGGGGTATTTATGTATGGAGCATCTACTTGGGCCACCATTAACCCTTGTGCAGCAATATATGGGGGGTATTTATGGAGCTTCTACTTGGGACACCATTAACCCTTGTGCAGCATATGGGGGTTATTTATGTATGGAGCTTCTACTTGGGACACCATTAACCCTTGTGCAGCATATGGGGGTATTTATGTATGGAGCATCTACTTGGGCCACCATTAACCTTGTGCAGCAATATATGGGGGGTATTTATTTATGGAGCTTTTACTTGGGCCACCATTAACCCTTGTGCAGCAATATATGGGGGGTATTTATTTATGGAGCTTCTACTTGGGCCACCATTAACCCTTGTGCAGCATATGGGGGTTATTTATGTATGGAGCATCTACTTGGGCCACCATTAACCCTTGTGCAGTATATGGGGGGTATTTATGTATGGAGCATCTACTTGGGATACCATTAACCCTTGTGCAGCATATTGGGGGTATTTATGTATGGAGCATCTACTTGGGCCACCATTAACCCTTGTGCAGCATATGGGCGGTATTTATGTGTAGAGCATCTACTTGGGATACCATTAACCCTTGTGCAGCATATGGGGGGTATTTATGTATGGAGCATCTACTTGGGACACCATTAACCCTTGTGCAGCAATATATGTGGGGTACTGCATCTACTTGGGACACCATTAACCCTTGTGCAGCAATATATGTGGGGTATTTATGTATGGAGCTTCTTCTTGGGCCACCATTAACCCTTGTACAGCATATGGGGGTATTTATGTATGGAGCATCTACTTGGGACACCATTAACCCTTATGCAGAAATATATGGGGGTATTTATCCTTGGAGCATCTTGTTGGGCCACCATTAACCCTTTTGCAGCATTTTATGGGGGTATTTATGGAGCAACCTTTTGGACCACCATTAACCCTTATGCAGCATCACCCTCGGCTTATATATGAGTCAATAAGTTTTCCCAGTTTTTTGTGACAAAATTAGGGGGGTCGGCTTATACACGAGTATATACGGTATAATGGAAACACGTCACCACTTCTGTATTTATCACCCACTCCTGGTTTTGGCTTACAGATACTGAGGTAAAATACTGACCAAATACTGAAAATGTGAATGTGGCCTAATAGCTGTTGATTTGCAAGATTCAAGCATTTGCTAAAATAGACTTCAGGTTTGCTGACAGGCCCATTTGCTTGGTATTAATAAGTAACATAGCAGTATTGGCAAGTTTTGGTAATTGTGCTCAGCCACATTAGTATCTTCTGTGTTTATGGAGCAAATAAGACCCAATCACTAACTTTTGGCAGCTATTCTGATTTTCTAGACTTGGATGTACTCTTAGGGTGTCAGAGAATAGTGATTATTTATTCCTCTTTTACAGCTTAAAAGTAAGACGAAGGAAAAAGAAGTCACCGACCAAGCCCCTATAGAAGAATTTGTAAGACATGCTCTGGTGTTTTGTGAAAGCCTCTACGACCCATATCGGAACTGGCGGAATATTGTGTCCGGGTACGTGTCCTGAAGAATGTACAAAGCATTCTTCTTCTAGCTATATGGGAAGATGCTGCGTTTGCAATGGTGTCATTGCTCGGTGTTTACACATATATAACATACGTATTTCACATGATTTTTGAAGTACTGAGCAGCACCTGCACAACAGACTTCTCGTGTGTGTAATTTCCTGACATAGCCGCATTCAAGTGAAGAACATTTGGTTGTCTTTATTTTGTTTTTCCTTGCAGGATCAGTGTTGTTAGTCAGGATCCAAGGTTTTCAATGGCATCTCAGCAGTTTAACCCCTTAACGACCGCCGATACGCCTTTTAACGGCGGTAGTTAAAGGATACTTAAACACAGCGCCGTTAATTCACGTCGCTGTGGAGAAAGTATATAGCATCCCCCCCCCCCCCCCCCAGTCGGATTTTCATTTTTCTGTTGGGGTTAGGGTTACAATTAGTGTTAGAATTCAAATTAGGGTTGAAATTAGGGTTACGGTTGGAATTAAGGATTTGGGATTAGGGCTAGGGATTAGCATTAGTGTTAGGGTTGGGATTAGGGTTAGGGGTGTGTTGGGGTTAGTGTTGGAGCTAGGATTGAGGGGTTTCCACTATTTACCAACTTTGGGGGTCTAATTTCTCCTGTTACCCTTGGGAAAATAAAAAAAATTGGGGGCTAAAAAATCACTTTTGAGGGGAAAAAAAAAGATTTTTATTTTCACGGCTCTGCGTTATAAACTTCTGTGAAGCACTTGAGGGTTCAAAGTGCTCACCACACATCTAGATAAGCTCGTTCAGGGTCTAGTTTCAAAAATGGGTTCACTTGTGGGGGGATTCTACTGTTTAGGCACATCAGGGGCTCTGCAAACGCAACATGACGCCCGCAGAGCATTCCATCAAAGTCTGCATTCCAAAATGGCGCTCCTTCCCTTCCGAGCTCTCCCATGCGCCCAAACAGTGATTCCCCCCCACACATGGGGTATCGGTGTACTCAGGGAAGAATTGCAGTACAACTTTTGCGGTCCAATTTCTCCTGTTACCCTTGTGAAAGTAAAAAATAGCTCGCTAAAAAATCATTTTTGAGAAAAAAAAATGATTTTTTATTTTCACGGCTCTGCGTTTATAAACTTCTGTGAAGCACTTGGCGGTTCAAAGTGCTCACCACATATCTAGATAAGTTCCTTAAGGTGTCCAGTTTCCAAAATGATGTAACTTGTGGGGGTTTTTCACTGTTTAGGTACATAAGGAGCTCTCCAAACACGACATGGCGTCCAATCTCAATTCCAGACAATTCTGCATTGATAAAAGTTGAACAGTGCTCCTTCCCTTCTGAGCTCTGCCGTGCGCCCAAACAGTGGTTTACACCCACAAATGGGGTATGGGCGTACTCAGGACAAATTGCACAACAACTTCGGGGGTCTAATTTCTCCTGTTACCCTTGTAAAAAACAATTCTGCGTTGAAAAAGTCAAACGGCGCTCCTTCCCTTGCAAGCTCTGCCGTGCGCCCAAAAAGTGGTTTACCCCCACATATGGGGTGTCTGCGTATTCAGGAGAAAACGCACAACAAATTTTGTGGTTCATTTTCTCTTTTACCACTTGTGAAAATAAAAAAAATTGGTTCTGAAGTAAATTTTTTGCAAAAAAAAAGTTAAATGTTAATTTTTTCCTTCCACATTGCTTCAGTTCCTGTGAAGTACGTAAAGGGTTAATGAACTTCTTGAATGTGGTTTTGAGCACCTTGAGGGGTTCAGTTTTTAGAATGGTGTCACTGTTGGGTATTTTCTGTCATGTACACCCCTCAAAATGACTTTAAATATGATGTGGTCCCTAAAAAAAAATGGTTTTGTAAATTTTGTTGTAAAAATGAGAAATCACTGGTCAACTTTTAACCCTTAGAACTTCCTAACAAAAAAAAAATTTGTTTCCAAAATTGTGCTCATGTAAAGTAGACATGTGGGAAATTGTATTTATTAAGACATTTGTGTGACATAACTCTCTGATTTAAGGGCATAAAAATTGCAAAATTTAAAAAATTTTCACCATATTTCCTTTTTTTCCATAAATAAACACAAGTCATATTGAAGAAGTTTTACCACTAACATGAAGTACAATATGTCACGAAAAAACAGTCTCAGGCTGTGTGCCCACGATGCGATTTTTTTAAGCGTTTTTGCCGCGATTTTCGGCACGAAAACGCTGCGAAAACGTTTAAAAATCTTGTACATGATGCACCCCATGCATTCCTATGGCATTCCGCACATGCTGTGCTAATGCTGCGCTTTTTTCCGCGGCGGAATCGCATCGCGAAAAAAATCGCAGCATGATTATTCTTTTGTGCGGAATCGCAAAGAATTGCAGCGATTCCGCACCCATAGGAATGCATGAGAACCGCTTACTTCCCGCATGTGGCTATGCCTACCATGCGGGAAGTTAAGCGTCTCATGTGCGGTTGGTTCCCACGGTGCGGAGGAGACGAGACTGTCCTCCGGGCCCTGGGTTACCATACCCCTGTAAAAAAAAGAATAAAAAATAAAAAATCGGGGTATATTTACCTTCCGACGTCCCGCGCTGCATTCCTGGGCCGCAGCGTTCCCAGTAATGCCTTTCGGCAAAGTCCTGTGATGACGTGGTCTCGCGAGATCGCTATAGTAAAGCGAGACCAACGTCATAACAGGTCTCGCAAGGCATCGCTGGGAACGCTAACATTTTATCTTTTACTGTTGATGCCGCATAGGCGGCCTCAATAGTAAAAAGCTGGTCACACTTGTCAAACACTATGTTTGACGAGTGTGACCAACCTGTCAATCACTTTCCAAGCGATGCTTCAAATCGCTTGGAAAGTGCTTGAGAAAAGCGCGGCAAAATCGCGAACAGAATCGCGGTGAAATCGCGCGGGAAAAAAACGCGCGATTTCTGGGAAGGAGTCTGGTTTTCACTGTGCGTTTTAAAACGCTACGTGGGCCCATAGCCTCAGAATCAGTGGGATCCGTTAAAGCGTTCCAGAGTTATTGCCTCATAAAGTGACAGTGGTCAGAATTGTAAAAATTGGCCTAGTCATTAAGCTGCAAAATGACTGTCACTAAGGGGTTAAACTGGAGGCTTTAAGAGGGATTGCCTACAACAGGGTTTCCCAACTCCAGTCCTCAAGGCCCACCAACTGGTCATGTTTTCAGGATGTCTTTTGTATTGCACAGGTGATGCAATTATCACCTGGATGAAACGAAGGAAATCCTGAAAACATGACCTGCTGCTGGGCCTTGAGGACCGGAGTTGGGGAACATTGGCCTAGAACAGTGTTTCTCAACTCCAGTCCTCAAGACCCACCAACAGGTTATGTTGTCAGGATTTCCTTAGTATTGCACAGGTGATGGAATTAATGCTTGAGCAGGTGTTGAAATCACCTGTGCAATGCTGAGGATATCCTGAAAACTTGACCTGTTGGTGGGTCTTGAGGACTGGAGTTGAGAAACACTGCCTAGAAGAACAAAAACGGGAATAAAAAAATTTTGGTTTTAAAATGTGATACACATATTGTTTGTTAGAAAATCAAATGAACACCTCAACAGTAATCCCTGAATTTCTTTTATTGTGGTTTAGGCCTGTTTCACACTTCCGTTTTTTCAAATCCGTCAAAATCCGTTGGTTTCCGTAAAAAAACGGATCCGCCATTTTTTTTGCAGGATCCGTTTTTTTTGTCCCATAGACTTACATTAGTGGTTACCGCGGATCCGTCAAAAAAACGGATCCGTTTTTTAAAAAACGGATCCGTCTGCATCAGTTTCCGTCAAAAAAACGGAAACGGATCCGTTTGGCGGACACAAAAACGGAAGTGTGAAACAGGCCTAATGTGATTAGACAACATTTTTTCTTCATGTCTGTGCGATTACTGCCATACCAGATTTGTCATTTTGTGTTTTTTTTTTTTTTCTGTTTGTTTGGCTGCTGTCACACGCTAAACGTTTTTTTTTGTTTTGTTTTTTTGAGAGCCATAATTTTTTTTTCTTATTTCTGCCAATAGTCATGTGAGGGCTTGTTTTCTGTGAGGTGAGTTGTTTTTATTGGTACCATTTTTGGGGAATGTAATATTTTTTTGATCGCTTTCTATTCCCGATTTTTTTGGAGGCAGAGTGAATGCTTGTTCTTTGCAGGATAAGATTACTTTTTAAGTGACAGCATTTTTATTTGCATTTGACTTTTTGATCACGTTTTATCCCACCTTTTTTGCCTGTATGATGAAAAAGCATAGTTTTTTTCCTTATTTTTTATTTTTTGCGGCATTTATTGAAGGTGTTAAATATTGTGACCTTTTTATAGGTCGGGTCGTTCCAGGCGTGGCAGTACCAAATATGTGTATTTTTTTTTGTTCAATTTGTTTTCTGAAATATACATATCTATTGGTTTATTTATTTATTTATTTTTTTTAGAACTATTTTTTTATTTCTTTTTTGTTTTACTTAGTCCCTTTATTACTCTTATCATTGTCAGTGCTGCATCAGGCATGGTCTAAACAGGCCTGCGTAGCTGGCAGACTCGGAGGTCTTCACGGTAACGATTGGGCCCTTATGATTGCGTTGTTATTGTGCCGATTGGATGGGAGAAGGAGACTCCTCCCTCTCCTGGCCTCCTCCCTCCTCTTGAGCAGCTCTGATAAATGCAGTCTCCTTGCTGCCTGGTTTCTGGCATAGCTGGTTCCTTCTCTTTGAGTAATCGTTTTAGAGAGTAAAACTGTAGTATTCGAACTATAAAGCTCAGCATAAGCTCTGCTATAACATTCAGATATTAGTGGTTTGTTATCTATATGTACACATAGAGATAACTGGGCATCTGAACAAGCACATGGCTCCAGATAGTGAGAGATGTGATGCTGAGTGCTTGGGATTGTGATTCTACAGGATTGCTAACAGCAAGATGTATAACAGCAGCTTGTCAGGAGCATAGCTGGTCTCCTCGCTCCCTCTAGCACGTGTATAGAAATCAGTGGCTGGGATATCAGTAGTCATCCTCTTTCCTGAAATGTAACCACTGGACTCACTGGGAACTAATGGACATGCTCCATAGAACCCAGCTGTAAACTATGAAAGACCTCATTGCGTTAGAATGTCTGCAGATAGAAAAAGCAAGTCCATTACAAACTTTATTATTTTCATGTTGTCTAAATAATTAAATCAATTGTAATAAATTGAGAATACCCCTTTAACTCATTCAGCACTAGACAGTGCAACTGAAAGTAAGATAAAAATACATTGCATGTAACCAAGAAAAAACGTTTGTCCCCAAAGGTGGGCAACCTTATGTTACATGCCTCAATGCAAAATATAGTGGCAAATATTTAGACTTCCTCTGTACTGCAGTATGAAGAGAAACAATATTGTCTTTGATCAAAACATATTAGTCACTTTTGTTCTACTTTTTTTTTTTTTTTTTTTTTTAAATCCCCTCCACTACTTTCCAAAATGTTGTAATGAGTAAGAACCTATCTGATCCCACCAGCTGAGTATTGGGGTCGGAGGGTGAGTAGATGTTTCGTATGTTGTCCATGTTAATGTGATATCTGCATAATTCTAAGTTATAGTGACATCCGGAGAGGTTAGTCTTTCTCTTGTTGACTACTGAAGCTACTAATACTGAACCACATTGTCTTTCAGACGAAGCATCAGTCCTGTGGAAAAGAGCAGACAGAAATACAAAGCCGCTCCTCTAACAGTAGAGTTCATTCCCTTCTTTTACCGTAAGTAACAATGTTACATGAGGATTACGTGTCTTTTTATTGGATGATGTGTATAGATGACATCTTTATATTTCAGAATGTTTCCAAGAATGTGAACATCTCAAGGAAAGTTTAAAGTGCTGCTTATTACATCTGTTTGGAGCGGTTTTATCTGGGGGACAAGTAAGTTGACACTTTCTCCTGCAGTGTGCTTTATGTTTATTGCTTTGAGATATTTAGACTTTTCCTTTAAAATGTTATACGGGACTGCCAAATTGACATTAGCTTAAAGCAACCCTCCATCACCCCTCAAAATTACATGTGACTATTCATTTCTAATGTATGTCCTTTACTTTGCTGCTGATCCTTTCGTCTGTGAAATCAGTGCCCCATTTCTTCACCTCCAAAATAGCCACTGCAGAGACAAAGGGAGCACATTGCTAAGTCAAAACTAAAACCCCCCATTTTTTTCATTGACGTGGGATGGTCCTGCGCTGATCACAGCAGGCATGGCATACAGAGGGGTGCATGGTTCAGACTTACCACAATGCTCGCCATACCTCTACAGTGGCAATTTTGGACATTAAGAAATGGAATATCAATCTGAGACAGACGGACCAGTCGTAGAGTGGAGTACATTAGGATTAATGACCTTATATATTAGACATGTAGATGTACAGTTATTATAGACTAATACAGGCTTTACCACGGGGTGACCCAGCCCCCCTGCCAGCGCTGTGTACACGCCTGACTATGTGCTCACAGGGACTTTCTCCCTTTGTCCCAAGACCTTTATCTCCCCCCCCCCCCCCCCCCCAAAAAAAAAAAAAAAAAAAAAAAAGATTACTGCTACTTATCGTGGCTGCCTTCCATGGACTTTCCATGCTCACATATATATCCATATCTCTAGTCTGATGAAGGTCTGAGTTGTAGACTGAAACGTCATATAATTTTGGGAGAATCTTTTGTACAAATAAATTTCTTCTGCATATTCTTCTTTTGAGTGCCGGAATTTCTTATACTACACAGTTAAGATAGAGGGATGAGGGTTGCTTTAACTGCTTTAGGACAGGGACAGCCCATTGGCTTTTAATGTTTAGGTGGTCCTGCTCCTACTCTGCAGTGAAATGCTAAAGCATCACTTCAATCACTTCATAATAGGGTAGCTACACGCTATCTGTTTATAAGCATCTTGCCTTCTCGAGCGCTGTATACACAGTGCTGAAAAAGCACTGTCTATATGCAGTTATAGGGAGCACCTACAGCCCGTCCTTCTCCATACATGGCACTTATGTGACCGCTTTGTATAGGGACTGAGCGATATCTACAAGGTTATGGGTCCCAGACAGCTCTGCCACGCAGCCAGGGGGCTACATTTATCTTCTAACTAGAGCTAATATACAAGCCCCAATTACAAGGGAAGTGAGATGAGCAAATTTGTAATATAAGGTAAAGATATTACTGTAGTACTGAACATATTGATACCTTCAGTGAAGAAATCCGCTTTGTGGTTCTTCTTTAAGTAGAAGAAAACTTCAAATGGTGATTAGAGTTCGGTGCACAGGGGCCGGACTGTGCTCTGGGTCTTCTCCTCCCTGTCTATGATCCCCCGACCCTTCTGGTCTGTGAAAGACGGGTCAGTGCTGAGATTTCATATAGAGGAGGCAGGTCATTCACAGACTGAGGGCCGGGGAATCATAGACAAGGTGGGGGGGACCCAGTGCACAGTCCGGCCCCTGTGCACCGAAGTCTAATGGTCATAAAACCTGAAATGATGATTTAAAAAAGAACAAAGTGGATTTCTCCACCAAAGGTATCAGTACACAAGGATGCAAACTACCTGGGACCTCACAATCCTTTCAAGCAGTTAATCAGCAGGGGGCTGCCAACAGTGCTACCATTGTAGTCATTCTAGGTCTATCCTAAAGTTAAGCTGTCAGCTTTGAGGTCCCATTTTCTATTCCTTTAGCTCTACACAGGCTCAGTGCACAGCTACTGATAGGGGATTTAATATGGCCACAGTCTGTTAGCTACAGCGCCATAACATCGTAACAGCGTCGCTGCTACCTTAGGGCTTGCTGGAATCATTCTCTCTGTCCTGTTATCCCTTCTCTATATCAGTCCATTTGATCAGATGAAGATTGTGGACTAGTGTCAGACACGTACAATTTTGGATTGGAAAATTAAATTATTTTATCTATTTCACTTATTGGAGTGCTGAGTTACATATCTGTGCATTCCATACGGAATGGTAACCTGCTCGGGCACCTGTGCACCAGCCAGGTGTGCCATATCGCCAACAAACCAGTCTTTCCACAATCACCTAACTGTACTGTTTGTTACTGGATGTAAAAATGCATCATAATCCTTCTGTGTACTGGACTAGGAGGGAGACAAGTACACGGCTCAGTGCTCACGTGTCGCACTGTTTTTGTAAGACCCGATTATAGCAGCATTGCAGTAACATGATGGAAAACTGCTTGTATTCTAAGTCTATAGTATTTTATTTGTTTTTTTTATTTGTGTGTAATGCCATTTGATGCTTTTAGTTGATTTTGCACTGGCTGCTAGGCATTTAACTATTTATCCCTTTTTTAGAGAAATGCTCTTCTGCTCATTTCTCCTGCCACCATGGAAGTCCTAATGCGTGTATTGGCAGACTGTGACGCGTGGGATGACCGTGACCCAGATGAAGTGAGCCGTAAAGCCGAGCTGACCCTGAAGTGTTTGACAGAGGTGGTGCACACCCTATTAGTTAGCAGCTCTGACCAGCGTCAAGTGGAAATCGGCACTGTATTAGAGAACTACTTCAAGCTCCTCAACTCTGACCACTCTGCATTACTGGGATTGAGACGGACCCGGCAGTGGGAGAGCAGGTTCATCACTCTGCAGATCAAAATGCTAAGTAAGTCTATTACTCACTTGTGAAAATGTGAAATTGTAGTTAAAGGAGCCTGTAATGTCCCCAAATGCTATTAAAGGGAATCTGTCACCAGGCTTTTTCCACCTAATCAGAGCAAATACGAATACTGGGCTACTTGCTGTAGTTTTAGAGGACTAGTATTCCTGCTGCCATGTAGTCCTCCATGTTCATGAGCTCTGTGTAGGCCCGCCCCCACCACTGATTGGCAGCTTTTTGTGTATATTGTGCATAAGTAGGAAGATGCCAATCAGTGCTGTGGGTGGGGCTATACAGAGCTCAGCATTCAGAGAACTGCTAGATCTGCAGCAGAGAAAATAGTGATTGTATTAAAATTACAGCAAGCAGCCCAGTAAGCGATACATCACTGGTATCATGGTCTCTGCCCTTATATTATGCTAATAGGTAGCAAAATCTTTGAGACAGATTCCCTTTAATTTGCAGATATGGGGCTAATCTGCAGGTTAATAGTGTTATCCAAGATAGAAAAAAATTTGTAGACAATGAACTATAATGGTATAAAACATGATATTTTATTAAATATACAAAAAAAGTGTAGAAATAATAGCTAAAAATGGGAAAACCAGAAAAATAGCACCACACTCAAATTACATAGCAGGGGCATTCACAATATGTATTCCTCCCATGTTGGTCCATTGTTAATTGTACATATATTTAATTATTACAAGGGACCTGGCACCACACTGTACAGTAGGTCATTTATACCTTTCTTCTCCCTCTTCCCACCCCCTTTTCGTCCTTATATGTAATACCTAAATTACATGGTTTGTACTCTGCGGCAGCCATCTTTTGTTTAACAATCTATTACTAGTAATATAATGTAAACTCTTTACTTTGCATTACTACTAGTATTATGACTGTAGCTTATTGCTAATATCATAATTACGATCTTATTACTGACTGTTCCATTATGACTGCCGAGGGTCAGTTGTAATATTATTTTTACACTTGTTTTTTTGTATATCTAATAACATTTCTTCTTTTATATTATTATGGTTCATTTTATCAACAATTTTTTTTCTCCTGTATTACATTTTATGTTGTACTGGACCGTGATCATTCTATGTGGAATATTGGGCTCATACATTGTATTATTGCATCTCTAGTGCCGCCTGTGTCTACGTAGGTTAATAGCGTTGCAGTGCTATCTGCCTGCCTTACGTAAGCTGCAGCTACCAGACCTTAATGAACTTTTTCCTTCCCTGAGCTGCTGGCTTTCAGTCAGAGGCGTGCTGGAGCGACTCCGCACACCTGTAGGCACACCCTGGCATTTTAAGTGACAGTGCGCTCTGCACTGCAAGTTGTCAGTCACAAAGTGTCGGCGTGTGCTTATAGCCGCCACCAACTGTGTACTGAGCAGTGACTGTAGCCCCTCTGTACATGTCTCTCTGACTGAACCTTGGTGGCTATCTTGAGGAATAAATTTGCTGCTGATAGCTGCACTGTCAGTAAGGTGGCCGGCCAACATTGAGGTGCTATTAACCCACTGATTAACCCTATGTCTGCAGGTTTATAGCATTTGGGGACATAACCGGTTTCCTTTTATACAATTTACTATTACACTTTCATTATCAAAGTGCAAATAATCCTCAGTGAGCGCTATCCACGGATACGGTTTGATTGTTTTGACATAAGACTTAGTCCTTCCCCAATTTTGGTGAGGCGTGACAGCTGATTCACCGACTGAAGGAGGCTGGCTTAGCTATCTAAGTGAACCAGCCAGACCCCTTCATACACTTCAGTGACACAGGGAGAGTGGGTAAACTGGATCCTGTGCTAAAGCAAATGCGGAAGTAGGGCGTAAATGATGTTTGATAATAGAAGTATATCAGTAAGTTGCATTTAATTCAATTTTAAACACCTCTAAATAACATTTTATCAGACTGGACAACTCCTTCAAAGGTTTTCTCTCCTTGCACAGAAAGTTTTAAAAGTTTGTGACACAAAATATTTGTCAAAATTGATACGAAACCTGGGGACAAAAAGTTTTGTTGTGAGGTTTAACTAAAAAATTATTTTACCAACACAATGCTCTTTATTTTACAGCCTGTGTTTACATGTAGTCCCTGAGCACCGTCTGCACTCATCAGCGGGGTAGGCTGGGTGTAGCGGGCTCCCTGTTAGTACAGTTATGGAGGGCACTCTGGTAGGATGTGTTGGTGCACAGTGGTAGGAGGTTAGCCCAGTTACTAATTCTTTACAGCACTTAATCCAGTGTCACAAAGTTTATCAGAAAATCATGTATCCAATAGAAGAGGAAGAAAATAAAGAATTAATGATCATACTGTACATTCATTACTGATCCAGCGTATAACTAATGGGAGTGTTAATACAATACTCAATCACTGGATGATGATCTGGTCCAGCCTGGACATTACTGATGATCGCAGTATTATGAATTGAAAAATCAATGTATGAACTGGATTGTATAGCCATTAATACGGCAAGTGCAAGTCCGATGGCATACACCATGCATATAAGCAAACCCCTGTATATGGCAATATCTGGAATAAAATAAGTGTAATGGAACAATTTATCTTAACCAAATGTATGCAACCTTTCTTCCCAATTATGCCTGTGCTTTGTTTTTCTGAATTTGTAATTATTCTTTATTTACTTTTACATTTTCTGTAGATTGTATGACTGCAATGTTAAGCTGCAGAGACAGGCCAGTGCTACAAGCAATATTCCTTAACAGCAATTGCTTTGAGCACCTCATCCGGCTGCTTCAGAACTGCAGGGTAAGGCTGTGTTGTTGGCTTTGGATGGATTGTGTTTAGCAACTAGTGAGACCTGCCATGTGCCTTACCTTTTGGTTCAGATGGGCTAAATAGATAAATATTGTCTAGATTAGTTAGTAATTCAACCAAATTGTATGTGTGTGTGTGTGTATATATATTATACAATTTCTGTGTACATATAGTTTTGTGAATTTTTTGCCCCCTTCTTGATTTCCTATTCTTCTGCATGTTTGTCACACTTAAATGTTTCAGATCACCAAACAAATGTAAATATTAGACAACTAGATGGAGGCCTGATGCTATCGCATCGGAGGCGGGGGGAATGTCACGATGGGGGCAGGCTTTGGAGCGTTGAGAATCTCTCCCCCCCCCCCCCCCCCATGTGCTCACCCACCTATCCAATCTCTCTTTCCCCATGTGCTGACTTCTCCTGTCTGTGCTCTCTTCTTTGACCTGTCTTCCCCATGTGCTATCCCCCTTGTCTGCTGTCTCTCTCCTTCCTGTGCTGTTTTCTCCCCTCATGTGCTGTCCCGTTTGAGCTGTCTCCCACCTCTGCTCTGTCTCTCTCACTCCTGTGTCTGACCGTGTACAGAACATACCACAGCTCCTCGGCAGTGGAGTAAGCAAAAGACAATACCAACATTACAGCGGGAGATCGCAGAGGATACATTTTGAAAGGTAAAATATTGTTTTAAAACAGACAGTGAAATATTTTACCTCACAAAATGAATCCTCTGTATGCTCTGTACATGGACAGACAAAGACAATTTTTAAAATGAACTTTCGTTCATGGGAAAACCCCTTTAATATGACCGGCTTCCTCTGCCTGGAGACACGTCGCGCATCTGCCGCCGGGATCAGCCGAATAATTCATTGTGCCTGCGTGGAATTCGCGCAGGCGCAGTGCGACGATGTTCCGCTGGTGGTACCGCGCAAGAGGCTGCGTGTGAGTTTGTGAATGTTGGTACCAGCAGCAGTTTCCATATTGAGACACCCATCACTTGGGTGTCCCAAATGGCGGTCGGTGAACTTCCTCCACTTGAAATTCTGGGATACGGTGACATCTGGACAGAACAGGAAATGAAAACATTACAAGGCAATTATAAAAATTGAAAATAGCACAAGTAAATACAAAATGCAGTTTTTAAATGAAGGTCTTTATTAAGGGTCCCGTTACACTAAACGATGCACCAGCGATCCCGACAACGATACGACCTTGTCAGGATCACTGGTGTGTCGCTACATGATCACTGGTGAGCTGTCACACAGGCAGATTTCTCCAGCGATCAGCACCAGCGAGGACGCTGGTATCCAAGGTACACAGCGGGTAACTAAGCCACGCGCTTGCTTAGTTACCCTATATTTATCTTGGATACTGGTTCCCAGCGTCTGCTTACAGCGCTGGGAGCTCGCTGATTGTTGGTCTCCCGCTGCCACACGCAGCGATGCGTGCTGGCCAGTGGGAGACCAACGATCAAAAAATGGCCCAGGACATTGTAGCACGATTAGCGATACCCGGGGGGCAGTCTCTGATGCATGTCACACACAGCGACGTCATCGCTGTTGCGTCACAAAATCACCGATCTCGCTATCGATCTCGCTGTGTGTGACGGGGCCTTAAGGGAAAAAGAAATCCAAACCTACAGTGCCTGTGTGAAAAAGTGATTGTGCCCTCAATTAATACACAAATTACGGTAACTGTGTGATCACATTTTTGGGAAGCTAAGTTCAAATTCCCTGGCTACACTCAGGCCTGATTACTGTCACATTTGTTCTTAATCAAGAGGTCACTTACATAGGACCTTCCTAACAAAGTGAAGTAGACCAAAAGTTCCTCAAAACCTAAACATCATGCTGCGATCCAGAGAAATTATGGAGCAAATGAGAAGCAAAGTAATTGAGATCTGTCAGTCAGGAAAAAGTTTATAATGCAATTTCTAAAGATTTGGGACTCCAGCGAACCACAGTGGCAAAAAGAAGAAAGAGTGGTGAACCTTTCCAAAATTACCCCAACAGCTCAGTAATGACTCATCTAAGATGTCACAAAAGACCCCACGACAACGTTCAAAGAACTGTAGGCCTCACTTTCCTCAGTTAAGGTCAGTGTTCATGACTCCACAATGAGAAAGATTGAGCATAAATGGCCTCCATGGCAGAATTTCAAGACGAAAACCACTGCTGAGCAATTAGAACATAAAGGTTTGTCTCAGTTTTGTCAAAACATTTTGATGATCCCCAAGACTTTGGGGAGAATACTTTGGACTGATAAGATAAAAGTTGAACTTTTTGGAAGGTATATGTCCAATTACATCTGGCGTAGAAGCAACACAACATTTCAGAAAATGAACTTCATACCAACAGTAAAATATGTTGTTGGTAGTATGATGGTCTGTGGCTGTTTTTCTGCTTCAGGACCTGGAAGACTTGCTGTGCTACCTGGAACCATGAATTCTGCTGTCTACCCAAAAATCCTGAAGGAGAATGTCCGGCCATCTGTACGTGACCTCAAGCTGAAGCTCACTTGTGTTATGCAGTAGGACAATGATCCAGAACACACCCACAAGTCAATCTCTGAATGGCTTAAGAAAAACAAAATTAAGACTTTGGAGTGGCCAAGTTAATGTCCAGACCTTAATCCTGACCTTAATTGGCATGACTTTAAAAGACATTTCATGCTCGAAAACTCTCCAGTGTTGCTGAATTGCAACAATTCTGTAAAGATGAGTGGGTCAAAATTCCTCCAGAGTGTTGTAAAAGACTCATTGTCAGTTATGCTTGACTGCAGTCGTTGCTGATAAGGGTGGCCAACTAGTTATTATATTTATAGGGCAATTACTTTTTAACACAACGCCCTGTAGGTTTGGATTTCTTTTTGCCTTAATAAAGACTTTCATTATTTAAAACTGCATTTTGTGTTTACTTGTGTTATATTTGTCTCATATTTACATTTTTTGTGATCTGAAGCATTTAAGTGTGACAAACATGCAAAAGAATAGTAAATCATGAAGGGGCAAACTTCACACATCTGTATATACATACATACACCTATTCATTACATTTTAAGTCATCATCCATGCCGTTGTTATTATCACTATGTAGACATACAGCAATGTCAGATTCAGTTTGTTTCTTAACGGCATAAGTATTAGGTGTAGTAACTGTTATATGGTGTTGGAATCTATACAGTGAAGTAAGGAAAAGGTTCTGGAAAATTGTATTTCACCTGTTAATGTTAAACACTTCAGTGAGTCTAATTTGAGGAAAAAATAACTTACAGTATTACCGTGTTTCCCCGAAAGTAGGACCCCCCCGAAAGTAAGACAGGGTGGGGGTTACGGGGGGGTCCTTCAATGTAAGGCCTCCCCCGAATGTAAGGCAGGGTTGGGGGCCGCTGTGAAATGTAAGGCCCTTACCTTTGGGCCGCCGCTGTCCCCCATTGGGTCCCCAGGCTCCAGAGGTGTCCTCAGGTGCAGCTGGGCGGGTCCAGCGCTCATGGGGTTAACTCGCCGTGTTAACCCCGCAATCCGCCCAGCTCAACCGCTCATTGGCCGCCCCTGTTCCCCACGTCACCGCCGGCCCCCGGCTCGAGCACTGATTGGTCCAGCAGCTCGGGCTGTAATTGGCCGCCCCAGCCCCACGTCACCGCTGTTTCCCTGCTGATTGGCACAGCGTTCCCTGCAGCACAGGCCTTCCGCACCCACAGCCGCACCGCAGAGGAAAACGTCCAGCATTTAAAAACCAAGTAGGGAAACATGTACTGTATAGGGTATGGGGCTGTGTGCAGTGGGATACGGCACTGTTATGGGGTGTGGGGCTGTGTGCAGTGGGATACGGCACTGTTATGGGGTGTGGGGCTGTGTGCAGTGGGATACGGCACTGTTATGGGGTGTGGGGCTGTGTGCAGTGGGATACGGCACTGTTATGGGGTGTGGGGCTGTGTGCAGTGGGATACGGCACTGTTATGGGGTGTGGGGCTGTGTGCAGTGGGATACGGCACTGTTATGGGGTGTGGGGCTGTGTGCAGTGGGATACGGCACTGTTATGGGGTGTGGGGCTGTGTGCAGTGGGATACGGCACTGTTATGGGGTGTGGGGCTGTGTGCAGTGGGATACGGCACTGTTATGGGGTGTGGGGCTGTGTGCAGTGGGATACGGCACTGTTATGGGGTGTGGGGCTGTGTGCAGTGGGATACGGCACTGTTATGGGGTGTGGGGCTGTGTGCAGTGGGATACGGCACTGTTATGGGGTATAACAGCATGTTAATAAATGTTAATTTATTGGTTAAAAAGAAATTGTCATTTTTTTTCGGCTAATGTAAGACCTCCCCCGAAAGTAAGACAGGGTGGGACTTTTTGGGGTAAAATTAATGTAAGACAGGGTCTTACTTTCGGGGAAACACGGTAGACATGTTTTGAATTTTCAGGGCTTCCCCACTTTTATAACTAATAAACTCTCCAACTGATGGGGAATATGATTCTGATCCCTGAATAGCCCAGAGCTGATAGCCCACTGATCTCTTGTACAGGGGGTCCTGTGTGCTTAGTTTGAGTAAGGTGGTCGTGCTTCTGTGGCCCTACTCCGCTCATGGTCTTTTCTACTGTCAGAGATGGCCAAGCCCTGTACTCTGCTTTCTGCCATCAGCCCATAGACGGTGACTGGAGCAGCAGTGCACATCACCTAGCCTGAATATAGTAAAGTGTGAGAATACCAATAAATATTTACTGTACTTACTTTATCACATCTGTGTAGCTTGTCATGGACAAATATACTATATTTACTCCTGTGAAAGGTACATGTCCTGAAATCATTATCATAATCTGTGCATTGCCCAGCTGGTAACGTGCATGTCCTCATAGAGACAGACCCTCGCTCTCTTTGGCTGCTGCTAACCTATAATCCACCTTTCTGCCATGTTCTTGTCTCCATCCTGCAGCTCTTGTTAAGCGCTAACACTAGAGGGGCAGACAAGAGTGAAAAAGACCTTGCCAACAAATTACTGACAGAAATGAATGAAAATCAGGTACACGTAGCTGGCAACGCTGTAAGATGGTCTAAAAGTGCCCAGAATAACATGGCCACAACCTTACTTCCACCTAGCCTATTGGTTTTATCCAAATCACATTTGTCTCATAATATTGATGATACGTGATGAGGGGTCGTTCCATCTGGACCCCTCAGCAAATCGCTGGGTTTTTTTCAGATTTCTCTAAACATAGGTAATCTGCTGAAGTGGCAAATGTATCTTCTGCAGGGGAAATGAAGTATTGCATGTCGCCTATTCATTTGATCTAGTGACCATGTAATGCGTAATTGCGTCAAGTCCATTAGACTTGCAAACCATGGTCTGTAGAGAGGATGCCAAGTAGGAAACACCCTCCATATCATCCGTATGTACTAATGAGGATTATGTAGAGAAGTTGCTTTCCTTATGGAATATCTCCTTTAAAGCACCACTCCAGCTTTTTTTTTTTTATTGCAGCACTGGAGTTGTACTAATCTAAGTTCCGAGTTCCGTGCTCCTAGTCTTCGTTCCAACCTCCATCTTCATCTGTTACCGGCGCCGCTCTGATCCGTCTTCTGCACTTTGTGACCTGCCGGATCGCTCCAGTGTTTGTGTTATACTTGCCAACTACCGTCTTCAGTGCCTCCCTGCAATGCTCCGCCATCTTGTGACTGCAACCTCTCACTGACCGGAAGCTCTGGAAGTCTATGAGAGCCTCCTTCTGGCCTCAATATGGCTCTTATAGACTTACATTTAGACACAACTTCCAGCCCACTCACACTGGAGAGATCCAGGAGGTAACAGACTGCTGGAGACCGACCTGAGCAGTGCCGGTAAGAGATGAAAACTGCCGCTAGCAAGTATAATATTAGGGTCAGGGAACTTTAATTAGTAGCACCACTCCAGCGCTGAAAGAAAAAAACACGCTGGAGTGGTGCTTTACAGAGGACCTGTTGACAGGTTAAGTGGCCAGATTTTATTTTTGCTGCTCCCCTGGTATTTTTTTTTTTTTTTTTAATCCTAAAGTATGGATCATTTTATTTTGTGCTACTTTTTATGGTTTTTCCAAGAGGTGTTGCAGCATAAGTATATGTCCCCAGGGAATCCTGTTATCCACATCCCCTTGGTAATTGGGTAAAGACCATAAAAATTTGCACTAAATAAAAAAGCGCACGTCTGTGGAGCCATATGGTGGATTTTAATAAGAAAACAAAAACCAATAATCGGGAACAGCAAGGATACACCAAGAGCAAAAAGTGGCCACTTCTTTTGACCTTGGATGGTTCATCTTTAAATACTATTGAGGAACAGAAACGGCGAATGACCTTTCATTACATAATGGTAAATGTGCTTTCTTTGTATGTGTAATGTTTGTTCTATGGTTTTTGTTTGTGTGGTTTTTTTACATTGATCTCAAATTTAAAATGAAATAACAAAATGTAGAGACCAGCAGAAATGTAATTAATATGAGGTGTCAGTCCCTCTTTAAGGGGTCATTGAAAGTCGTTCCATCCCCTAATCTGAAATGTCCTTCCATTCATTGTTTAAGGGACTGCCGGAGATGGGCAATTACAGAGAACAACAAATTATGACCTATTTGTCATGTTCACGGTTTAGAATCCAATAGTTTATGGTATGGAGCCCTTTTAAGCTGAGTAGTAGTAATGTGGTGGCCTGGTTATTCTGCACTAGACCATAGCAATGATGGTAATCTACTTTCATAGGAAACCTAGACTCTTCAATCTTAGCTGTTTCGGTGGACTGGTGTTCTGGGCTTCTATCTATGTTGTGTGTCAGTGCGTGCTTCTGTGTGTGTTCACTTTTACTTTGTAATGTATATAATGTCTGCTCTCCAGTATTCCGATAGGTTATTATTGAAAATTAACATTCACAAACTTTTCCTTTGTCACTAGGGTAATGTTATGTGTTTGTATGATCAATGAGTTCTAACTTTATTTTGCCATTTTTTTATTGTCTATCTGTTTTGCGCTCATTTATTCTCTGCCTCTGAGATTCAGGCTGTTAATATGCCTACCCACATACAAGTTTAGTAATTCCAGTGCCAAAAATCTGTCCTACAATGTCCTTGTATTACAAATGGGCAACTGTCCACCATACTCTCCTCACTTTAAATTTCTTTTTACAAAATGAAACATTCATCTTCGATTTGGCTTGGTTGTAGCTTTTTTGGCCTTTGTTTAGCGAAGCAACGTGTTCTACATGTTCTGAGAATTGAACATATTGCTAAAGGTTGTATGGATTTAAAAAATATATATCCAAGTTCTCAACAATTTTCTTTTTTAAGCAAATGGAAACAGAATTGTTTATTGGATGCCAAGACACGGATTTTATACCCTCATCCTGCAATCATTTCTCGTTATGGGAGATTATAAAAGATGCAACTCCTGTATGACCGTGCTGTGGTGTATAGTCATGGCCAAAAGTGTTGGCAACCTTGAAATTGTTCCAGAAAATGAAGTGTGTCTCCCAGAAAATTACAATTAAATGTTGTGTTATTCATATGTTCATTTATTTTGTGTGCATTGGAACAACACAAAATAAGAGAAGAATGGACAAATTGGACATAATTTCACACAAGACCCCACAAATGGTCCAAATAAGACTATCACTCTCAACTTAATATTTGGTAGCACACCCTTTGGAATAAATAACTTGCAATCAATCGCTTCCTCTATCAACAAGCTTCTTACACCTCTCTGCTGGAATTTTGGACCACTCTACTTTGCAAACTGCTCCAGGTCTCCATATTTGAAGGCGCCTTCTCCCAACAGCAATTCTAAGATCTCTCCACACATGTTCAGTGGGATTTAGATATGGACTCATTCCTGGCCACCTCAGAACTTTCCAGCACTTTGTTTCCATCCATTTCTGGGTGCTTCTTGAATTATGTTTGGGGTCTTTGTCATTCTGGAAGACCCATGACCTAGCACGCAAACCCAGTTTTCTGACACTTGACACTACATTGCAACCCAAAATCCTTTGGTACTCTTCAGATTTCATGATGTCTTGCACACAGTCAAGGCACCCAGTGCCAGAGGCAGCAAAATAACGCCATAACATCTTTGAATCTCAAGCATATTTGACTGTAGGTACTGTATTATTTTCTTTGTAGACCTCATTCTATTTTGGGTAAACAGTAGAATGATTGTAAAAATATATATAGAGTTGAGATGGACTCACTACTCTACATATATATCAGACTCCGCTTTTCGGGTGGGACCTGCTTGCTCTGCTGGCCAGCAATAATGAGAGAAAAAAAAATGTTGTAGGAAAAAAGCAGCTGTCTGCTCGCAACAAAGTATTGCCACTGACTGATTTTCTAAACTTAGCTGTGTGAACCACTCCCAAATCCACATTACCCAACAATTTGTCTAAAAATTGTATAGTTTCATCGGAATATTTATTTACTCTGACATTAACCCTTTTGGTAATCAGTTGATGTGGTATGGTCGCTATGTCGATGACAGGGCTGTGGAGTCGGAGTCGGTGCTCATTTTGGTGGAGTCGGAGTCGGAGTTGGAGTCGGTATAAAATGGACCGACTCCGACTCCTAAAATATATAATAAATTGGGTACAGTAATTCAATGCAGGATGTGCTGAATATTTTTTCATAGGAGTTTGGGAAAGTTATGAAATGTCCTATAAATGGCTGTTCTATTCCGGATCTAAGGCTACATTCACACACAGCGTTTTTCCTGTGTTTTTTGAGGATACGTTTTTCAGCTGCAAAAGTTGATCATCTTTTTAAAAAACTGCATCACCTGAAAGGTTTTTGAGCTCATAGATAATGTTACTCAATAGCAAAAGCAGATTAGAAATCTGCTCTATCTATCCATATCTGTCTATCCATATCGTATCTGTACCAAAAAGAATGAAAACCGGGTAGTACACCAATATATATTCTGTTCTATCTAAATATCTTGATTATTGGATCATAAAAATGATTAAATGTCTGAGGTTCACATTGTACTACAATAAATTTTTCACTTAAATATAAGCAATATGTGTGGGAGTCGGAGTCGTGGAGTCGGAGTTGGAGTCGGAGTCGGTGTAAGGGAAATTGAGGAGTCGGAGTCGCAGGTTTGGTTTACCGACTCCACAGCCCTGGTCGATGACCTCCTTATTATATGGAGATTAAACATGGCGGCCATGCCAAATTTCATTAAATTTCTAAATATGAATTGTCAATTTGAAATTCACTGCTTTGTATTCCAATAAAACTATATGATTTTCAGACATCGCATTGGATTTGGGCGTGGATCACACAGCTATGCTTAGAAAATCAGTCCGTGGCAAAACTTTGTTGCGAGCAGACAGCTGTCACCCACTTCACACAATAAAGGCAATCCCGGATGGTGAATTTTTGAGAGCAAAATGAAATTGCTCAGGGGAAAAAAAAAACTTTTGAAAAGGAAAGAGCAATTATTAAAAATACTATCTTGATCATAAATGTATCAATAATATGTTCTTTATTAATTGTGACACCCATCCTTTGGTATACTGTGTAAATGCATTATATGCAAATTACAGTACATCGGGTGCACTACGAGAAAAATGAAAGGTGTTAGTACCTTTTTTGATGTTATAAATATGTTCTAACACTCGTTCTGGAGTGACTAAACACTGTAGAGGTACATGAAGGTGGTATAGAAGGACTTATGAGCTATAGTGTTGAAGGAGTATTGTGTCCTGTAAGAGGCAGAGACTGGAAAAAAAAGGGGTTTATAGGAGAAATGTTCTGGATCCTTAAAATGAACACTTTTGGCCATGACTATGTCAGAAGCATATATCGTACAACAAATATACTTACACCTAGTATGTATATGTCTGAAATAAGGCTCTAACGAACTATGGGATCCATGATTACAAGCACCCTGGAAATCGTATAGAAGTAGAAAAGCTACTGACCAAAAACAAGCAGGGATCACCAAAACAGTATAGTAAATTTTATTAGACAACCATAAACAACACCAACATAAAAACAATTAAAAGTCATAACACATGACAAATTGTACACTAGGCTCCTAATAAAGCCAAAAAGACATCCCCCATATACCTAAGAAAATGGCTAGGCAGTTAAATGTAATATGAAAGTGGTACAAATAACCTAAAGAGAGCAGTGTGTAATTTGATGTAAAAATTGTAGTAATTGAGTAAAAAAAACAATGTCAACATCCCCTATCACTAACAATTATGACAGTAGTACAGACCATATTAAATAGAAAATGGCAGCACACCAAATATGAAATATGTGAAATACGAATAGCAAAATGGCTTTAGTAATACATTTCATAATGGCTTTTATAAGGCATATCAAATATGAAATAAGTGAAATATGAATAGCATAATGGCTTTTGCAATCTTGAAAAACATATGAGATACTTAGCACAAAATTTGGCCAAAAGATGTGAGCCCATTCACCAGCGACAAGGTGATCTCAGATTGAATGGGTCCCTATACTGACTGCCTGGTGTGAACTGACTTCTGGCTAGTAACATGATAAAGCCTGTATATATAGGACGATAGGAACCAAACATGTGATTGAATGCGATTAAAATCACCACTTGATGAAGGGCGGAGTGCTCAGTCAGAAAAATAGTATACAAGTAAGGCTACTTTCACACATCAGGTTTTCGGCGTCAGGCGCGATCCGGCGTCGTGCCGGAACGCCGGATCCGGCAAATGTTTCGTAAAACCGGATGTGACGGATCCGGTTTTCTGGCGGATCCGTCTTTTTCTGGACAGACAAAACCGGATCCGTCTCATCCGGTTCATCCGTTTTTCTATCCGTTTTTCGACGGATTACGCCGGATCCGGTTTTTAAAATTGACCCTTGTGGCCTTCCGAACGGGATTGGCTACTGGAAAACTATATATAGCATGTTCCTACAGCCCTTCTTTGACAGGTTGTAGAGGAGAAAGTGCAGGTTGGAGAGAAGAGCAAGTTACTGGCGAAGATGGATCTTGTCATTGGAAATATTTTGAAGAATTTGGCGGATTTTACAGCGGAGGCAAATCGTTTGAGGGTGATTGTTCTGGAGAAGGAGAGAGCGAGACAGCAGCGCATCAGGCATCGTAGACGACGTTTGTGGATCCACCCCATCACAGCCAAGAGAATGACGCGTGGGGTCTATTCTACACTATGCATGGACCTTCGACGAAACCCGGATAAATTTTTTGGATATGTTAGGATGAAAATGGAGAATTTTGATTACTTGGTGGAGCGCATTGCACACCTCATAAGAAAAGCGGACACCTATTGCCGCTTCTCTGTTTCACCCGCAGAGCGTCTGATGGTGACTTTAAGGTAAGCCACATTTATTGGATATGATCGCATCAGAGCACACTTTCACTGCAATCTTGTTGGTGGTAATTTGTATCTCCAAGTGTTATAGGTCAGTTTTGGTATGTAATGCTGTGATTTAAAACTAATTTATTGTTTTTTAATTCCCCACAGATTTCTTGCAACTGGAGAATCCCTTTCGTCACTGCATTTCCAGTACAGACTCGGGATTTCCACCATATCTGGAATAGTGAAGTACACATGCCGTGCACTGTGGGACTCCTTAGCTGAAGAGTTTTTACCAGAGCCCACAACAGAGAGGTGGATTGAAATTGCTGACAAGTTTCAACAGATATGTCAGTTTCCAAACTGCTTGGGCGCTGTGGACGGGAAACATATCCGCATTGTAAAGCCAGCTGGATCGGGATCGGAATATTTCAATTACAAGAAATATTTTTCAATTGTCCTCATGGCCATCGCTGACGCGGAATACAAATTTATTGCGGTTGATATTGGGGCCTATGGCCGCTCCAATGACTCTCAAGTTTTCAAACTGTCTGCCATGGGGCGTAAACTGTATGGAAACACCTTCCAGTTCCCACCACCTAGACCGCTGCCGCAAACATCTGGCCCACCTATGCCATTTGTCTGTGTAGGGGATGAAGCCTTCCAGCTGTCAGAACACCTTTTGAAACTGTACTCTAGCAAAGGATTGACAAGACCAAAACGCATTTTTAATTACCGCCTCACAAGAGCAAGAAGAATGGTTGAATGTACCTTTGGTATTCTGACAGCCAAATGGCGGGTCCTATTGACTGCGATCAACCTCAAGACAGAAACTGTGGACGAGGTGATCAAAGCGTGCGTGGTACTCCACAATTTTGTTATCTGCAAGGAACCCATTTCCATTGAGGACACCTCTGAAGAAACCACCTTGCAAGATTACCATGACATTACCGCTCGAAGTTCTGTGACGGTTTCAGTAATGAGGGACAATTTTGCACTATACTTTATGTCACCTCAAGGCAGAGTACACTGGCAGGATGACAGAGTGTGAAAGATTTGTGCCCTAACCAAACTTGTGTACCTTCTGTACCAACAGTATATACCTTTGCCAACCAAAGTTGGCTATCTTGTCATGGTCTCTATTTTTAGCTTTAGGCCACAGGTGTGTACCTGGTTGTGTTTTATGCAAAGTATTTCACCTTTTAACAAAAGTTGTGTACATTGTTAGGAAATCACCAACAATAAACACAACTTTTTAGGTGAAATACTTTGCTTCAAACACAACCAGGAACACAACTGTGGCAAAAAGCTAAAATTTACCCACAGTTATATACCTAGTTTTGAATACCATTTCACCTTTTAAATACCCTGTATTTAACCTTTTTCGCCGCAGAAAGAAATGACAGACAACCAGTGTAAAATAATTTAACTTTTATTGAAAAATGTTTTTTTTAGTAAACTTTTTTAAAATTTTAATAAACTTGTTTAATAAAACTTTGAAACTATAAAACTGGTCATTTTTATTTAAATACACACATTATAATTCTGTGTAGTGTGTGGTGGAAATACTGCTGTAGGGGCTGCGGGACACTTCGACACTGGGAGTTTGGAGAGAGGACTGGGATCGTGGTGGGGAAGGAACAGTTAGAGGTGAAGGTGTGGAAAAAACTACAGAATGGGTGGACATGTGGGAAGCAGAAGAGGTGGTGGGTGGTGGAGTGGAGGGTTGGGCAGGGACTGTAGGAGCAGATGATGTTGATGGCAAGTTGTATGGGGAAGGAGTTTGGTACGGGGCAGGTTGCTGGAAGTGGGGAGATGTCTGGTACGGGGCAGGTTGCTGGAAGTGGGGAGATGTCTGGTACGGGGCAGGTTGCTGGAAGTGGGGAGATGTCTGGTACGGGGCAGGTTGCTGGAAGTGGGGAGATGTCTGGTACTGGGGAGGTTGCTGGTACTGGGGAGTTTGCAGGTACTGTGGAGGTTGCTGGTGCTGGTGAGGTTGCTGGTGCTGGGGAGGTTGCTGGTGCTGGGGAGGTGGATGGTGCTGGGGAGGTGGATGGTATGTAATAGGAGGGGGAGGATGGAAAGTGGCTGGAGGTGGATGGTATGTAATAGGAGGGGGAGGATGGAAAGTGGCTGGAGGGGGTGTAGATGTAATAGGAGGGGGAGGATGGAAAGTGGCTGGAGGGGGTGTAGATGTAATAGGAGGGGGAGGATGGAAAGTGGCTGGAGGGGGTGCAGGTGGAGGAACTACTGTGGTGGGAGGAGGAGGAGGTTGGGAGGTAACTTGCTGGAGAGCAGCGTGGCATGAATGCATTACATGCATCTGCTGGGCAGGAGAGAGCGTTTCCATGCGCTCCACAACAGACCTGAAAAAGGTGTGGTTTGGCGAAGATCTTGCTTCTGAATGCATGGTTTGCAGAAGTGTCTTCACCTCCAGAATGCTGGAGTTGATCTGCTGATAGCCTGCGGAGATTTGCTCTGACAAGACTTTTAGACAGTTCTGGAAAGATGCATTCAGATGCAAGAACTCTGGCGCATAAGTCTTTTCCTGACCCCTCTGCCGCTGCCGCCCAGTACCCGCAGGTGTACTAGAGGTGGCAGGGGCAGAAGGGTGGGGTAAAGGGAAAGCGATCTCCTCACCAGCAGCTTCATGTAATGTAGGCGGCCACGATGCTCCTGTGCTGGTGGATGGGACAGATGGGTCGAATGTGTGGGAAGGCTGGGAAGGTGCAGATGTACCGGGGCGGTCGAAGTGTCCCTCGGTGTCGGTCTCCTCAGGGATCGCCTCAGAAGGGTCCAATCGTGCCGGCTCCCGAGTGCTGCTCACCGTGCTGTGGAATAAAGAGAAAAAAAAACAATTAAAATACTGACATGGTATGGCCCTGGCTGAAAAAAAAATTTACATATAACATTTTTTTTCACATGTGGTGTGTAATATTTACCTTCTGGTGACCATTGTTTCCCGGAGGAACGACAGGGCTTCTGCGTACTTGTACTTGCTCCTGCGTCCTCCAGATCCACTCGGGGCCCGCATCTCTTTATTGAACTCCTCCTTGAAACGATCTCTCACAGACCGCCACCGATTCACAATTCTGTTCCCTGAAACGAGAAAGGAGTGGTTAGTATACAACATCAGTGTTTCCCAAACTCCAGTCCTCATGGTCCCCAGGGGTCATGTTTTCAGGATTTCTATAGTAAATAGAAATCCTGAACACATGATCCGTGGGGACCACGAGGACTGGAGTTCGGGAAACACTGGTTTACATCAAGCAACCGGTACTGTATATACTTACGCTCTTTAATCTGGGCCCGAGCTTCGAGGTCCTCCCAGCGGCCAACAAGGAGCGAACAGATTTCCTCCCAGAGTCGTCGGGTAACGATCAGGTCAGCGTGGCGGCGGTCAGCCATATTCCAGAGCGGCTCCCTTTCTCTGACGAGATCGATGAGGCGGTCCACATCAATCCCTCCATCCTCACCGTCAGAGTCGGGAGCACGCTGTGAAGGCTGTTAAAGAAAAAGACAAAAATAACATAATTAGCCTCCACAAAAGAAATGAAATAAAAAGTGCAAAAAAACAAAGCAAAAATATTTATACTTACACGCTGGTGACCGCCGCGTTGCTGTCGCCGACGACCCTGGGAGGCACTGCGAGGACCTCTTGGCCAAGCACCAGATTGGGAAGACTAGAGAAGAAAACAAAAAATGTTATGTCTTTGGATGTAGGCATTTGTTTGCTGTGTGTGGTCTGCAGAACATTGTTTTCTATGTGTTGTGTGTAGTGTGATGTTGTGTTTCTGCGTTTGATGCAAAAAACTTACCAATTGTGAGCCCACTCCAGGTGTCTGTCCACCCCTTCCTTCTTCTTCTGGGAGCTCCTCTTCATCTTGTGATTCCTGTTTTGAAATAAAAGGCAATGAATAGACATATATTACAGAGAAGATGGATTTTGGAAATAAAAACTTACCGTCAAACGCTGACGATTCGAGGGAGGGCTCCCAGAAGATGATGTGCTGTCTTCCTGGTGACCACACTCCATGCCTGTGGGTGGTGTTCCAGCTGCTGCCATTGCTGCTGCTGCTGCTGCATCTATTGGGCGGCTGTTGAATAAAGAGAAACAAAGGGCCAATGAATATCTTGATATTCAATAGCCCTAGTTTGGAGGAATGGGTTATTTGATAATTACCGTCTCTCATCTGCTGCTGGCCTCCCCTCCTCAGCATGTTCTATTTGCTGCTCCATTTGGGGTGGTGGTGGTGCGGATGGTGCTGCAGTGGTCTCCTGCCTTCTCCTGCGCCTGGTTGCTGTCTTGGGTGGCATGTTGGGTGTGGCTGTGGGTCCCACTGTCTTGCTTTTATATATGTCTTGTGGGCAGAGCTACTGAGCATGCTCAGACCAAAAAAACCGGATCCGGCTTTCGCCGGATCCGGCGCATTGCGGCGCTCATAGGCTTTCATTGTGTGAAAAAGCCGGAGACGCCGGATCCGGCGGGTCCGGCTTTTTCGCCGGAGACAAAAAACGTTACAGTAGACGTTTTTTCCAGACGCCGGATCGCGACACATTGCCGGATCCGGCGAAAACCGGATGAAACGCATGGCCATCCGGCGCGATCCGGCGCAAATGCAAGTCAATGGGGGGGAAACCGGATCCGGCATTGCATTTCGCCGGATCCGGTTTCTGTCGAAAGCGCCGGATCGCGCCTGACGGCGAAAACCTGATGTGTGAAAGAGGCCTAATAAAACAAACTGACGGCACATCTAGAACTAGTCTGAATAGGTGCATACCAAAAGGCAACTTACATATTAAATAGAAAATGGCAGCACACCAAATATGAAATATGTGAAATACGAATAGCAAAATGGCTTTAGTAATAATTTCATAATGGCTTTTATAAGGCATATCAAATATGAAATAAGTGAAATATGAATAGCACAATGGCTTTTGCAATCTTGAAAAACATAGGAGATACTTAGCACAAAATTTGGCCAAAAGATGTGAGCCCATTCACCAGCGACAAGGTGATCTCAGATTGAATGGGTCCCTATACTGACTGCCTGGTGTGAACTGACCTCTGGCTAGTAACATGATAAAGCCTGTATATATAGGACGATAGGAACCAAACATGTGATTGAATGCGATTAAAATCACCACTTGATGAAGGGCGGAGTGCTCAGTCAGAAAAATAGTATACAAGTAATAAAACAAACTGACGGCACAACTAAAACTAGTCTGAATAGGTGCATACCAAAAGGCAACTTACATATTAAAAAGAAAATGGCAGCACACCAAATATGAAATATGTGAAATACGAATAGCAAAATGGCTTTAGTAATACATTTCATAATGGCTTTTATAAGGCATATCAAATATGAAATAAGTGAAATATGAATAGCATAATGGCTTTTGCAATCTTGAAATACATATGAGATACTTAGCACAAAATTTGGCCAAAAGATGTGAGCCCATTCACCAGCGACAAGGTGATCTCAGATTGAATGGGTCCCTATACTGACTGCCTGGTGTGAACTGACCTCTGGCTAGTAACATGATAAAGCCTGTATATATAGGACGATAGGAACCAAACATGTGATTGAATGCGATTAAAATCACCACTTGATGAAGGGCGGAGTGCTCAGTCAGAAAAATAGTATACAAGTAATAAAACAAACTGACGGCACAACTAAAACTAGTCTGAATAGGTGCATACCAAAAGGCAACTTACATATTAAAAAGAAAATGGAAGCACACCAAATATAAAATATGTGAAATACGAATAGCAAAATGGCTTTAGTAATACATTTCATAATGGCTTTTATAAGGCATATCAAATATGAAATAAGTGAAATATGAATAGCATAATGGCTTTTGCAATCTTGAAAAACATATGAGATACTTAGCACAAAATTTGGCCAAAAGATGTGAGCCCATTCACCAGCGACAAGGTGATCTCAGATTGAATGGGTCCCTATACTGACTGCCTGGTGTGAACTGACCTCTGGCTAGTAACATGATAAAGCCTGTATATATAGGACGATAGGAACCAAACATGTGATTGAATGCGATTAAAATCACCACTTGATGAAGGGCGGAGTGCTCAGTCAGAAAAATAGTATACATGCCTTTTGGTATGCACCTATTCAGACTAGTTCTAGATGTCCCGTCAGTTTGTTTTATTACTAGTAGTACAGACCAATCACAATTCAATGTAATATAAATACCACTAATGAAGATAAGAGGACAAGCTGAAATAAAGCCAAGGTAAATAAGACCCATGTATTACATCATCTAACGATAGAAGCACAAAATGCTCTGCAAGAGATAAATAAAAAATACTGCCCGCAATGTCCTGATAATATTCTTACATATGGGGGAGCTTGTGGAGTGCCCTGCCCGACGCGTGTCGCCACCGCAAGGTGGCTTCGTCAGGGGCTGAAGGGTGTATGCACTGGAAGTCTTATATATACATATCCTAATAGCCTTAATAAATAGCAGCTGAGAGGCTTTACCTAATCAGATGCATTGTATGGAGGCGCGAGGACGCATCATCAGACAGGGGCCGGATGCATGACCCGTGACTCCCCACTCCTTCCAGGTGGAAGCAGGAGAGACAAAGTGACTCATGTTGCGCATGTGCTGAGAACATGGTGGTCATAGTAACCAGAGGACGCTGGTGTTTAGCGATGGTCAAATATAATGAAACAATAAACATGTGTTACCACTAAACATTGTGCAAATGTGGAGAAGGTAATTGCCACAGTGGTCCTAGAACCTGATCAAATTTTAGAAAATGAAGGCTAAATAGCGCACCCTTGCAATAGGATCAGATATATGAACAACCAGGCATGGTTATTTCCGGGTAAATGCACCTGTGGTCATTACAAGTGCCCATCATAAACAGACCATGCTGCGCTTACAGCAAGAGAGACTTAATCGTCATGGTGATCAGGAAAGACGCTGGTCATAGTAGTAGATAGGCATACTTGGTCATTTAATCATGAGAATTGAAACAGATCCCCGTTACTGAGATACGATAAAATGTAACAACAAACGCACATGCCAACACTCCACACAGTCAAACGCACACAGGATATATAATGAAGCGGTGGTGTGCACAGTAGTGAGAATATAGTCTCCCAAAAAAATAAATCAACAAAAGGTCACCCTGGAAATCGGTAACATACAGTGCCTTGCGAAAGTATTCGGCCCCCTGGAACTTTTCAACCTTTTCTCTCTCACCCATGACAGCACCACGGAGAGAGGGGGTCCGCCCATCAAGGACAGGAACCTACAGATAAAAAGGCGGCACCTCTCCTCCACCCCCAGTTGGGTTCCTGTCCTTGACGGGTGACCCGTGGAACAAGCAGCGGCAGCAGCTTACCGGGTAGAAGAGGAATCCAGGGCCGTCCCGTTCGCAGGTCTGACAGCGGGGAGGCCCCTGTAGCGGCGGGGTCGGTGCCTGAAGCCGCCACCGCTGTAGCCAAGGGGCTGTACAGGGTGAGCGAGTGGGGGAGGACCGAGCCGCCGCTCTGGATAGGAAAATGGGGCTGGAGGACGCCGGTACACGCGCGGGCAGCGCTGGGGTACAAAGGTGTACCAAGATGGTGCTGCCCCGGCAATGATGCGACAACTTCCGGGTCCCCTCGGTCGGCGCATGCGCAATGCGCGCTCCCCGGGGGCACAGCGGTGGGAGGTCAACTGCAAGTCAACTGCGAGGAGCAAGTCACCTTCCGTGGATCAACCCGTGAGGGATCTGAATCCACCTCCCGAACCGGTACCTGCAACCGCGCATACGGGGTAAGTGAGCTACGTGAATGTTCCCCATTGTAATAGACTTCTTTCCCTTATTAGGGAAAGAAAGAAAGAAAAAACAAAGAACAGGGAATGCCCCACCTGTAAAAACACACTACCAGCCTCCTGGGATAAAAAAACTCTGCGACTCCTGCATCAGTAGAATCTCTGTGAGGAAACCACGGATTACGCCTCAGATCTAAGAGCGGTAATCCGTTCGGAGTTTCAGAGCGCCCTTTCATCCCTAAAACAAAAAGGGAGGAGGAGAAAAAGGGACACAGTTGTGGGATCTCAGTCAGAGGCCTCAACGTCAGGGGAAATCACCTCCCATACTTCAGACACCGACTCGTCATCCTCGGATGAAGAGACAGATGGTCGTCATTGTTTCCCCCTGGATGAGGTAGACATGTTAGTAAAGGCAGTAAGATCTACCATGGGGGTGGCAGACCCTCGGCCCAATAGGTCAGTCCAGGACATAACGTTCGGGGGACTGGGCCAGAAGAGACGGAGAGTATTTTCATTAAACGAGAATGTACAGGGCCTGATAAAAAAGAATGGGAGAGACCAGATAGGAAGAACTCCACGGTTCCTTCTCTGAGAAGAAAATACCCATTTGACGAGGAAGCATCCACGTCCTGGGACAAAGCCCCCAAGCTAGACGTGGCGGTTGCCAAGGCCTCAAAGAAATTTGCACTCCCCTTTGAGGATATGGGTACTCTAAAGGACCCCTTTAGACAAAAAAGCTGACACCTTCCTCAAAGGCACTTGGGAATCAGCAGGAGGAAACCTTTGGCCAGCAATAGCGGCAACTTGTACCTCCAGAGCCCTCATGGTATGGGTGGACCGATTAGAGAGGCAAATAAGGGAAGGTACACCCATGGAGAAAATCCTGTAATCCATCCCAGTCATAAGAGGAGCGGCGGCTTTCTTAGCCGACTCATCAGCTGACTCAGTAAGGTTGTCTTCCAAAGCGGCAGCCCTATCAAACGCAGCTCGTAGAACGCTGTGGCTTAAATGCTGGCCAGGGGACTTACAGACTAAGATGAAGTTATGCGCCATCCCTTGTGAAGGGAAATTCCTTTTTGGAGAAACGTTGGATGACATCCTCCAAAAGGCAGGAGACAAAAAGAAGGGATTCCCAAATTTAGGCCCTACGGGCCCCAAGGGCTTTAAAAGGTCCTTTCGAAACACAAGGTTTTTTCAGAGGAGACCCCCGAGAGAACAAAAATGGGACGACAGGAGAAGGGACAGGGGGTTCTTCTTCGGTAACTCGTCCCGAGACAAAAAAAAACCCCAAGTGACCGTTTGCCCAGGGTGGGAGGGAGACTGTTGTTTTTTTTTTCCCAGCCTATCGAACAACCCCTGGTTATTAAATCTGATAGGATCAGGGTTAAGGATAGACTTTTTCTCTCTCCCCCCTCAAAAATATGTGGTAACACCACTAAGATCATCGATAACAACAAGAAGCCCTCGAAAAAGAGGTCTTAACTCTATTGAACAAAAGAGTCCTCCAGGAGGTTCCCCCGCGGGAGAGAGGCAGAGGGTTCTACTCGCCTCTCTTTCTAGTAACCAAACTGGACGGTACCTTCCGGACAATAATAAATCTAAAGAGATTGAACGATTACGTCAAAAACGAAAAATTCAGAATGGAGTCGATCAAGTCAACCATCAAAATTCTCTCTCCACATTGCTTCATGATAGTATTAGACCTCAGCGATGCTTATTATCACGTCCCCATCCACAAAGACTCCCGGAAATACCTCAGACTGGCGGTCTCCATAGGAGGCGAAGTAAGAGAGTTTCAGTACAGGGCCCTGCCATTTGGAATCTCTGTAGCCCCGCAAGTTTTCACGAAGCTAGTGGCAGAGATGATGGCGCACCTGAGAGAACAAGATATCCTGATAGTCCCATATCTGGACGACTTTTTAGTTGCGAGCAACTCGGCCCAAAGATGCCAGGAACGAAGAGACAGAGTGATAGACACTCTACAAAACCTGGGCTGGCTCCTAAACCTAAACCTAAAAAAATCAAGGCTGGAGCCCAAACAAGTTCAGGAGTTCCTAGGCCTGACACTGGACTCAAACACCCAGGAGTGTTACCTCCCAGACTACAAAAAAAGAAAAGATTGCTCAGATGGTAGCAAGAGCAGTACAGAACCCTTCCATGACACTATGAAAAGCAATGTCCCTGTTGGGGTCCCTCTCCACCTACCTGCCAGCGGTCCAGTGGGCACAGATACATACGAGAGATCTCCAATAGGATGTATTGGCCAACCAGTTGGCATTAGGTGGTCACTTGGAGGGTCACGTCACACTAGATTCCAAAACTATTCATTCCCTAGCTTGGTGGGGGAACAGAGACAACCTATCCAAAGGGGTTCCCTGGGTGATAAAAATCACACACGTAATCACCACGGATGCCAGTCCCAAGGGATGGAGAGCACATATGAGCAACAGGGTGGCTCAGGGAGAATGGGGAGCTCAGGAACTAGAAGCCTCCTCGAACCAAAAAGAACTATTAGCAGTAGACTATGCCCTAACACACTTTCTGCCGGTACTACGAGGCCATCATGTCCGGATATTTTCAGACAATCGGGTGACGGTGGCCTATATAAACCATCCTAATGAACACATCCTCCGAAATATTTACGTTAGCTGAGGAAAACCTACTATCCCTCTCTGCACTACACACATGGGGAGCAGAACACCAGAGAGCAGACTTCCTGAGTCACACCCAGCTACATCAAGGGGAGTGGGTTCTAAAACAGTCCATTTTTCTACAGATCGTAAAAATGTGGGGAACCCTGGACATGGACCTGTTTGCCGACTACAGAAACAAGAAAGTAAAAGCTTTCTGCTCCTTAAATCCCAGGGGAAACCCCCGGACCCTGGATGCATTTATGCTTCCGTGGACGCAGGGCCTGATGTATGCCTTTCCGCCGCCCATTCTCATCCCGCCAGTCATAAGGAAAGTCAGTGAAGACGGAGCAAGAATGATACTAATAGCCCCGTTCTGGCCAAAAAGAACCTGGTTCTCCTGGTTGAGAATACTTTCAATAAGCGACCCCTGGGTTCTACCAGATCTCCCCGACCTTCTGTCCCAAGGTCCTGTGTTACACCCTCGAGCAGTGAGCCTCCATTTAACAGCATGGAATTTGAAAGGACACTGCTAAGGGGAAGGGGGTTCTCAGAAAATCTGATCTCCACTCTACAAAAAAGTAGGAAGCCAATAACAACCAGGGCCTACGGGAGAACTTGGAGGAAATTTCTGTCCAGCTCCGGGGCAAGGGTTCAGAATGGAGTTCAGGTTGAAAAAATTCTTGAGTTTCTGCAAAAGGGGCTAGAACAGGGGTTGGCAACCAGTACGTTGAAAGTACAGATAGGTGCCCTTTATAACCAAGACGTGGCAGGCAACCCTTGGGTAGCACGGTTCATGAGAGCCGCAGACTGGTCTAGACCAATAATCACCAAGAAATTACCATCATGGGATCTAAACCTAGTGTTATCTGCAAAAACAGGGCCCCCATTCGAACCCATCCAGTCCGCACCCTTAAAAACCCTATCATTAAAGACTGTACTTTTAGTGGCCCTAACATCCGCTCGCAGAGTGAGCGATATTCAGGCTCTCTCAGCAATACCACCATTCACTAAAATCCTAGATGATAGTCATATTGAAACCTGACCCGGCATATCTACCAAAGGTAGCGTCACACTTCCATAGGTCCCAAGAAGTAGTCCTTCCTTCCTTCTGCCCAAATCCCAAGAATAGGGGAGAGGAGAGATTCCACACCTTAGACGTTAAGAGGTGCCTAGTCCAGTACTTAGAGGCCACCAAGGGATGTAGGAAGGAAGGGTCTCTCTTTGTGTGTTTCCAGGGACCTCGGAAGGGACTCAAGGCATCCAAGAGTACCCTAGCAAGGTGGATAAGGGATGCGATTGCCCTGGCGTATTCATTCAGCGGGAATACCGTCCCGGAGGGTTTAAAAGCTCACTCTACAAGGGCAATGGTGACCTCATGGGCAGAAAGATCAGAGGTATCGCTAGAACAGATCTATAAGGCGGCCACCTGGTCAACACCTTCCACCTTTTTCAGACACTATCGTTTAGATCTAACCTCTACGTCTGACCTGACCTTCGGGAGAAGGGTCCTTCAGGCGGTGGTCCCTCCCTAAGCTACCAATCTCTGAAATTCTCTCCGTGGTGCTGTCATGGGTGAGAGAGAATAGCTTAGTTACGCACCGATAACGGTGTTTCTCGGAACCCATGACAGCACCCGCTTATTCCCCCCCCTTTTTTCATGTGTGCGGTGAGCACGAGTAATGTATGCAAAATGTTTTTGTTAGACACAGGGCTTCTCCATAATATGCAATATTATAATGTTATGTATATATTTTTGTTGCTAACTAACCGGGAGACCCTCTGATGCTCTGTAACCAACTGGGGGTGGAGGAGAGGTGCCGTTTTTTATCTGTAGGTTCCTGTCCTTGATGGGCGGACCCCCTCTCTCCGTGGTGCTGTCATGGCTTCCGAGAAACACCGTTATCGGTGAGTAACTAAGCTATTCCTACATATGCTTCAAACATACACATATCAAATGTAAATTTTTGGTGAAGAATCAACAACAAGTGGGACACAATTGTGAAGCTGAACGAAATTTATTGGTTATTTTAAATTTTTGTGGAAAGTCAAAAACTGAAAAGTGGGACGTGCAATATTATTCGGCCTCTTTACTTTCAGTGCAGCAAACTCACTCCAGAAGTTCATTGTGGATCTCTGAATGATCCAATGTTGTCCTAAATGACTAATGATGATAAATATAATCCACTTGTGTGTAATCAAGTCTCCGTATAAAAGCACCTGCTTTATGATAGTCTCAGGGTTCTGTTTGAAGCACAGAGAGCATCATGAAGACCAACGAACACAACAGGTAGGTCCGTGATACTGTTGTGGAGAAGTTTAAAGCTGGATTTGGATACAAAATGATTTCCAAAACTTTAAACATCCCAAGGAGCACTGTGCAAGCGATCATATTGAAATGGAGCGAGTATCATACCACTGCAAATCTACCAAGACACGGCCGTCCCTCTAAACTTTCATCTCAAACAAAGAGAAGACTGATCAGAGATGCAGCCAAGAGGCCCATGATCACTCTGGATGAACTGCACAGATCTACAGTTGAGGTGGGTCAGTCTGTCCATAGGACAACAATCAATCGTACACTTCACAAATCTGGCCTTTATGGAAGAGTGGCAAGAAGAAAGCCATTTCTCAAAGATATCCATAAAAAGTGTTTAAAGTTTGCATCAAGCCACCTGGGAGACACACCAAACATGTGGAAAAAGGTGCTCTGGTCAGATTAAACCAAAATTGAACTTTTTAGCCACAATGCCAAACGATATGTTTGGCGTAAAGGCAACACAGCTCATCACCCTGAACACACCATCCCCACTGTCAAACGTGGTGGCAGCATCATGGTTTGGGCCTGCTTTTCTTCAGCAGGGACAGGGAAGATGGTTAAAATTGATGAGAAGATAGATGGAGCCAAATACAGGACCATTCTTGAAGAAAACCTGTTGGAGTCTGCAAAACACCTGAGACTGGGACGGAGATTTGTCTTCCAACAAGACAATGATCCCAAACATAAAGCAAAATCTACAATGAAATGGTTCACAAATAAACGTATCCAGGTGTTAGAATTGCTAATTCAAAGTCCAGACCTGAATCCAATCGAGAATCTGTGGAAAGAGCTGTTAACTGCTGTTAACAAATGATCTCCATCAAACCTCACTGAGCTCGCGCTGTTTGCCAAGGAAGAATGGGCAAGAATTTCAGTGTCTCGATGTACAAAACTGATAGAGACATACCCCAAGCGACTTGCAGCTGTAATCGCTGCAAAAGATGGCGCAACAATGTATTAAGTTAAAGGGGCCAAATAATATTGCATGCCCCACTTTTCAGTTTTTGAATTTCCACAAAAGTTTAAAATAACCAATACATTTCGTTCAACTTCACAATTGTGTCCCACTTGTTGATTCTTCACAAAAATTTACATTTGGTATCTTTGTTTGAAGCCTGATATGTGGGAAAAGGTTGAAAAGTTCCAAGGGGCCGAATACTTTCGCAAGGCACTGTATATCTCTGCTTCCCATGCTGGTGTGACTAAACAGGAGATTCAAATTGTAAAGTAGGATTTTCAAAAATATATTGGTCCTAATCATTACATATGCTTACCTGCTTAGCATCAGTAAGGCTACTTTCACACTTGCGCCTTTTTGCGCAGCGTATCAAGCGCACATGAAACGCATGTCAAAAGCGCATGCAAACGCTGCGTTATTTTGTAGCATTATTGTGCACATTACGACAAAAAATCGCAGCGTTTTTATGCGTTTGTAAGCGTTTTTTTCATGCGTTTGCATTTTTTATGCGCAATGGTGTCACTTCACAGGAGAAAAAATCCTTGAAAAATTCTTGCAACACACTCCACCAATGGGACAGCAGTGGGCGTGTCTTATCGAAATTCTTTATATAGACCCTGTTTACAGCTGAATTCTTCACATTTGCTTGCATTTGCCTTGTGAAACATGGATCTGCGCTGGAAGAGTTTTTACTTTGACTTGGATCTGGACATCAGGATGGCTCAGGCTTATGCAGTTGCTTGCCATGAACAGAGGGAGAGAGGGAGGCAGCAAAGACCGCAGCGGTGGCGTTTGTGGATACATCCCATTATTGAACTCCGGGAGAGCCGTGGAGCGTACCACACCCTCTACAGTGAGCTACAGGCAAACCCGGAGAAATTTACAGATTATACCCGGATGTCCCAACAAAGCTTTAACAATTTGCTTGGTCGGGTCCAAGAAGCCATCCGGAGACAGGACACGCAGCTCCGGCGTGCGATTACTCCTGAGGAACAGCTACTGGTTACATTACGGTATGTAGTATTGCAAAATCAATGCTTGCAGAATTTTCTTTTTTGTGACATGTACTATTACAAATCTGGCAGAATTATAGTACTGCCATGAATTTAACAAAAAGCTGCGTTTTTTTTTTTATGGCATGTAATGAACACAAGGCTGCAGATGTATTGTTATAAACTTTTTTTTTTTTTTAATTTATTGTTGGTGTTTTTTTAAAATCCATATACAGAAGTAATATTTGTTGTTTTTTCTTTGTTTCCAGATTCCTGGCTATTGGAGAGACCCTCTCTTCACTTCACTTCCAGTACCGTTTTGGAATCTCCACGTTGTCTGGAATTGTAGCGGACACCTGCCGGGCTTTGTGGAATGTTCTCTGTCCAGAATTCATGCCCCTGCCCACCGCAGAAAAGTGGTTGGAAATCGCCACAAAATTCTGGACAGTATGCAATTTCCCCAACTGTTTGGGAGCGGTGGATGGGAAACACATCCGGATTATCAAGCCAAAAAGAACTGGATCGGAGTACTACAACTATAAAAAGTACTTTTCTACAATACTCATGGCCAATGCAGATGCAGACTGTATGTTTATTGCAGTGGACATTGGGGCATTTGGCCGTGGAAATGACTCCCAGGCCTTTAAGAACTCGGACATGGGCAGGAGATTGTATGGCAACCAATTTAATTTTCCCATGCCACGTCCTCTTCCCAACACCGAAGCTCCGCCACAGCCCTTTGTAATGGTTGGGGATGATGCATTCCCCAGATGTGCCAAAACATGCTCAAGCCCTACTCCAGCCGGGACTTGGACCACACAAAAATAATTTTTAATTACAGGCTGACCAGGGCCAGAGGAACTGTTGAGTGTGCCTTTGGTATTCTTGTATCCAGATGGCGCATCCTCGCCACAGCCATTAATCTAAATCTGGAAACAGTGGATGAGGTGGTGAAGGCCTGTGTGGTTCTACATAATTTTGTCATGGCTAGAGAGCATCTGAACTTAGATCTTAATGATGTTGCTGCTAACCCATTGCCTGAATTTACTCAGCACCCTCTCAGTTCATCGGTTGAAGTTGGCCAAATGAGGGACCAATTTGCGGCCTACTTCATCTTGGATGTAGGCCGGGTGGAATGGCAAGATCAAATGGTGTTGTTGGGTTAATAAAACAATGTTTTGATACCTGTACTGAGTGCATTGTGTCTTTTTACACTCCCAATACTATTATCAAGTAGCCAAGTGTACCAGTGAATATATGATGCTGTGTTTTGTGCATCATGAATTTACTAGTACTCCTGACCAGGTGACTATATATACACACACACACACACACACACACACACACACACGCACGTTGTATCACCGTTATCATCTCGACACTGTGTTCAGTTAGCAGCGACGGTGGAGAAAATACAACTAATATTTTTGTCACATGGACCAATTTAGAAGAAAAAAAAATTTGTTGATGCAATGGCATCCTTTACTTTTTATTACATCAAAACATGTGACTATAAAATTTGTACGATAACCACTGTGGCTTGAGTTTGAAAACACACTCGAGACATAATAGAGTTTATACAACTTCTACCATACCTAGACCTGGTGTATAACGCATATTGAGTTCACAAAGTTATCACACATGGGCATGACTATACACATATTACTTAAACTGCAGCATCTATAAAGTCTGCTTCAAATACATGGACAGTTAAGCAACGCTCCAGGTTAAAACTCGTGTATTCACCTGCCCAGGTGTGATAGTGATGATGATACAAGGCCAGGGTATTGGTGAAGTAAATATAACATTTATTTTAAGCATCAGGTCATCAGTTTATTCCACACACTTAAATAGAGTATGTTGTTAATCACTAGGTATATCTACAATCCCCTTGCCTTGTCTCAAAAATAGTTAAATGATGATGGTACAAAAAAGGCAAGGTAACAATAGATATGCCTTGCACTCAACACCATCCTCTATGCCAGGGTTTCCAAAATCTAGTCCTAAATGTCTACCAACAGATCATGTTTTAAGGATTTCCTTTTTTTTGGGTCAGGTGAAGCAGTTATCACCGGAGTAATGGAATTACTTAAAACATTATTTGTTTGTTGGCCTTGAGGACTGGAGTTGGGGAACACTGCTCGATTCAGTCTGTGCAATATTATATGACTGAAGAGACTGGTGCTGAAAATACAAGTCACGTAGATTTGTTTTTTTGACACCAGATATCTCCATTACTGATGTTTCTTGTGTCAGTCTTGGACATATGTGTTGTCCAAAAAAACAATCTATATGACTTGTATTTTCCACACCAGTCTCTACATTATTCTAATATTGCACAGACTGAATCGAGCAGGGTTCCCCAAATACAGTCCTCATGGACCACCAGCAGATCATGTTGTAAGGAATTCCATTGTTCTGTTGATAACTGCTTCACATGAGCGAAAAAAATGGAATTCCTTACAACATGATCTATTGTTGGATGTTGAGGACAGGATTTGGGGAACCCTGCTCTATTCAGTCTGTGCAATATTTGAATAATGTAGAGACTGGTGTGGAAAATACAAGTCATATAGATTGGTTTTTTTGACAACACATATCTCCAAGACTGACACAAGAAACATGTCTCAGTAATGGAAATATCTGGTGTCAAAAACGCTAAGTGTACGGCGCAGTGTGTGTAGTCGCCGATTGACACAGTAATCAATCCAAATTTTTTGAAAGCAGAATTGCACATTTATTTTTCCACAAAAAAAAAAGATTTTATTAGGAATGACGTTTGGGGGAAGATTGGGATACTTTAGCGTGTGGAGAGACGAAAGGCTGGAGGTTGAGGAAGGGGTTCTAGGAGAAGGGACGACGAAAGTGCTGGGGGAAGGGAGCTGTGGAATGGACAAGGAGGCAGGTTGAGACACATTAGGAGGAGAGGGTGGATGGACAAACAAAGTTTTTTTTTTTTTTTTTTTTCTTTGCCGCAGGAGTATCCTGCCTGGACCGACTTCCACCGTGTGACCGCCTTACTTTGCTCGACCGCTTGGAGATGGTGGACCGTGGCGTTGACCTGTAAAAGATGGAATGTGGGTCACCACTCTGCTGCTCTGTGGTGGCGGTGCTCCTAGAAGTGGCAGTGGCGGTGCTCCTAGAAGGAGACAAAGTCGTGGCGGTGATCCTTGGAGACAAAGTCGTGTCGGTGATCCGAGCAGGAGAAGTTCTGGCGGGACTCCTAGGAGGAGAATTGGTGGCGGTGCTCCTTTGATGAGGAGTGTTGGCGGTGCTCCTTTGATGAGGAGTGCTGGCGGTGCTCCTTTGATGAGGAGTGCTGGCGGTGCTCCTTTGATGAGGAGTGCTGGCGGTGCTCCTTTGATGAGGAGTGCTGGCGGTGCTCCTTTGATGAGGAGTGCTGGCGGTGCTCCTTTGATGAGGAGTGCTGGCGGTGCTCCTTTGATGAGGAGTGCTGGCGGTGCTCCTTTGATGAGGAGTGCTGGCGGTGCTCCTTTGATGAGGAGTGCTGGCGGTGCTCCTTTGATGAGGGAGTGCTGGCGGTGCTCCTTTGATGAGGGAGTGCTGGCGGTGCTCCTTTGATGAGGGAGTGCTGGCGGTGCTCCTTTGATGAGGAGTGCTGGCGGTGCTCCTTTGATGAGGAGTGCTGGCGGTGCTCCTTTGATGAGGAGTGCTGGCGGTGCTCCTTTGATGAGGAGTGCTGGCGGTGCTCCTTTGATGAGGGAGTGCTGGCGGTGCTCCTTTGATGAGGGAGTGCTGGCGGTGCTCCTTTGATGAGGGAGTGCTGGCGGTGCTCCTTTGATGAGGGAGTGCTGGCGGTGCTCCTTTGATGAGGGAGTGCTGGCGGTGCTCCTTTGATGAGGGAGTGCTGGCGGTGCTCCTTTGATGAGGGAGTGCTGGCGGTGCTCCTTTGATGAGGGAGTGCTGGCGGTGCTCCTTTGATGAGGGAGTGCTGGCGGTGCTCCTTTGATGAGGGAGTGCTGGCGGTGCTCCTTTGATGAGGGAGTGCTGGCGGTGCTCCTTTGATGAGGGAGTGCTGGCGGTGCTCCTTTGATGTTAACTGGTGGTGTCGGTGGCCCAAGCAGGTTCTGTGGTGGTGTTGCTCCAAGCAGGTGGTGCAGTGGTGGTGCTCCATACAGGAGCAGCGCCTACCATAGTGGTGGTGGCGGAGGAGTGTCCAGCTGCACTCGGACTTGGGGTGGTGTCCGGCTTGGCTTGGAATGCAGGTGGCTGTGCAGTGGTATGCAGCAGAAGTTGGTAGGGAGGTGTAGCGAGTCAGTGGTGGCACTGTTGGAAATGACACCACTGGCTGCTGCACATACCGATTCTGCTGCATAGCCTGCAAGTAAGCAATGTTGCAGGCCTGTAACACACTCAGCTGTTGCTCAGGACTAAGGTGTTCCGCCATGCCTTTTCAATTTTACTAAAAAAATGGTGTGCTGGTCTGTTGAGGTCGGCCTCCAAGCGGTCAAGGCGCTGGTTGACAGAGTTGAAGCGGTTTTCCATGTGGTTAAAACCACATTGCATGAGTGAAAAACCGCCTTCCACTCTGTTGGACAGCGACTTGAGGCTGGCATGAAAGGCCTCGCTCAAGTGCATAAACTCTGGCAAGACATTCCTTTCCAAGGCCGTCTGCCGCTGGCGGGTAATGCCCGCATAACCAGTGACAGAGACCTGGGAAAGGGGAACACATGCTTGACCAGCTTCCTGGTCAACAGCTGTCCGTGTTGCTGACCTGCAAGCTGGTTCCTGGCTGTCGGATGGCTGGGACGAGTCCGAGGTCGACCGATGAAGGACCGCTCCAGGGACAGGTTGAAGGGTGTTGCTACAAGTGCTGTGGAAAGAAAGGGAAAACATTACTATCATGCATTAACAAGAAGCATCAGCTGTGGAATAGAAAAGCACATACTAATAAAAAAAAAACAAACTTACGCTCTGCTGGCAAGGACCGGTCTCAGGAAAGCCAACTCGCGATGATAGCGGTACTTTCTTCTGCACCTTGCCGCTGAACCACTGCGAACCTGTCCCTCCGCACGAACATCAGTGTTGAAGCGGTCCTTCATCGAGCGCCAACCTGTGCGGACTTTGTTCACTGTTGGAAAAACAAAGAAAAAACGTTACACAATGCACTGAAGGCAACATAATTATCAGCACACACACCTGATAGAACTTTGCAAACAGTCAATGCGGCAGCACAAAATAATTCTATACACACTGCAGTCACTGTTGATCCTGAGGACACTGTTATGTTTCCTGCTAGAATATATGTAGCAGCAAACACAACAGTATCATCAGGAGCAAGAGTGAAAGCAGGATCAATACTGCGGTTCAATACACAAAGCAATCACTGTTTTTCCAGAAGGTATTGGTGTGTTTGATGCAAGAATATATCTTGCCACAAACACACCTGTACCATCTGGACCAAAAATCAATGCAGCTTCAAGACAGCAGTTCAATACACAAAGCAATCACTGTTTTCCAGAAGGCATTGGTGTGTTTGATGCAAGAATATATCTTGCCACAAACACACCTGTACCATCAGGACCAAAAATAAATGCAGAATCACAGAGCAGCTTTATACTTACTGAACGCCCTTTTTGAAGTTGGAGAGGCGCTGTCCCAGCCATCCATCATCGCTGCGGCCACCTCATTCCAGAGCTGCCGGGTCACCACTGTGTCTTTGTACTGCTGGTCACGGCTGTCCTGCAACGGGATACGCTCCTCAACAAGGCGGATCAGGTGCTCGTTGTGAATGTAAAAATTTTCGTTATCCCGTTGTGGTACCTAAAAAAAAAAAAAAATTAGAATGTTTGTAATTTTGGAGAATGAAAAAGAAGCAGAGAAGAAGCAAGATAAAAGATGAAAATAAAGACAGAAAAAAAAAGGAAAGACTATGTACAAACATTGCGTCTCCTCGCCACGACTTGGCTATGCTGCTCCCGCTCAGGCTGCTCCCGCTCAGACTGCTCCCGCACTTCACCTTCACTGGCCGTGTCCGATGTCTGTAAAGAAAAAAAAATTATTACACATTTCTAAAGGCAGCAGCTAAACTTACCCAAAGGCAGCAATATCCTCACCTCACGATCAGCTTGGGCCAGTTCTTGCCGAGATGGCTGTAGCTGCTCTTCTCTTGCTCTCTGTAGCTGCTCTTGTCTTCAAGGCTGTAGGGGTGTGGCCCTGAAGACACCTTCTTTTATCAACACTCCTCCCAAACAATGTTGCTCGTTTAGGGGGAGGTTTAAACAACTGTCTAGACATTGTTTACTCAAATCGCGTGCGCGCATCCAAGCGCACTCCAGCGACACCATAGACTGTACTGCTATTTTTGGGCGCGCACGTGCTCGCGCGATTTTTTTAACGATGTAGGCGGAGCAAAAAATGCGTTGCGTTGAGAAACGTGATGGTGTCTCCGCGGCTTGTGTTTTGCATGTTTTTGCATATTTCCCATAAGAGATGGGGGCATTGCTCTAGAATCACTGCGTTGAGAAACGTGATGGTGTCTCCGCAGTGTTTGATGTTGATCTCCATGAGTTCATTCATCCTCATTTTTCACAGTCTTTTACTATTCATTGCTTCTAGCCAGTTTCCTACTCCACACTGATAAGGGGCAATACCCCGAAACAGCTGTCTGTGGATGGATACCATGTTTTGGCATAGGTGGTTTCCTTCATTGGAGACTGCCCTTCCCGTGGTTGTTCCTTCCCGGGGAAAGACCTGGCTAGTCATTGCTTGCGTTGAGAAACGTGATGGTGTCTCCGCGGCTTGTGTTTTGCATGTTTTTGCATATTTCCCATAAGGGATGAGGGCATTGCTCTAGAATCACTGCGTTGAGAAACATGTATGGTGTCTCCGCAGTGTTGGATGTTGATCTCCATGAGTTCATTCATCCTCATTTTTCATAAACAACTGTCTAGACATTGTTTACTCAAATCGCGTGCGCGCATCCAAGCGCACGCCAACGACCCCATAGACTGTAATGTTATTTTTGGGCGCACACGTGCTCGCGCAATTTTTTTAACGATGTAGGCGGAATAAAAAATGCAGCATGTAGCATACGGCGCGTCTGGGCACACACCTGGAAAATGCGCAGTGCACACTAAACGCTGATGTGCGTGTGCAATCGCAAGACCCTGCGACCACCATGTTAGAGATAGGGGAACATTGCGCATGCGCCCGATAGCGCACGATGCACTGCGCGATAAAACGCTGGTGTGAAACCAGCCTTAGTTGCTTTCAGTAATAGGGCTTCAGAATAAGATAATGAAAAATTCTTTAGAAAAAGACTGCGTTAGAGTAAGGCCAGATAAATTATTTATTTTTAAACAATTGTATGATTTTACACACATTGTTTTTATGGAGGCTATTCACTTCAACTTTTTGAAAAGTTTGCGTATTTTTTCACTTTTTTAATGGATGAAATAAAATTTGATGTTTTTATATACTGTAAGGCTACTTTCACACTAGTGGTTTTTTGCGTTGCGCCTCATGTGCATTCCAAACGCATACAAAAAACGCATTAAGCGTTTTGTATGCGTTTGCTGTTTTTTTGCACATGCGATTTAACCAGTTTGTCGCCATGTTAACTCTAAAAACGCATGCGATTTTAAACGCATGCGTGCACATGTCCTAGCGCACACGTGCGATCCCATAGACTAATGTTTTTTGCACATTCCGTGCGCTAAAGTGCGCATGCGTTTTTTGGCAGCAGTTGGGCGCAAAGAAGAATACAACATGCTGCGTCTGGCGTGCCTGGGCGCACACCTGGAAAAAACGCAGCGCACATGAACGCGTACAAGCACAATACCATGCGCTCGCCATGTTAAAGATAGGGGAGCAATGCGCATGCACACGATAGCGCACGAGGCGCAGCGCAAAAACCGCTAGTGTGAAACCAGCCTAAGCTGGATCTTTTACCTTTCTTGTATTTATCTACCTAAAACGCAATGCAGTGGCGTGGTTTACGGGCTTCCCCATTGACTGGATTAATTTTAGGAAGGGTGAGCTGGATCACATTAACTAGGATTTTTGTCATGAGCCGCAGACTGACACATATTACAACTGTTTTGTGTTTTGTTTTTTAATTCAAGCAATTGTCTGCATAAAAAATGTGTATACATATGTCATGCTCTGGTTCGTTTTGTGAACATAACTAGACCATATAAGTTATTGCGTACAGATAGAAAACCCTATGCCGTTACAGACTGATTGCTCAAAAATTGCCAGCCGATTTTATTTTTGAAATATGCAATAAAAATAGGTAAAACGTGAATAGAAAAAAGTGAACACAGTGTAAAACACAAATTAATTTGGTCTATCACGTAGATGAAAACGCTTTTTTTTTTTTTTTTTTCCTCTGCGGATACAAAACATACGGTACTTGCATGTGTGAATAAGGCCTCAGTCACCAGCGCAGGCAATTTGCATGGACATCTGACAGCTTGATAGTTTATGCTACTTGTTCGTTCTTCCCAGCTATGAATGTGAGCTCCTTTCATTTTCTTCTTTCTTGTCTTTGCTTTACAGGCTGTTAGTAGTGCTGGTGGTGGGATGGTATTATAATTGAAGTCTTATAAAGCGCTAAAATCGTAATATAAATGTTTTTTTTTTTTTTTATGTAACTGCATCCTGAAAAGTCCAAATCTGTCCAAAACCAAGAAAGTCACATTTTGTTCAGTTATCTTCTATATTTCTACCATTTTAGGTTTTTCAAGAACAGTTAGACTCCTTGGTCGTCTCTGCAATTAAAGCTCTCACAGCTGTGAAACATAAATCTCCTGGCGCAAAGGTAAAATATGACACGGGATTGAAAGCTCTGCCAGATCTGTTTTCATTTTGTGAGAGACTCTATGGTTGTCTGTTGTGAAATCAGTGACGCTGTGTTTCCCGCTATGGTCAGTAGGATAGACTAATATCCCCCTAATGATCAGTAGAACAGAGGGGCGATTAGCAGTCTTTTGTTATGTAATCTGAGAGCAGCATGGTTTAGGGCCCGAGAGCCTGATTCCAGTGATGTAACTTACTGAGCTGCATGGTGCAGTTTTGATAAAATCCCTGTTTTCTCAGCTCTAGATGTAGCAGTGCTATGAATGCTGAGCTCTGTGTAACCCTTCCCACACCACTGATTGGCAGCTCTATGTGTGCAATGTCAGCAAGCTGCCAATCAGTAGTGAGGGTGGAGTTACTCACAGCTGGACCACTTGGCACAAAGTAGGTACCTAGTCCTATACTGGTAATCTGCTGATAAAACACCGTATTAAACTACAGGAAGCTGCTGTGGAAGTGACACATCCCTGAAATCGGAGTATCTGTCCCTACATCATGCTGCTCTCAGATAAAATGGCAAAAACTTGCTGACCGATTTCCTTTAAGCAAACTCCACTGTCTGTCTGTCCCTTTTGTCATTGCCTTTTGGTGGAGGTGCCAGTGGTGACCACCACACCTTACCTGTTGTAGGGATTGCGTTTCTTGCAACAGTTTTGATTACTCTGAGTTGTACCAGTAATTGAGTTACAGATATAGTGATTATGTATGTAAATTATATATTATGTATACTATTTTCTATCTATTTAGGAAGTATTTAAAGAAAGAATTGGCTATACCCAGTTTCTTGAGGTGTTGAAATCCCTAGGTCAACCATCACGGATATTACTTGAAGAACTTCTTAACATGGTAAAATTCAGTGAGCTTTTATTTTCCCTTTATGTTATTTTTTATTAGTCAACTACTTTTTATGATCTACAAGGTTGGAAGTGAGCACCTTACTGTTGTCACTGGTCCACCTCTTTATCATATTATTCTATGACATTATTGTCCCTGTGATTTTAGCTGTTCTCATGTAATTTTCAATTCACTTAATATAATGACATTAATTGCACATTTTCATTTATTTTATTACTATAGAAAATATAAACAAGCTGTTTATTTTTGCCTTGCAAATACGCAGAGTTTGTACCAGAAAACTGTAGTAAAACTGTTGCAAATATTGCCAAATGTTTGCATAGCATGTAGTTGCCCAAACATTTTGGGAATTTTGGCATTTTTAAACCAAATCCACCAACTTTTTAAACGTGGGATGAGCTTAGCAGTATGCCTTATGGGCAAATGCAGCCTGACAAATTCATTATAGTTTAGGCCAAAATCATGAGATCATGCTGTTAATCCTGTACAGACGATGCCGAGCAGTGTCATAGAGGGGGAGGACTACACAACCCCAGAAAAAAACTCTTGTGAAACACCCAGTTGCACCACAAGCATACTTGGTGCCAAAAAAAGAAAAAGGGCACATCTCCGCAACAGAGTGATAAAATGACAAATGAAAAACAGCCCCAGGTTCAGGGCTGCACAGGCATTTTGGCAAGCTAACAAGCTAATTTTTTTTGGACATGAGACAGGTCCTCTTTAAGTGGGCTGGCTGCTGTGACAGAGAAGGAGGCTATTTCAGCTGTTTTAATGAGCAATCCGCTAACCCAATGAGGTATCAGGACAAACGCTGCCATTGGGAGGTGGACGGTAGAGATAATAGTATATCAGCAATTTTTATATATTTATAATCGGAACAGAACAGTGTATATAGATATATATTTATAATGTGTGTATTATATATTGTAATGCACCAGTAGCACGGTATGCAGTGAATAGGCAGTGACCCACAAAGTTCAAACACAAAAAGTCTCTTTAATGCGTTTCCTTCACAGCATTAAATGTCCAACTCATATAAACGCAAGTGCATAGCATTAGTGTTTATAGCACTACATAATACACGGCATCCTTTAGATTACAGTCACTAAACACGCTGGACTTTCTTTTGCCCAGTAGCCGTGGGCGACTGCAGCGCCATATTAAAGTCTCTTTACTCACAGCCGTACACAGTCCTTGATATCCTCCGGATTACAGCTGAGAACCATATCCTCCTGTTTGCAGCCGTTAAACACGCTAGTCCTCTTTCAGGCACAGGACATCCACCTCCGGTTCACCTCCGGGCACAGGACACCCACCTCCAAGACAAGTTACCATGGACGGCAGCACCGCTGTGTACACTGCGGGTGCCAGTCTATTCAGTTGCCTTGGCTGTTGGCTCCACTGGCCTGTTTTGCCTCACACAGGTATAGCTCTGCAACGCCGACTACTCTGCACAACAGCACACACCAGACTGACATTGATGTTACACCTGACACACCCATACCCTTTTCTGCAGGGTTTTTAACAAAGGAACCTGTGGCCTTCAACCACATACAAAACCTGGGCCTGGAATGAAACAGACTGCACGACTACCATCCTGCCGTCTGTTTCACATCACAACATCCCAGAGCAGGTTTTCCCTACATTTGCCTTGGACACTAGCATGTCCAAGACTAGCACTCACTTTTATTATTTGTAATCTGCATTGCAGCCACCGCTATGCTCGTGACTGCTATGCACTCCTATGGCCTTCATACGCCTCAATGCACATCCTGAGGAGAACACACAGTGACCCCTACCTGTGACATTGGTCACTGCTTCACCATTGCAATCACAGCTACACCTGTGGCTTCAATGCCCCCTCATGACCTCAGTACGCCTCCGTGTGCATCCTGGGGAGAACAAACAGCGACCCCTAACTGTGACACTGGTCACTGCCTCACAATATATACACATATGGGGATGTTCACAATTTATTCATGTTCAGTGCATTACTTTCTTTAATATTACATTGCGCAACAAATTTCATGGAAGCTCTTGTCCCCCTGAGAAAATTTTATTGTATCTTATAGATTTTGATATGCTGAACATGAATATGTGCTCCAATAGTCTGTATCACGTAAGGTTTTAAACCCCTTAGTGACGGGGCCAGTTTTTTAAATTCTGACCGATGTCACTTTATTTGGTAATAACGCTTCAACAAACCCCAGTGATTTTGAGATTGTTTTTTCGTGTTCGTGGCACATTATAATTTATGACAATGGTAAATTTAGGTTGATATGTTTTGCGTTTATTTATAAAAATATCAGAAATTTGACAAAAATGTAAAAAAAAATTCCAGTTTTCAAAGTTTGAATGATTATCCCTTCAATCCAGATAGTCACACAAAAACATTAATAAAAAAACATTTCCCACATGTCTGCTTTACATCAGCAACATTTTTAAAACGCTAGTTTATTTTCTTAGCATTTTAGGAGGTTTAAAAATGCAGCAGTAATTTTTAATTTTCTCAAGGAAATTTACAACATTTATTTTTTTGAGGGACCAATCCAGGTTTGAAGTGACTTTGGGGGTCTTATATATTGGAAGATCCCGAAAGTGATACCATTTTAAAAATAGCACCCCCTGACATATTGAAAACTGCTGTTATGTAGTTTATTAACGCTTCAGGTGATTTTCAGGAATTAATGCAAAGTAGTATAGCAGTAATGAAAAAGTGTTTGTGTACCACCTAAATGTCGCTAACTTCTGAACTGGCCGCTATAGCCGGGAGACTCTTAAGGCCGCTATTTGGCCATGAACTGCTATGGCAAATATCAGGACCACACAATCGTGATCTCGGTGTGTCAATTAGATTAAAGCAGAAGCCCCCACAATCTATTAACCAACTAAGGGGTTAAACAGATGTGGACGGTGCCAACACTGACTGTTTGTGATAGCGCAAGTTGTCAGCTATAGTGTACAGCTGACTGCTGCTGGATTGTCACCTGTATGGGGATGATATTCTCTTGTATCTCAGGTCAGTAAAAATACATATTGTCTGTCATTAAGGGGTTAAGAAACAACAGTTTATAGTCTACATTGACGTCCGAGACACTACATACATGTGCAGCGATGCCAGTAGCAAAAGCAATTGTTCAAAAGTGTTTTTCAGATGACTTTCGTTTATAATCCGTGTCAGATGCTTCTCGGAATAAGATTCCAGCAATGATCAGCCAGCATTGACATACTCCACTTTCCCTGTTACCTTTTCTCCATCAGCGCAATGTCTTGGTGAAATCTTTCACCGTGTTCATCGCTAATGGCACCAAGATTGGCTGGAAAAAAGTCCAAGTGAGAATGTAGAAAATGCATTTTTAGTGACATATTGCATTTCATCAAATGATATGCTGTGAGCATGCTGTCCACGAGTTGTTCAAAGTTCGGTGCCCTGCTGTTGCCAAGGAAGTTGAAGGTCACATCTTTAAAGGCTCTCCATGCCACTTGTTCAGCACCTTGCAAAAGACCATCAAAGCTATTATCATTAATTATATCTCTGATCTGTGGGCCAATAAAAATACCTTCTTTAATCTTTGCATCACTTATTGGAAATTTCTGTCGCAAGTAAGAAAAGGCTTTCGATTCTTTGTTCATTGCTTTGACAAAATTCTTCATAAGCCCAAGTTTAATATGCAAAGGAGGGAGAAATTTATTTGCTGGATCAACGAGAGGATTATGTTTAACATTCTTCTGTCCAGCAACCAGGTTTTCGCGGAGTGGCCAGTCCTTTCTGAAATAGTGCATTTCTCGTGCACGACTGTCCTACTCACAAATGAAACAACAATACTTGGTATTATCCAAGTTGCAGTCCAAGAAAAAGTGTAACAACTTTTAGATCACCACATACTGTGTGTTCCAGTTATAATTTCTATTAATGTTGGTCTACAGTAACTCCATATTCTCATACGTTTCTTTCATGTGTACAGCATGTCCAGTAGGTATAGAAGGATAAATATTTCCGTTGTGTAGTAAAACAGCCTTCAGACTTAAAACTGAGGAGTCAATGAACAGTCGCCATTCCTTTGGGTCATGTTTGCACCAAACAACTCCAAGACGTTGTTGCAAAAGGTTAAACTGTCTACATGGTTGACAAATTGATTAAGGTCTTCTTGACGACTGCGAAAAACAGAAGCTCTTGTTCCTGGTAATAAGAGATTCCGTTCTTGTAGCCTTAATCCCAATAATTCTGCCTGCCTCTTTGACAATTTCAAATCTCTGACCAAGTCACTCAGATCAGCTTGACTGAACAGATGTGGATTAGATGTAGAAGGCTCAAAGTCTGGGTCTGCAGCAGTTTCATTTTCCACTGACATTGTTAGTACATCTTCACCGTCCTCCATTGTCCATACTTTGGGCGCCTTTGGAACACGAAGACTTTCATCGTGTGGCACTGGTCTTATGGCTGAAGGAAGATTAGGATATTCTATTGATTTCTTGATCTTTGCCGAATATCCTGTTACATTTGTAAGGCAGAAGTAGCAATCTCTTACATGATCTCTCTGCCCTCTCCATATCATTGGGACAGCGAGTGGCATTGAAGGTCGTGATTCATTCAGTCATGCTTGAAGTATGCAAAAAAAAAAACCCCTGTTTGGGAGAGAAGAACAGACAAATTGCGGCGCCCTAAGTGCGTAAACACAATATTGTAGTCTTTAAAGGGTGCACAATTTTATGCACTCACCTGATAGAAGACTAATATGGCTTTAGATTTTGTATCCTCAAAAATCCTTCCTTCTGGGATACTTCTCAATAGACAGGGCTTGCAGCTTGCCTCGGGTGGATTCAAGTGAAAGAGCCAGATTCAGGCTCACACAGGATGAGTAAATCAAGAAAGGCACATCCAGCCTATGAATGGCAGCGCTTCCCAGGACTCACATCCAAAGATTATATTTCATGTGCATCCAGAGATGATATTTCATGTTATCCTGTAGGATTTGTACTGTGTTTTATGATACTTGATGAAGGATATACACTGTATCCGAAACGCATTGTATCTCAATCAATCAATCAAATTTATTATCGCCAAGTACATATTACATATATACAAGGAATTCTTTGTGGCAAAGAGGCAACATAATATATAACAACAGATACAACAAGTAACATCTAACAAGACAGATACAGTATATAGTCTACACATGACGATTTAATTGTTGAACAGAGAGTGGATAGAAGCTGTTCATATGGCGGTTGGTGCTGCATTTGGGGACTCTGAAGCGACGTCCTGAAGGGAGTAGTTGGAATGAGGAGTGTCCCTCTTTTTTAACCTATCAAATAAAAAAAAAAAATGAAATATCATCTTTGGATGCTTGAAGTATGTCAGTATTGTCTTTTGATTCCTCCCCTGCCCAGGAGATGTGGTATGCTCTGTACATGGTCAGCCGAATGATTCACTGCGCCTGCGCGGAATTCGCATAATAAGTGATCGCATATGTGTAGATCAGCAATTTGTTATTTCAGTGGAAAATTCAGAATATACTGTTTCAGAAAAAGTTCATATGAGTTTTTAGAATTATAGCAGAATATTATAATGTTTCGTATAATTTCTCAAAAACCTTCAGAGATAGGAAAAATCTGAAGTCATTTCTGAAAGCAGTATGAAAAAATCTATCAGGAACACTCAAAATTGTCCAAGGGACAAAACCTTGGTAACAGTGTTATGTTCAATTACAGGGGTATTCTCAGCTTGTGTGTTTAGCAGCATACAGTTTTCCCGTCTCTTTCACTTCCTGGCTTTTGGTAGGGGTGGTCATGCTTCTTTGTGTGACACTCCTAGTTACACCAGAACCGTAGTATTTTCAGAACCTGTGCTGAGCTCTAATTCTGCTGTAGCAAATTAAGCTATAAGTCGTTCTGATTCTGAAACGTGCTCTGTCACCATTTTCATAAATGGATAACAGTGCATTTGAAATGGCACATGGCTCGGGAAAGTGAGAGCTGAGATTAGGAGAACTGCTCTGGAAGTTGCTGATGGTAGGGGATGGTGAGTTTGCTAGATTTATAACAGCAGCTTGCCAGGAGCTGAGGGGGAGGGGATTTGAGTAGATAACTGCTGTGCAAATCATTGGTCTGGAGAGAGGTGGCTGGGATTCAAGGAGTTAACTCCTTTCCTGGAATGTAGCAACTGCGAATACTTACTCAGGCTCTGGTGGCTGAGCTCCTTGGAAATATGCTGCCGTTAAATAACAGCAGATAGGAAAGCAAGTCAACTGCAAACTTGATTTTCATCCTGTCTTACAAAAGCAATTTAATAATGAGACTACCTCTTTAACGTCAACACTTTGTTAATGAGATAAAGGCATGATATGAATTTTTCCATTGATAATTCACCTGCTAGCTTCTTGCTTCTATTTTCTTAATGCACTGTTTTAACTTTCAGGCTGTTGAGGGCGAGCATGCTGCAGTTGGGATTTATGGCATAAGCAATGTCCAACCCCTGCTGCTGCTTATACAGTGGTTGCCAGAAATAGTGTCCCATGATCTGCAGATCTTCATCTCTGACTGGCTGAAGCGAATCTGCTGCATAAACAAGCAAAGCCGGACGATGTGTGTCAACGCAAGCATGGTCATCCGAATAATAGATACTCTGAATTCTCATTATTCTCTGCATCGAGTCTGTGCAGAGAACTTGATAAGTCTATTGGGCTCTTTAGGAAGCCAGTCAATGGGCTCTGAAGAACTGTTTCATCTTATTGGACTCCTACGGATGGATGAACCCAAAAAGAGCCATCCATATGTTGTTCCAGTGACCAGAGCTATGCTCACCATCGCCCGAAAGCAGGGGCTGGAGAGTTCCTTGCAGTACTTTAACCTCTCCCACAGCTCATCAGGAATTACTTTACCTACAATTCAGAAATGGCCTGGCTCAGCCTTCTCTTTTTATGCCTGGTTTTGTCTGGACCAAGGTCAATCCACCTTTAGCCTTTCAAGTAGTGGTACCAAAAGAAAACAATTATACAGGTAATGCTTTAGTAATTTATTAATTGTAACACTTGGCGTAGTTGCTAAATATGTAATGAAGCCACAGGAAAAACTTTATGCCAAAATGTTACCGTATATACTCAAATATAAGCCTAGATTTTCAGCCCATTTTTGGGGGCTGAAAGTCCCCCTCTCGGCTTATATTCGAGTCATATACACCAGGGGGTCGGAGGGGAAGGGGGGGGGGCGGGGGTGTCAGGTCATACTTGCCCATCCTGGCACTGTCTCTGCAGCCCCCAGCTTCTCCGCGATCTCCCTTCCTTCCTTCAGCGGTCACATGGTAACGCTCATTACCCTTATGAATATGCGCATATTCATGAGTGTAATGAGCGGCACCACGTGACCGCTGAAGGCAGGAAGGGAGATCGCGGAGAAGCTGGGGGCTGCAGAGACCGTGCCAGGATGGGTAAGTATAGCGATACTCACCTGTCCCCGGTCCATCGCTGCTTGCTGCTGTCTGGCACGTCATCTGTCAGTGACGTTCAGACAGCAGAGGGCACGGTGACGTGGTTAGTGCGCACCGCGCCCCCTGCAGTCTGAACGTCACTGACAGATGACGTGCCAGACAGCAGCAAGCAGCGATGGACCCTGGACAGGTGAATATCTCAGGTGCCAGCAGTGACACCGGCACCTTGCCCCAGCGACGGAGAGGTGAGTATGTCTTTTTTTTTATTTTTAAATGCAGCAGCGGCAGCACATGGGGGCATAATCTATGCAGCATCTTATGGGGGCAGCATATGGGGGCATAATCTATGGAGCATCTTATAGGGGCAGCATATGGGGGCATAATCTATGGAGCATCTTATGGGGGCAGCATATTGGGGCATAATCTATGGAGCATCTTATGGGGGCAGCATATGGTGCCTATTCTATGGAGCATCTTATGGGGCATAATCTATGGAACATCTTATGGGGCCATAACCTTTATGGAGCAGCATATGGGGCATATTATTCTATGGAGCATCTTATGGCGCTATCATGAACTATGGAGCATTATATGGGGCTCCTGATTCAATATAGATATTCAAAAACATTTAACCTACTGATGTCTCAATTAATTTTACTTTTATTGGTATCTATTTTTATTTTTTAAACTTACAAGTAGCTGCTGCATTTTCCACCCTAGGCTTATACTCGAGTCAAAGAACTTTTTTTTATATATACAGTATGCTATTGTTTGTAGATAACTATCTCTGGTCTCCAAAATAGCTTTTTTCTTTCCACACAATTAGGAAAAGTATGTTATCTTGCATTTACTCTAATTTCTAAATGAACGTGTCCATAAAGAGGCCTTAGGCTGGTTTCACATTTGGGTTTTTTTTCGCGGTAATTTAGCGCTAAATAGCGCATGCGTTTTTTTTTCCTATACTTTGCATGGGATGCGCTTATGTGCGCATACACATGCGTTTGTACGCGTTTTACCGCGCATGCGTTTTTTTGCGGTATGCGCTCGGGCGCACAAAATGCAACTTGTTGCATTTTTTGTGCGTCCGATTTGCCTCAAAAAAACGCATGCGCGCGCAATGCGTTTTTTTACAGCAAGACACCCATTATAAGTCTATGGTGAGCATATGTGCGCATTGGCATGCTTATGTATGCGTTTTTTTGCACATGCGTTTTTTTTTTTACCATTAGTTTAGACAATGGAATTTAGGGGTTTGGGTAAAGTTAGGGTTAGTTAAGGGGGTTTAGGGTTAGGGTCAGGGTTAGGGTTAGGGTCAGGGTTAGGGTTAAGTATGGTTTGGTTAAGGGTTAGGGTCAGGGTTAGAGTCAGGGTTAGGGTTAAGTATGGTTTGGTTAAGGGTTAGGGTCAGGGTTAGGGTTAAGTATGGTTTGGTTAAGGGTTAGGGTCAGGGTTAGGGTCAGGGTTAGGGTCAGGGTCAGGGTCAGGGTTAGGGTTAAGTATGGTTTGGTTAAGGGTTAGGGTCAGGGTTAGGGTTAGGGTCAGGGTTAGTAAAGTCATGGTTTGGGTTAGTGTGAGTGGCCACCTAATGTTGGAAAAAAACGCAAACGCGGTAAAAACGCACTAAAAACGCATACAAACGCTTAAAAACGCTGCGTTTTTTTCATGCATGCTCATAAAAATGCTTGAAAAAAACGCAGCAGTTGTATGCTTTTGTATGCGTTTTTCAATGCGTTTTTTTGCGGGAAAAACGCGCTGCAAAAAAAAGCAAGTGTGAAACAGGCCTTACACTGATTTTTTTTTTTTTTTTAATAATTTAAACTGGGCACCTCATCTAGTTGCTGCTGCTCCACTGATTCTGGAACATTTTTTTTTTTTTTTTTTTTGCTCCCCTCCATTCCAAAGTTGTGCCCCTATTTATAAAGATCTCCCTTAAACCAACTGAGCGTGTACCCCAGAACCTCTCTGCGAGTGTTTTTGCTCTTTCTCTTTAATGTCGGAAATTCTGTGGTGTGTTCATCATTGGTTGAAGGGAGACTTTGCATCTTTATTATCAGGGGCATATTTTTTTAAAAATAAACTAAACTGTTCCAGATTTAGTGGAAAAGTGGTTATTAGAGAGAGAGCAACTCAGGATAAATAAAAAAAATGAATAAAAATTAAAGGCTGTCGGCAACTTTGACCTGGAATAAATTATCTTTATATGTTACTTGTTAACTTTGCTTAGTTTAATAGGTTTGAAAGAGGCACGACTCCTTTAAAGGGAATCTGTCACCCATTTTTTGTGATATCAGTTAAAGATATTGCCCAATTGTGCGTCCCATAAGTATTCTAGTAGTACCTTTCATAGCCCCTGATCCCCCACCTTTGATGGAAAAATACCTTTTTAATCTACTTTATCTTTCGATGTATGCAAATCGCCGTAGTCCGGTGCGATGGGTGGGGCTTATTCCCCCCCCGTCTTGCCCTACGCACTTGTTTCTTCTTATTACTGCATTCACATAGGGTTTCCGTGCGTGCGCATTGAAAGGAGCCCTAGCGCATGCGCAGTATGCTTTGCCCAACTGTGGGCAAGGCATGAAATTAGTATTGCGCATGCGCCGTTATTTTGCATAACTTTCTATGCCTTAGAAGTCTTCCAAGGGCATAGAAACCACTTTATCTGAAGCTTCCGGTGTAATGTGCAGGGCTTCAGTAAGATTTCCAGCATCCAGGAACAGACAGCTTGCCTTGGAAGACTTCCGGGGCATAGAAAGTGATGCAAAATACTGGTGGATGTGCAATACTAATTTTATGCTTTGCCCACAGTTGGGCAAAGCATACTGTGCACCCGCGAGGTCCCTTTTAAATGCGCACGCGTGGAAACACTATGTGAATGCAGTAATAAGAAGAAACAAGTGCGTGGAGGGGAGGAGAATAAGCCCCGCCCATCGCATCGGACCGCGGCAATTTGCATACATCGAAAGACAGATTAAAAAGGTATATTTGCATCAAAGGTGGGGGGTCAGGGGCTATGAAAGGTACTACTAGAACACTTATGGGACGCACAATTGAATGATATCTTTACCTGATATCTCAAAAAATGGGTGACAGATTCCCTTTAAAAGGAATCTGTCGCCTATTTTTCGACTATCAGCTGCAGCCACCGCCATCAGGGGCTTATCTACAGCATTCTGTAATGCTGTAGATAAGCCCCCGATGTAACCTGAAAGAGAAGAAAAACGAGTTATATTATACTCACCCAGGGGCTGCCTGAGTCCGGAGGGAGTCGCGGTCCGGTCCGGCGCCTCCCATCTTGCAGGGATGACGTCCTCTTCATTCCTGCCCGTCGCGGCTCCGGCGCCTGCGCCCTGCTGTACTCTGCCCTCAACAGGGCAGAGCAGTGCACCTGCGTCGGAGCCGCAACGGGCAGGCATGAAGAGGACGTCATCGCTGCAAGATGGGAGGCGCCGGACCGGGCCGCAACTCCCTCCGGACCCAGACAGCCCCTGGGTGAGTATAATATAACTCGTTTTTCTTCTCTTTCAGGTTACATCGGGGGCTTACCTACAGCATTACAGAATGCTGTAGATAAGCCCCTGATGGCGGTGGCCGCAGCTGAGGGTATGTGCACACGCTGCGGATTCTGCTGCGTTTCCGCAGCGTTTTTGGCTCTGCAGAAACGCAGCAGATTTTGCTGCGTTGTACAGTACCTTTATTTCCTATGGAAATAAAAAAAAGCTGTGCACATGCTGCGGATTTTTCCGCGCGGTTTTGCTGCGGTTTACAATCCGCAGCATGTCAATTGTTTGGTGCAGAAACGCTGCGGTTTTACACCTCATCCATTATGAGGTGTAAAAACGCAGATAATCCGCAGATAATCCGCAGGAAAACCGCAGCACTTTGTCCTGCGGATTTCCTGCGGTTTTCTCTACAAAATCCGCAGAGACTAAAAACTACGTGGGAACATACCCTGATAGGCGAAAAATAGGGTGACAGATTCCCTTTAAGTTCATCCTTTCTCCCCAGTTATACATTCTCTATCGCTAAATTATTTATAATTCACAAAGCCATTACTTGTGAGGAAAGTGTTTAGGCCTTGTAGTAAATGTTTATATAGCTTCTGCCGACGGTGGTCGGCCATTCTACATTCTGATTGCTCTAACTCTAAAGAACCCTTTCCTATTTAGCTGATGGAATCTCTTTTCCTCCACAAGTAATAGATGCCTCCTGGTCTTTTGTAAGGTCTTTGGAAGGAATAAACCATGTGTCAGTGCTATTTTTATTGATCACTTTTGTATTTATACATATAAAAGAGGTCACCTCTGTGGGGTGTTTTTTTTTTTTTTTTTTTATATATTATAAACTGAACAAGACCAACTTTTCCAAACCTCTCATCAGGAGAAGCTTTCTATGTAATAATATAAATGCCGCCTTTGAACTACTGTAACTATATAATTTCCGAATATCCTGTATAAACTTGTAGCCCAAAACTAGATCCTATTTAAAATAACAACTGGCAAAGCTTTCAAAACTATGTTCAGTTCTTTACCTCATTTTTGGTTTCAGCTTTTTTACAAACAGCGGAACAGGATTTGAAGCCTTTCTCTCCTCCTCTGGTTTCCTGGTCGTGGCCGTGTGCACCAAGAAAGAGTACACTACCGTTAAGTTACCGGATCACTGCTTCTGTGATTCATTGTGGGTAAGCGGCACTTATGGTATTATATCGTCACCTAGATAGATTATGGGAATCTGACCTCTGGCTCTATCAAATAGCTGCAAATTCTGCTTGCATCAAAGAGTAGTATTTTACTGGTGCCGATGTAGGGTTGGTGGGCCGGACTGGGGGGGGTGGTCCCTCTTTTACCGCGCAGAGACGTAACAGAGACAATTTGGAGGCAGGTTTCGGGTGCAACAGGTCCAAGTTTTATTCTCTCGCCGTCCACCTGACGGCCTCTCAGCACACCGCAATTCTCTTCAAGGCCCTCCGATTACAATACACATTACACACCGTAGTCTTCACCAGGGACGTATATGTACGTACCGTCCCTTTCCGCTTATTGACGCTCCTGACAGGTCCGTCACTGTGGCCGCCTTAGGCCCGTAAACCAACAGTAATTTTACTGGTCAGACGTCTTCCTGAATACGGTATGTTTTATCTCTGTGCCTCGTCTATATTGCGGTCTTCGTGTCAGAACCACCCCCCCGACTTTCTCTCCCCTCAGTCCCCCTGGTTGGGTTTTCCTCACAGTGCCACAACTGTCACAGTGTCCTCATCACTTGAGCTCCCCCTGGGGACTGGAACTTTCTGGAACCCTCCTGTCAAATTTATATCTTTCCCGGTTCCCTCTAACTCCACCCCCCATGACCAACGGTTTCTTAAGCCCTAAGCTGATGTCAAGTCCTATGCTCACACTCCTCCCTGCCCTCTAATGGTCAACCCAAGGTACTGCACGTCCACTACACTTTCCTAGCTGTTTCCCCACTGTAATAACTGACACCTGTCTAAACTGTGCAAACCTTCCTTTCTCTATTCTGACAAGTCCGTCCGTCAGGTCACCTTCCCTACACACTCCCCCTTCCTTTGTCTATTGTCGTCCTCTACAATCGTAATCCCTGCCTTCGTCTTTCTGAAGCTTACCCTACCTTCTGTTGTCGGACCAGCTGTTGGGCCAAACCCACTACCCGCGGGGGCCGAACCAAACCCGGAGCACCATGCTCCGAGCAGCCTACTGCTACTCGCCAGCGCGCACGCCACATGACAGCGTCTTTCAAATTGGGCTAGGTACACCTGGATTCTCTTTCCGGCGTGTACCTTCCCCTACTCTCCCCTTCTGTCACCTTCCACTATCCGGTACGCCATGATCGAGGCCTTACACCTGCCAGATCATTGTCTGCGTCCGCCTTCTTCCTTCAGGGGTGTCCGTGGTGTCAGGGACCTGACCTAGGACGACTGCCTTTCTCACGTCTTCCATCTCTTTGCCTTTCTTTTGGTTACATGTCCTGGTCGGCGTCTTGGTCTCCCAGACCTTCTCAACACATAGACCCCTTTGGATCTCACACTTCCCTTTGGTCGCTCAGACCCTCTCTTACCTGGACCTGTTGCATTTTCTTGTGCATATTATACATCAAAGCAACTTTACAATATCACAAGTACCCCAATTTTACATTTTTTTTTCTTTTTACTAGTGCTTTAAAACCAACATATAATAAAACATAAACATAACAGATTTTCTCCCCCTTCCTTTGACCTGGACACTCCCTCTCTTCATATCCCCGCTGTGTCAGGCTAACAAGTAAATGTAGACTATCCTGTAAGAGGAACATAGAAAAACAAAAATGGAAACCACAGATAAACAACATTTTTTTTAAAAATCTGAACGCGAACTGTCCTTATGACCTGCACAACGGTGCACCGAACTCCCGACAGTCCAATTCACTTTCCGGTGACTGGTAGCAAGGAATCCCCACAGCCGTGGAGCTCCTGGGATACAGAGAGTGTCCTACAGTTCTTCCTACGGGGGCTCGTGTTCTTCAGGCTCCGCGAGCACGCCTACTGCATAGTAGCCGCGGGGACAATACTCCTTATAATAGGATACCAAGTCCCCCTCCTGCAAGGCCCGGCCATGACGGACAGAAGCAACGTTGATATAAACCTTCTGGCCGGTCACAAGATCTCGTATGAACCCGTATCCTCTGGGTATGTTCGTATACACGAGCCGTCCCAGGGATCGTGTGGCTGCCATGCCAGTCTCTCCTTTGGTATGAAGCAAGTTACACACCTCCTGCTCCCGGGCTTTCTTTTTCTTTATAACCTCCGCGACCCAAACGGAGGGTCCGGCATAGGCCCCGGAGTCTGATGGGCGGGACTTACCCGAGCGTGCTGGCAGAGCAGAGGCGGCTGATGATGCCTGCGGCCCAGCAGCCGCTGGGACCTAGTGGCGAGCAGGGACAGCCGTATTCCTCGCCGAACGGGCCACAGGAACCGACACATAGGCTGCAGCCGGCTCCAACGCCGGCAGAGCCGCTGCCGCAGGGTGGGCCGCATCCGGGGCTTGAGCCGGTATAGCAGAAATAACGGCTGGCTTCGGGGAAGATGTCACTTCTGGCAGGGGGGACGCAACAGCGTCTTCTGGCGACAGGTTCCGCACTGGTGACACCGAGCGTAGCGTCGCCGGGCGGGGTGGCTTGGGATTAGGGGCGGAGGCCCCGCACAGCTCCGCGTAGACCGTAGGGCCTTCCCTGATCAGGCTCTCCGGGACACAGGATACTGCGGGCTGCGGCTGAATGGTGGGGGCCCCTTGCGGAGCCACTGATGGGACCGGGGGAACTCTCACCTTCCCCGTCACCGTGGCCTCCGTCACGTTATCACGCGGCTCCTCCCGCAGTCTCCGGTCTTCACCACGCTGTCCGACGGGACTAGCCTCCAGGCTCAGGAGCTCCGCGGGCAGGTTCCCTGCTGGTATCTTCAGTGGCCGCTCCCGCTTGCTCCGCACAGGTTCCACTTCTCCGCTCAGCATCCAGCCTCCTGCCCGTGACTCTGAGGAAGACGTTTTCTGACGTGACTCGACCTCCCGGCGCCACCGCCACTCCAGGTGCCCGATGCCCCGACATCCTCAGCGCCGCATATCGTCCGATGGGCAGCACTCGAATGGCGCCAGACAGCTGCAGCCAAAATTTTCCTCTATGCCACTCCTTCTGCGGGGTGGGGCGTCAGCAGGCCTTTCCACCCACCTGTCAGGGTCCAGTATGTGGTGGCGTCGGCCTCCTGGTACATATTGCTGTCCCCAGGGATACGTAGGAGGGGGCCCCAGTCCATTGGGGACAACAGCAAACACCTGGATCTCTCCTCTGCGCTGAAGTAGCATCGCCATCTTGCTCCGGACCTGGTACTGCCCCAGATCCTCTGCTGGCAACGCAGATGCGCCACAGCGCTCCCAATTTGTAATCCACAGGTTGGTAATTTGTAATCCACAGGTGTTTATAATCCAAACAGTGCTGTCCAAGTCCGTGTCCATTCCTCAGAGGCAGGCCTGCCGCAGAAGATATTGTATTAGCGGCGTTGATCCTGCCGACTATGCCAAGTGTAGGGTTGGTGGGCCGGACTGGGGGGTGGTCCCTCTTTTACCGCGCAGAGACGTAACAGAGACAATTTGGAGGCAGTTTTCGGGTGCAACAGGTCCAAGTTTTATTCTCTCGCCGTCCACCTGACGGCCTCTCAGCACACCGCAATTCTCTTCAAGGCCCTCCGATTACAATACACATTACACACCGTAGTCTTCACCAGGGACGTATATGTCCGTACCGTCCCTTTCCGCTTATTGATGCTCCTGACAGGTTCGTCACTGTGGCCGCCTTAGGCCCGTAAACCAGCAGTAATTTTACTGGTCAGACGTCTTCCTCAATACGGTATGTTTTATCTCTGTGCCTCGTCTATATTGCGGTCTTCGTGTCAGGACCACCCCCCTGACTTTCTCTCTCCTCAGTCCCCCTGGTTGGGTTTTCCTCACAGTGCCACAACTGTCACAGTGTCCTCATCACTTGAGCTCCCCCTGGGGACTGGAACTTTCTGGAACCCTCCTGTCAAATTTATATCTTTCCCGGTTCCCTCTAACTCCACCCCCCATGACCAACGGTTTCTTAAGCCCTAAACTGATGTCAAGTCCTATGCTCACAATCCTCCCTGCCCTCTAATGGTCAACCCAAGGTACTGCACATCCACTACACTTTCCAAGCTGTTTCCCCACTGTAATAACTGACCCCTGTCTAAACTGTGCAAACCTTCCTTTCTCTATTCTGACAAGTCCGTCCGTCCGGTCACCTTCCCTACACCGACTTGTGTTTATTGTCCGGGCAGCATGGTGGCTCAGTGGTTAGCACTGCAGCCTTGCAGCGCCGGGGTCCTGGGTTTGAATCCCACCAAGGACAAAATCTGCAAGGAGTTTGTATGTTCTCCCTGTGTTTGCGTGGGTTTCCTCTGGGTACTCCGGTTTCCTCCCACATTCCAAAGACATACTGATGGGGAATTTAGATTGTGAGCCCCATCGGGGACAGTGATGATATTGTGTGCAAACTGTAAAGCGCTGTGGAATATGTTAGCGCTTTATAAAAATAAAAGATTATTAAAAATAAAAGATTATTGTCAGAAACCTTTAACTAACTTGTGATTTACTTCAATAGCACAGTATAGCCATTGTTCATGTACCTGCAAGAAGGTCGTTGGGATTTTTTGGACAAAGCAATGTCTACATTTATGTCAATGGACAACTGAAAATCACTTCGCCCCTAAAGTTTCCCACTATGAGTGAAGTAAGTGTGTAAATATATTGCTTGATAATTCACGATTTTGAACACTATGCTCAAAATCTTTGTTACTGGCCTGAATGTGTGAAGGGATAGCATGTAGGGTGCACACAGTTGTTCTTGGATAATCACAGCCATTCACAAAATTTGACCTTTTTTTGTTGTTGCATTTCAGCCTTTTACTTCTTGTTGCATTGGATCTGCTGGACAAAAGACCAATACACCACCCCCATCACAGATAGCAGATCCTCCTGTCTCTCCTCCAAGTAATACGAGTAGGTCATCACTGGGCGGCATTCTGTCTTCACCATCAAGAAGTGGGTTACAAGGAAAGACAGAATCTGTCAAATTAATTTCAGCTGGGACTCAAGATAGTGAATGGGGGTCTCCAACATCGCTTGAAGGTCAACTTGGATCTGTTCTTATATTCCATGATGCACTGCAAGCAAATCAGATTAAGGCTTTGTACTTGGCTGGTAAGTGAGTGGTGGTTATGTTTAAAGAGGACATGTTAGTTGCTCAAAACCATTGAGTTAAATACCTTGTGAAAATCCCTGAGGTCCCCTGATTTTGCATTTTTTACCTATTTTGCGCTATGTTACTCCATCACAGAGATATTCACATTTATTTGTTATACAGCATAGTATGTGAAATCTCCACATATAGTGCAATTGGACAAGTCTTCTCTGGGGGTGTGCGCTTTCACCCTTTCCTCCCGGCCGCTGCCAATCACAGCTTTGCAGCTGACCTAGCAGTCACAGACACTGCTGGGCTGTGATGATCACATCTGTGAGGAAGGGGTGAAAGTGCATGCCCCCAGAGAAAACTCTGAAGAAATTTCCATTTGGACTGCAAAGCAGAGATTTCACATAGTACCCTCAAGAATAACAAATGTGACCATCTCTGTAATTGAGTGACACAGTGCAAAACTGAAAAAAGGCAAAATCGGGGAAACTCAGAGATTTTATTCCAAGTGACAGGTCCTCTTTAAATGAAGTGCTATTTGCATTTACATTGTACAACTGCATTTATGTATCCGTGTACTCTTGTTAGGTCCAAACAGCTTGAACCCCTGGAAATCACAGGACACTGAACTAACAGACCTGCCCAACAAACTGCTTATTTATTATACACCAAAGGTTAGTAAGAAGCATTTACTGCGATTTTCCTTGTATAGTTTATTCATTTAGGCTTTCCTCCTGTGCAGGGTATCATGGTGGAATGAATCCATGTAGACTGATTCTTGTGTATATAACTTCTGTCACTAGTTTATTTTACACTGTTTAGAAGCATACAATTTAGAAATAGAAATTAAAACCTATTTATAATAATGGTATGACTTTTATAGACATGATACATTGGCTATGTTGGCGATCAGCTGAATTGGCGCTCTGTGAACCGCCTCTAGCCTGACAGCATCCCCAGCTCCTCTTTTGGTCAGGCTGATCAATATAAGAATCGGGGACACCCTCAGGTAAAAAGTGGTTTTCAGAGCTTCCGACCAGTGGCCACAAATTATTGTTATGGTCAATTGACCGGGTCCTGTGAATTGAAACTAACCAACTCTGCCGGGCTGGAGTATCTCCTTTACACAGGTGCTAGGCCTGCATTATATGGACATTTAATAAGAGTAAGGACTCATGTACACTGGTTAACCTGTGGTTGAAAAAAAAAACAAAAAACTGCTGATCAAATACTTAGAGGCAGTTTAGATAGGCCAACTGTTTTTCCGATGTGCACAGAACAATCGCTAATTGATCGTTCTTTGCATATACTCTATAATTGTTCTCTGCAGTGTGAGTCCTGTTTACACAGGACAATATGCTGCCATGAACAATTCACCCGACATATAATCTTTTGCTCCCTCATTGACTGATTGTCGGTTTGTTAGCACTACAAGATTAGTAATGTTATAGAAATGTATTTGATATACGTGTTTTTCTTTTTGCAGTCTAGTTTTATGAAATATCAATATAATTGATTATTTCCACTGAAGGGTCTTATTTGTTTGTTTAGGCTTGCGGAAATCATATCTGCCTTGATTTATCACCCAACCAATATCATGGACGATTGACTGGGAATAAAGTTGTTAACTGGGACATCAAGGTATTTAATAGAAAAGTGTAGCATTTGGCTGCGCTCAAATCATCAGTGTGCTACCTTGCTTCCTAGTGCTTTGTATCCAGTGTAGTAATAGTGATACTCCACGTCCTCTCATGCTTCGAATTGAGCTGCTTCCCTCAATTTTTATCTTTTATTATGTATAAGGAAATTAAGAAGGATGGTTACAGGGAACTTAGTTATCTGCAGCTATTCTGCCCAAGGCCAGCTAATCAATAAAAGCTCATGCACTCATTAAAATGACTAAACATGTAATTCATAGACAGTGTAATATTAGACATGACAGTCTTAAGATGGGAGGAGTGTATGGCTGACTTATGCTCTTTGGTAATTCAGGTGCATCTTGAGTCTGTCTTGCTAAATTTACACCATCCGTAAGTTAGTTTACTTGGCAGTGGTCATAAAATAGCACGTCTTTCCCTCCTTGATCCTGAGAGTTAATCCACTGGATTTACATTTAGAACAAGAATGTTACACATATATATATAAGTATTTGTAATTCTCTTCTAAAAAAAAATCCTGTAAGCCCTTATTAAAGCCAGTACCCATTCCCACTGTGACCAGATTAATAGTTCTCATGGTAAGCAAGCTTTGTCTCCTCTAAAGAATGATTTATTTTATCCAAATGGAGGTAGTGCCCCCTTGTCTTTTGAAAGGGCTTTTACATGACACATCTTTTGACTATACTTTGTTTTGACCCTTTTACCTTCTTTTATAAATTGTTCATGTCTCCCCTTAAAAGTCTCTCCTCAAGATTATATAAATGAAATTCTTTTAATCGTTCTTAATAACCGAGATCCTCTATAGCCCTTATCAGTTTTCTGTCTGCTGGTTATTTCTTTATTTTTTTTTTCAGTCAGATCAATTTTTATTAAAGGGACTCTATCAGCACAGGCCCTCAGTGATACATGGCGAGGCCAATCATTTATGTACACCTTCCCACTAGCTTGGTTTCCATCTATCGCCTCCCTTTCCTGGCTTTAGGAAGCCAGAGCTGTCAATCAAAGAAGAGGAGATGCAGATAGAGGGGAAAGAAGCAGGTGGGAAGGTGTATATAAGTGATTGATCCTGCAGTGAAGCACTCATAAAGCGAGACTAAAGCCCCCGTTACACATAGCGATATCGCTAGCAATATCGCTGTAACGTCACCGATTTTGTGACGTAGCAGCGCTATTGCTAGCGATATCGCTATGTCTGATACTTACCTCCGACCGGCTCCCCCGCTGCTCATCGCTGGTCGCGCGAGAACGTCCTGGATCATTTCTCGTCGGGCGCTTCCTGTGGCGCCTGCGAGCGACGCTTGGACACGGGCGGGAGGACGTCAGGATCACCGCGTCTGACAGGTAAGTAGCGACCCCTGCTATGTCGCTGGTGAGATCTGTCTGTGTGGCAGCTCACTAGCGACCACTTAGCGATGCACCAGCGATCCATATCGTTGTCGGGATCGCTGGTGCATCGCTAAGTGTAATGGTACCCTTAGTTTGAACAGTCATTCTGTGCTGACAGTCCCATTAAGCTAACTTTTTTTTCATTTTATTAGATGCAATCAAGTACAAAACAATGAATATACTTATAGAATCAAATACAGTGTAATGGTAGATGTACTTAAGGTAGTTATAACTAATTTTCGTTGAATTAGCAACCTTCCCCTCATCAAAGCCTTAAAGCCACAGCTTTGTACCTTTTCTAACTCCAAGGCATCCTGTATCTAAACTGGTGCCCAGAGCTTAACTGCATAATGCCAATGAAGTCTTGGTAATGTTTTGTAAAGTTATAGTATTACATGTGTCTCAGATGAGTCCATGCCTCTTTTAAAACATAATATCTTGCTCTCCTTAGAGGCCATTTTATTAACCAGTAAAGGCTAAGTATATATCCGTGAGCTGATATTAATAGCCCTTGAATCTTCATTCTTATTACCCTCTTCCCAGGATATAAACATCTGCCCTCAGCTGTCTGCTTTCCATCTGCTGGTTAATTAAATTTCAGGGGATTCTGCACCATTTTTTCAGAAATTTATTTATTAATAATTACATGTATAGTAAGCTACACAAGCACTGTAATAGTTATATTTGTAACTGACATATTTATATCTATCTATTTTCAGTTTTCTATTCTAACTTGTCACGCTGTGATTTTACTGTACATGGCTGATGAAATGTCAGGTTTTCAAGGACATGGGTGTGTAAAAATAGATTTTGAAAAATGCCATTATTTTGGCAAAGTGCTCAAGCTCAGCAATATTATCATAAGTTTGAATCTAATGTAATAATTGCAACTTGCTTGTACTTAGATAGGCAGCCACAGAGACTTGTTAGGAAATTTCTGTAAGCTCAGGTCACTAAAGTTAAGGAGAGAAGTGTAGATATTTGTGAAAAATTAGAAATGCATCATTATACTGTTATCTTAAAGAGAAAATTGTGAGAGTTACTAGTGGCTAAACAATTGACATCATTATTAATATGAATACACAATATTTCTATTTCAGGACATGATCAACTGCATTGGTGGACTAAACACATTATTTCCACTGCTGGAGCAGATCGGCTGTTTAAATGAGTTCGCCTGTGACCGATCTGAAAGTATTAGTCTTCCCCCAGAGCTGTTGACACCTACAGAGGGAGATTTTGTTGTTCTGCCTTCAACAAAAGCTTCAGGTGTTATTTTTTACAATTGTTGTACTTATTGTGCCTTTATCTATGTATTACATATATAAATAAGATTGCTTTCAGGGTTCTTTCCTTTCACACACAGTTTTTTCTGGAAAAGTGCAGGTTTATTTATTTTTTAGGCTGTAAACAATGTTGTGGCGAGTTTGAGGTCACCAGGGAATTATGCAGTTTTTATTTGTTTTTTTGTGTGTATGTTTGTAAGTATATCTGTCATTAGGATCAACTCCTCTAAGCCACCTGGTGTCTGTGATCTGATGCTTTATTCCAAAGAAATCCTCTTTTTTCCTAATTTGTAAATGAAGTGTTAAGATCGATGGGCCGGTCATAGATCTCACTGAGAATCTGCCTCCATAGCTTATTTTAAATGAAAGTGGGCATTACCAGTGTGAGACATGTAATGACCTGACAGTCTGCTCTCATGATCTACGTTTCACGCACTGGTAACTCCCCCTTTGACTGACAGCAGCCTCTGCCCCCTGATGTCTTGTTTTGAGTATCCCAGCATTTTGGACTAAAGTACCGTATATACTCATATATAAGCCGACCCCCCTAATTTTGACACAAAAAACTGGGAAAACTTATTGACTCGTTTATAAGCCTAGGGTGAAAAATGCAGCAGCTACTGGTAAATTTCAAAAATAAAAATAGATACCAATAAAAGTAAAATTAATTGAGACATCAGTAGCTTAAATATTTTTGAATATCCATATTGAATCAGGAGCCCCATATAATGCTCCATACAAAATACACCCCATATAATGCTGCACAAAGGTTAATAATGGCCCCATAAGAGGCTCCATAGAATAATATGCCCCATATAATGCTCCATAAAGGATATGGCCCCCTAGATTATGCCCCCATAAGATGCTCCATAGATTATGCCCCCATAAAATGCTCCATAGATTATGCCCCCATAAAATGCCCCATAGAATATGCCCCCATATGCTGCTCCATAGAATATGCCCCATATGCTGCCCCATAGATTATGCCCCCATATGCTGCCCCATAGACTATGCCCCCATATGCTGCCCCATAGAATATGCCCCCATATGCTGCCCCATAGAATATGCCCCCATATGCTGCCCCATAGAATATGGCCCAATATGCTGCCCCATAGAATATGGCCCAATATGCTGCCCCATAGACTATGCCCCCATATGCTGCCCCATAGACTATGCCCCCATATGCTGCCCCATAGACTATGCCCCCATATGCTGCCCCATAGACTATGCCCCCATATGCTGCCCCATAGAATATGCCCCCATATGCTGCCCCATAGACTATGCCCCCATATTCTGCCCCATAGAATATGCCCCCATATGCTGCTCCATAGAATATGCCCCCATATGCTGCCCCATAGAATATGCCCCCATATGCTGCTCCATAGATTATGCCCCCATATGCTGCTCCATAGAATATGCGCCCCTATGCTGCTCCATAGAATATGCGCCCCTATGCTGCTCCATAGAATATGCGCCCATATGCTGCTCCATAGAATATGCCCCCATATGTTGCTCCATAGAATATGCCGCTCCATAGATTATGCCCCCATATGCTGCCCCATAGACTATGCCCCCATATGCTGCCCCATAGACTATGCCCCCATATGCTGCCCCATAGAATATGCCCCCCATATGCTGCTCCATAGAATATGCCCCCATATGCTGCTCCATAGATTGTGCCCCCATATGCTGCCCCATATACTATGCCCCCATATGCAGCTGCTGCTGCTGCAAAAAAAAATGCCATACTCACCTCTCCTGCTCAGGACCCGGCACCTGTGATATTCACCTGTCCGGGGTCCATCGCTGCTTACCACTGTCTGCGCGTCCTCTGTCAGTGACTGTTCAGCCAGCAGAGGGCGCGGCGCGCACTAACCACGTCACCGCGCCCTCTGCTGGCTAAACATCACGGACACAGGAAGCAGCAGACGGCGGTGAGCAGCGTGGAAACGAGGACAGGTGAATATCACTATACTCACCCGTCCTGGAATGTCTCTGCAGCCTCGCTTCTCCACTGTCTCCCTTCCTGCCTTCAGGGGTCACTTGATACCGCTCATTACCACTCATGAATATGCGCATATTCATGAGTTTAATGAGCGGTACCACGTGACCGCTGAAGGCAGGAAGGGAGACAGTGTAGAAGCGAGGGGGCTGCAGAGAGTGCCAGGACAGGTGAGTATGATCTGTGACACCCCCAGTTATATGACTCGTGTATAAGCCGAGAGAGGCTGAAATGGGCTGAAAATCTCAGCTTATACACGAGTATATACGGTAAATGTTAGTTTCAGACCACCCCGTGAAGGGATTAACCTCACTGTAGTGTCACCTCTACATGCTGCGGATTTGTATACAGACAGAGGTTGGACGTGTTCAATTATGTAAGATGACCAAACCTTTCAGGCAATCTTTATAAACTTTACAGGTAACCACATCTAGTGTTATCAGCACACACAGGTGAAATGTAACCCCACGCCCTGATCCTGCATACCCTTCTTAAGAGGTTTACCTGGTTTCAGAAAACCTTTTTGCCCAGGCACCTTTCTTTGTATAAAAACAAACCATTCTCCTCCCATCCCTGGGCCCAGTACTGAGTCTCAACAGCTGCTTCTGGCGTCACATGGACAATGTGGCTGCCAATATCTGCACTTATTGGCCTTGTCGAAGTTGAAGGCACGAGTTGCTCAGCCACTGAGCTCACTGGCTGCAGGGCGATTGGCGTGATGTCAGCACTGCAGACAATAACAGACACCTGGAGCAGCAGCGAAGACTCAAAACTGGAGGCATGGAGGGTATTACTTTAAACAAACTGCAGTCTGGGAAGATGGCTATTGTGAGGCCGGAAATCACTTCTAATCAGGGAGAAGGGCATCAAGTGAAAAACTAAAAGCCCTGGAAACCCCAGTTATTCCAGACCTGAATTCCTTACATTATGCATTACCAGTGTGAGAGTTTTTCAGAAATATTGACTTAGATCAGTATAATAACATGATATTCATGTCCCCATCACCTCCCTCTCAATGAGATTGTCAGCGCTGTGTAGATGTGTAGGTATTGGCTGGTATGTTCTCCTCCCGTACTTGTTGTATATCTCTTTTTGATGAAGTTGAAGCTTGTAGTTATTTAGAACCAGATTCCTGTGCCTACATGTTAGGCCAGATTGTGACAGCCATGTTTCATGGTCTGTATACAAACCTCTATGCCCGGACTGACCATGGGTCTCCTGACCCAAATTTATAGCCTCATCCACATATACAAGGTTCTAAGTTCTGGTCAAGAGACATCTGGTCGGTCAGGGCATGGTGGACTGTATACGGACAATGAATATGGAATCTGATGAATGATGGGGTGTTTTTATTGGACCTCTGTTTTAATTTTTGTAAATCTGTAGCTGTTCTTTTCCTGCTCTTTGTTGGGCAGCATCTGCTAACAGGGACCTGGTGCCTGTATTTGTTATTTACTCACACTTAATTAGGGCCAAAGCAGTTAATACCTTAATGCCTTCACTAGATATATGGAAGCTCATGGTACCATCTGTAAGAGAGGAAAGTTACTCAGATTTGCTAGAATAACATTTATTCATGTGCTGAAAAAGAGAATGGATAGCACCTCCAAAAATCATACATTGATCTAATGCCGCTAGGCAAAAATATATATTACTGAACATGAGGTTCTTAGTTTACCATTCTGATCAGATTGTATGAAGCCCACTGCCACGTCACAGCCAACTTCTTAGTGGATCCCTATAGCCCCTAACGGAGCGGAGTCATGCGCCGACCACCGTGCAGCGACAATGCACTGGCAGGGCGGACGACCTGGTGCCTCCCAGCACCCATGCTGCAAGACTGAGTTCCCATGACTCCAGATGGCACCTCCTCACCAGCACAAAACCACAGCAACAATGGCCGCCACACAGCACCACACCAAATGAAAGGGGCAATGAAGCTCCACTTCCTCAAGCTCTCCAGTGAGAGCAGGAATGGATTAGACCCCTTTCTTTGCAGTCTCCTGCTAATTTAAAATCACCTGTGCCAAATGGGGAGGAGTGCACATCCATAATATTTATTCGTGTCTCCTTCAATTAGTAGTAAGTTAATACAGCTATATGATATACACCAAGCTTATCTAGTGCCTCTTAGATTACACTGAATGGGCTGTGACTTGTCCTAAATGTTATGAAGACCCAGCTGACTGCTGTAAAGCTTGGGCTTGCCTTCATACAAAAACATTAAGGTCTGAGGACACTATGTTTTTATCATCTATATTTTGCACACCAGCCCCATTGGATCCAGAGGTCTGTTTTGTTTGATGTTCTGAATGAGGAATTCTGGAGTCACTAAAATTAAATTTTTTTTTTTTTTTAGAGAAACTTTTTGTCTCGCATAGCTATATCTTTGAAACCACAGAGCCCCCTGATCTGAGATTGGTTTAATAAAAACAGTGAACATAGTGGTTTCTTTTATACAGTATATGCTTATCGGTACATTTCCGATGTATGACTACAATACTATATACCTTACTTTAGTTTAAAATAAAAAATAGTATTCATACATCAGAAACATCCCAATAAGTTTGCGAGGGTCAGGGGCCTCTGACTCCTCAGTTCATGCCACCTCTGATTTACATGCCGCTATTGTGAAGCTCTTGCACTAGTGAGGTTTGCTTTACTTTACCTGTGTGGGGTTCCCGACGGTGCCTCAAAAGGTGATCACCCCACTCACTGAACCATACTTATTTTACTTGATTAAAGGGTACCTTTCAGCAGGTTTGTGCACAGTAACCTACAGTGTCAGGTCAGCGCCATTATGCTGATTACAATGATACCTGGTGATGAAATCCGTCTTGTGGTTGTTGTTTAATCTTTATTTTCAGTTTTGAGTTAATGATATGCCCGTGCTCCAGAGCAGCTTGTGGGAGTTCTTCATATGGTGCTCTGATTAGCTATTCACCAGTATGGCTTCTGACACTATATCATTGTAATCAGTATAACGGCGCTAACCTGACACTATCTGTAGGTTACTGTGCACAATCCTGCTGACAGGTTCCCTTTAAGGTATCAATAACTGTGTCATACTCTGGAGTCTCATTGTTTACTTGATCTTTTCTTCATTTTATGAATAATTTTCATAAATGACTTTGTTTGGGGTAATATCGATTGAGCTGTTTTGGGTTGTACTTGTGTTCCCACATGTCTGTATCATTTGTATTTGTGTTGCAGAGGCTCGTCTAGAAAAAAACATTATCGCTACTTTTGTTTTGACGATTAAGCACTTTATTCAGCGGCATCCTATTAATCAGGAGAATTTAATGCATACGCACGGAGTTGCAACATTAGGGGCTCTGCTGCAGAAGGTGAGACTTTTATCTTTTAATTACGTGAATACCCCTATAGTATTGTAATTAATAGGGGTGAACCAAAAGTAGTGCATAGCTTTATTTATGGAGGAGATAAATTTTACACTGACTCCAGAGATCTAGCTTTGCAGCATTTAAGTAATTTGGTGGGATCAGGTCCGGTATAATGTCTGTGGTGGTTCTCACGGTTACTAGATCTTGTTGTTAAGAGCTTTACCTTTGTGAACTTCTTTTTATCTACAGACTTGTGACTCCTATAAATTATGAAATTGAGCATTTTACCTGCAAGAAATAATTTTGTGCACAGGAAGTTAAGCTTTTCTTATGGCAACCATTGAAACCAAGTGTGTTTGTGTAAAGGCAGCCAAGTCCTCGAAACAACAACCTCTTCTAGTAGAGTCAGCCTTCTTACAAATAGGGCTTCAGATTTTCCTCTCTGTTATCCAAATGTTTTTTGTCAGATATTGAATCATACTAGCTAATCTGATGCTGACAGACTAAAAATGGTACGGGTATTATATACATATTTTGCCCCCTTTAACTCTTCATCTTGTATATTATAAACTACAGCTGGTAAATGCAGCCATTGTCATCCATAGTTTCTATTCAACTTGATTTGCATTTTCTAATTTGCACCTTATTGGGACTAATAGACACTTTTAGTTACATTGGTGTCTATAAATGATGCATATTATGTGCAAAGCTCCTATCTGGCCTCGTAAAATGCCCCTTGTGTCGTGTATGCTTTGCTTCCGCATGTGTTCACTAGGTCATGAACTTGTAGACTGAGGAAACCCCACTGCCATCAGGTACATAGCTTCTATTCTCCTACTCTCTCTCCTTGTCTAGTATTGTGTACGTTGCGTTTCCTATATCTTCTTTTCCTACATAACATACATAAGAGAAGCTAGATGTGTTATAATGGAATCTTAGGAGTGCCCCCGGGGAAGAAATGGCGCTAAACAAGATTTAAAGGGAATCTGTCACAGACAGAAATGCTATTAACCTGCAGATATAGAGTTAATCTGACAATAATTACCATTAAAATCATGTTGGACTGTCCTATTGGAGCATCAGCTACAGAGAGAAAATTAACTTCTATCTTCCCTACCGCCTCGTGCTCACTGGGGAGGTGCAGGGAGCAGTCTTGATTGCGCTGTGATCCCTCCCCGGTACATTGGTTGACAGCCTGCTCTGCACACACTATAGAGCCAGCTGTCAGTCAGTTTGCTGGTGTCCTCTGCGCACTTACTGTGTACTGAGGGCAGGTTGTAACCTGTTCCTGCAGTGCCCCCATGTGAGCGGCTACAAGAGAGGATATAAGTTCATTTTCTGCTTGTAGATGGTACGTGCAACATGACCTGAGTCTGACTCCTACATTACAGACATGTATGTCCTATTCTGAAACGTTGCAGCTTCTCCCTGCCGGCTCAGCTGGGCTCACAGGTCTTTCCCTATAAGCCAATTTGAAATTCTTAAAGGTAATATTATGTGCAAGTTTCTAGATTGCTTCTCGATCATCTTTAGTAGCAGATTGTGTTAAAAACTTGAATACTGTTGTCCTCCCAGGTACCAGGCCATTTCATGGATGTTAATGTCCTGATGGCTGTTCAGCTACTGATAGAGCAGGTGTCTGTGGAGAAGAACGCAGCATTGTTGCAGCAAATGTACCAGTTCCTGTTGTTTGATTTCCGCATCTGGAATCGTGGAGACTTTCCTTTTCGAATTGGTGAGAATTGCTATAAATCTAATAGTAATGTCTGGTATAGTTACTTGTAGTGAAGCCAACCACCAATAGAAGGTAAATTATTAGTGGAGAAAAGCTGAAAAACTGGAGAGGGGGTAGAAGTTTTGTAAGATATGCAGTAAATGTTCAGATTGCTTCACATTTTCCACATTTTATTACATTACAGCCTAACAGCTCATGCATATGGCAGAGCCCTGTGTGCAGTGCATGGATTTTTTTTGTTCTTTGCATGCAAATGAAACTATACAAAATCCATTTTAGCATCCCTCGGTGTCCTTTCACCCCTGACTGGGACAAAAGTAAAAATGCAACACCATTTATGTATTTTAGATTTATTTCTCTTCCAGTGCTGTTGGCTGTAGGGACATATAGTTGTATCGCCACCATTTTCCTCACCTTTGCCCAAATGATGAGTTTCCTCTAGCCACTGCAAGGACGCTCCAGGCAAACCCTTCCTTTATCTACCATAATCTTCAGCTCTAGTCAGTTATTCTAAAATGTGGACATCTACCTCAAGAGATCCTCTGGAGTATTTTAAGAGCCTACATGAGCAAATCGGACAACCTTTCCATCTGTGGCCAACATGGCAACAGATAGTGAAAACAGGGATCCAGGCAGACTGCCCGTCCCACAGAATAAGCCTTAAGTAACACTTGCCCTCACTGAGAGGAAGTTACTGAGCCCACTTGTAATGGGCCCGGACTCCTTTTTTCTGAGTGGCCTAGAGGACACAACCTTAAATGACAGTTCTACCTTACCAAGACAACATTGGAGGGGCTTCCGCACATACCCTCTCCTGGGAAAACATCCTGCCTGTCTCTGGGCGTGATAAGGCTCAGAACATTGTAGTGAGTGTGTTGTACCTCTTCATCTCCAGTCACGGATCAGTGTGGCCCTTTTGTGGTCACTGGTTGCCTGAGCCCCTTTACGGTCACTGGTTGTCTGAGCCCCCTTTGATGCGGGGTGGGAGTTCGTGCACTTGCTGTTGCCCATACCAGCTTATCCAGTCATTGGTTGGCCTATACTGGTCCTCCATAAGTTGAGCTATATATCCAACTCAAAATTACACTCCGACTGAATATATATTGCTCTGCTGCCACCTAGTAGCTTTTTTTCTGTAACAGCAAGTGAATAAATCTTGGTTCTGTTTTTTCCCTGAGAAGTATGAGAAGTTTAAAGGTACTGTCACACTTAGCGATGTACCAGCGATCCCGACCAGCAATATGACGCGGTCAGGTTCGCTGGTGCATCGCTAAGTGGTCGCTAGTGAGCTGCCACACAGGCAGATCTCACCAGCGACATCGCTGGGGACGGGGGTCGCTACTTACCTGTCACACTAGGCGATCCTGCATCCTCCTGCCCGGCTCCACGCTCGTCTCTCCACAGGAAGCGCCGCAGGAAGCAGACGACGAGAAACAGTCCAGCCTGTTCTCGCGCGATCAGCGATAACCAGCTGGGGAGCCGGTCGGAGGTACCGTATATACTCGAGTATAAGTCGAGTTTTTCAGCCCCCTTTTGGGGCTGAAAAAGACCCCCCTCGACTTATATTCGGGTCACGGTGCCAACTTACCTGGTCCCCGGCATCTCCGCGTTCCCAGTCGTCTCTGCGGTCCCCGGTGTTCGTCTGCGGTCCCCTGCAGCATCCTGGCGGCGGCGGGTGATAGGGCCGCGGCGGCGTTCAAAATCTCTCTCCCGTCCTCCGGCAGTGACGTGCAGGGGGCGCGATGACGTGGAAAGCACGCGCCCTCTGCCCGAGTCACTGAAGAGCCGGCGACGCTCAGGAGCAGCTGCCATCAACGTAGGTGAGTATATAGTGTTTGGTTTTTTTTTAATTCCAGCAGCGGCAGCAACATGATAGGATTACTGGTAATCCTATCACTTGGGGGCATATGTTGTGCAGCATTATTTGCGCCAGCATTCACTGCAGCATTTTGGGGGCATACTGTATGTTGTGCAGCATTAAATTTACCAGTATCTTCGGCAATTCCCACCCTAGACTTATACTCGAGTCAATACGTTTTCCCTGGTTTTTGAGGCAAATTTAGGGGGGTCGACTTATACTCGGATCGACTTATACTCGAGTATATACGGTAAGTATCAGACACAGCGATATCGCTAGCAATATCGCTATAACGTCACAAGTTATAGCGATATTGCTAGCGATATCGCTTAGTGTGACAGTACCTTAAGTTGCCTTTTGAGCAGTAAAAATGGACAATTTGGTGGAGGCACTATACTCAGAAGATACTGAAATTGACAAGATCTGTGCTGATCCAGTTGCAATACTTATTAAAGTAGATGCTGAGAACAGAGCATTCATGGGAAATCTTAACATTTGCGGCCTTCCTGAATCCATTGAAAAGCTTTAGGCAAACATTATGACCCTTTTCCAGTAATTGGTACCTAACATTCCTATGGACTGTCTTGAGCTCGGCTCTCCCTAAACCCCAGTAGGCAGAGCGGCAAGGCACAGAATGTTATCAAAATGACCACCTTCCCTACCAAAGACTCAATTACAAATGCCTTGGGCAGCTTTGCCTTACAAAGCCATCAGAATCTAATTTTTTCTTACCTAGCTTCCAATCACTCTCTAAAAAAGGCTTTCAAACTTTAATTGGACAAACCAGCATGCTCTATACTTGGGGTGATCCCTTCCAATTGAGTATCACCCTTGATAGGAAATTTCACACTTTCAACACTGTGGAAGACCCAAAATACTACTTAGTAGACAAGTCCTTCTTGGAGTATACAGACCTATGGTCACATAGTGACAATCGACTGTGGACACCTATCCAATCCCTCAAACTAGGGGCACCCTAGGCTATGCCTGTCCCTCGGATTACCCCGGATGGTGGAGACACTGGAGTTTTGTACCTTAGGGTCCCGTTTCACTTAGCGACACACCAGCGATCCCGACAACAATACGACCTGGTAAGGATCGCTGGTGCGTCGCTAAATGGTCACTAATAAGCTGCCAAACAGGCAGATCTCTTCAGCGACGCAGCAACGATCCGGCGTTCTGTATAACGACCTCGGCGGTCGTTGGTACCTTGTCACACAGCAGCTATTCTGATGATTCCCGCCTGCGTCCCTGAGTTCTGCATCACCAACGAGGTCGCTCGTTGGCGTCACACACAGCGATGCACGCTGGCCAGCGGGACGCCGACGATGAAAAAATGGCCCAGGACATTTGAGCACGATCCGCGATATCTAGCGGGGGGCAGGTCGCCGCTGCGTTTCACATGTAGCGAGATCGCTGGCGAGGTCGCTGTTGCGTCACAAAATCGGTGACGCTTCAGCGATCTCGCTATGTGAGACGGGGGAGGGCTTTAGTGTGCTCCTGTCTTAACCCTTATCTGTTCCCTTCCCCACCCAGGGAGGTGTGAGGCTGAGGTGTATTGGAAAACACTAACCAGAGAGACGAGTAAACAGGCAGGAATAAAATAAAGCTACATTCATACAAATACACTCATATATCAACAGAGAGGAAATCAAGGGAACAGTATGAGGGGTAAACCAAACGGGGGGAGGATTAAGATAAACTCACTATACCAATTCCCCGCAGATACCTCCTGTAAACTACACCAACAGACTGCTACTAATTCAGAACTCTCCTTCACCACCAAACCAGGAAGTTGTAGCTATCACTGGCGACTCCCAAGTGCCAATGAGGAGCATATATACCAGATCATAGTGGCCAATACAGAACTGCTGAGACAATTCAGGATGGAGAGCTCCAGATCAACTGAGTTGATTAACCCTTGCAATGGCAGAGCAAAGAAAATATTTACTGTTTAATAGGATGGTGAAGCAGTTCTAGTCAGTGCAGGAGTTTGTGTAACAAGACGCCGTGATCTTCTGGTGTGTGTCGCGGTATCCCCATGACGCCTACATTCCGATACTCCTGCACCTCCTCAACCCATGGCACTTCCTCGGCTTTGAAAAATTCTGCCTTTTACTGGAGTGGCCAGGAAAAAGGCAACATTTTCTTTTTCCAGCTGGTAGATTTTCTCCTTCGTCTCATTGGGGGACACAGATACTGTGAGTGTATGCTTCTACCACTAGGAGGCTGACACTAAGTGAAAAAAAAAGGTTAGCTCCTCCTCTGCCGTATACACCCTCGCCCCTATTGCGGGCGGAACTCAGTTTTTTGCTTAGTGTCCATGGAGGCACACACGTCTGGTTTTGCTCCAGACTTTTCTTTTTTTATTTCCCATGAAGATGAGACGGGGCGACGAACCCTATTGAAAGGGTCCGATCTCCCCAAACCATCAACGGGCGAGCACGTGTTGAGTATCGTCTCCACGTATCCTCTCCCGCACCGTGGGACATATCTGGGCCTTTTTCCCCCAGACCTTTTTTTATTTTATTTTTACCGTCTATGAAGATGAGACTGGGCAATGGATCCTATTGAAAGGGTCCCATTTCCCCAAACCAACAATAGGCGAGCACGTGCGAGTGTCCCTCCACGTATCCTCTCCCGCGACGTGGGACACAATGCCGGACTTAGCCCTGACCACCCCTAGGTATTGAAACCATGGGCTGTACAGAGGCACAAGACTAGTCCGTGCGGCCCCCACTGCTCCACCAATGCTTAGACTGCGGTGCTGCAAGGCGGCGGACGGTCCCTCTCCTCACCCCCTGAAGGGGTTAGATGGAGCTAGGGTGCCTGCACCGTCCTATTTTGTCAAGGCCCCCTCACATACCTGAGCTGGGAAGCTGAAGACTATCGTCAGTGAGGAGAGAGCCTAGGAGGGCTCCTGCGGCGAAGATCCGGGGCTGGAGCCCTTAGCTGTCAGATGCCACGGGCCAGTGGCTGCAGAGCGGTGCGGAGAAGCTCGCGCCAGCAAGTAGCGCCACCCCCCCGGTCCCTCCCGTCGCGGGCAGGGGATAAACTGAGGCCGCGGCTTTAGCCGAAGCTAGGCCACGACCGGAGGTTCCGCCTCCGGGCCGTGCGTCACTTCCGGCGGCCCGCCCCACCAGGCCTGGGCGGCGGGGGATAAATTTAGTCCCCGGCTTCAGAGTGCGGCTAGGCCGCAGACCCGGAAATACCGCCCCTGGACCGGTTTATATGTTGGCGGTCCGCCCCACAGCTGGTGGCGCGCGATTTTTGTGCGGAGGCGTCCAGGAACGGGAGGTGCACAGGACTGGGGTAAGTGCTGCCCGGGAGACCACAGGGAAAACGAGGTGCAACCTCCTTTCCCCTATCCCCAGCAGCGGACAGATACAGCATGTCCGAGGAAGTAGCATGCATCTCTTGTCGGGCTGCGTTTCCGCGGGCGCAGAGCAAGCGATTATGCAAAGCCGGTGACTCCAAACGCGCCCAGGAGCCCTCGCCTGCGACCGAACCCACAATGCTGGTGTGGGCAGACCGCAGATGACAAGGCTCGAGATTCCCGCTGTGCAGCGCCTGCAGCCCGATGCCTAACAGAACCTCAGTGTCCGTCCTCCTCTGCGACCGCGACCAAGGTGCCAAGCCCCCCCAGAGTGGGTCCTATCACTGTCACAGTTCATGCAATTGAGTCCCTTCAGGCCTCAGATGGGGGCAGGGACAGTGGCTCGCCGGCCTTAGAGGGGACTCCACCTCACAAGAGCCTCTCGTCTGCAGGGGCCGCTCTCAGTCCAGGCAGACCCGAGGGAAACTAATCCACACGGTGTCGCCCAGTCCATCCGGTGCCTTGGCATCCGTAAGTTCTGCTTCTCGCTCCCCGTCACCAGTGGTTGATAGCGAGCAGACCTCAGAATTCGGCTCAGACGAGCCCCTTGACCTGGATACTCCAGCATCACGTGAAACAGTGGACAGCCTCATAGAAGCCGTCAATCAGACCTTCGGGATTGAGGATGATCCCGCAGCGGCTATGGGGCATGAAGTGGCATTTAAGCAAGTGAAGCGGCCGCACAGAATTTTTTCCTCCCACCCCGGAGTTTGAGGACATAGTGCAGCGGCACAGAGAGCGTCCAGACAGGCGTTTCTCGGGTCAAAAGGCACTCGAAACAAGGTATCCGTTTGCTCCGGACCTCCGTAAAAAATGGATGGAATCCCCAATGGTGGATCCTCCGGTTTCGCGCCTAGCCACTAAGACCCTGCTATCCATCCCTAGTGTTTCCTCAATTAAGGATCCCACGGATCGCCTTATAGAGAGCTTAGCTCGCTCAGTATATGAGGCGTCGGGGTCAGCGCTCGCTCCCTCATTCGCAGCAACTTGGGGTAGCCAAGGCTATGATATCATGGTCAGAAACATTAAACAAGGTCGCGCATGGGCAGGATCTACCTGCAGAGATTTCGGAGGTCGCAGGTCAGATGGCGATGGCCGGAGACTATGTAATCAATGCGTCTTTCAATGCGGACAATTGCTCGGCACTTGCTGCTAAGAGCCCTATGGTTAAGGACATGGTGAACCAATTCTACTTCTAAGAAGTCCTTGACTTCCCGGCCACCTATTTGGGGAGAAGTTGGATCAACTTATCTCTGACTCCACAGGAGGAAAGAGCGGGTTTCTCCCTCAACAAAGGTCAAAACGCTTTTTTGTCACCCGTTTTCAAGCACATTTTGGGCCTTTCGCAACCTCGGGTAGACTACAGTGGCCAATTCCGCCGCCTCAAGCTGCCCCAACCAGGATAGGGAGCGGCAGGTCTCATATAGAGCCAACCCATTGGGAAGAATGCGTACTCAGCAGCCCAGATCGAGGGGATCCAGATCTCAAAGATCGTCGGCCAAATGACTCGAGGCCTTTACCAGACGACACCGGCAAGTTAGGCGGCCGCCTACTCTGGTTTCACCACGTTTGAGCCAGTGTCGCCCACGACGCATGGGGAAAGGAATTGGTGGCCTCAGGTTACAAAATAGAATTTGTCAGATATCCTCCAAGACGGTTTTTTCTTTCCCGGCTTTCCAGGGTGGATACCCCGGCAAGGGGTCTATTGGGAGCCATTAAATCGCCCCAGCACAACGGAGTCATTGTTCCTGTGCCAGACCACAAAAGAGCTCAGGGGTTCTATTCCAACCTTTTTGCGGTTCCCAAAAAGGACAGGTCTGTCAGGCCTGTTTTGGACCTGAAGCTTCTGAACAAATTCATCAGGATCAGACATTTCTGGATGGAGTCTCTCCGTTCAGTCATATCGGCCATGGAGCAGTGAGAATACTTGGCCTCAATAGACATTCAGGACGCATATCTGCATATTCCCTTTTTAACTCCTCAACAGAGGTTTCTACGCTTCACCATCGGCGATAAACATTTTCAGTTCGTAGCGCTACCCTTCGAGCTAGCCACGGCTCCCAGAGTGTTCACAAGGGTTATGACAGTTGTCATGGCCACACTGCATTCTCGAGGCATAGTCATCTTGCCTTATCTGGACGACCTCTTGGTCAAGGGCCTGTCAATACGGGCATGCAAGGAAAAGGTCAACATCACGCTAGATACTCTTGCCAGCTTAGGATGGTTGGCAATGCAAAGAAGTCATCCCTTGTGCCAGCTCAGAGGATCTCCTTCCTAGGAATGATCTTCGACACTTGCCGAGGGTTGGTAATTCTCTCTCAGGAAAAGGCGCTAGCTCTCCGGCAGGGAGTCCGGACACTTCGCCAACCAGTTCCTCATACCATCCGATCTGGGATGAGGGTTCTAGGGAAAATGGTGGCAGCAATGGAAGCGATACCTGTCGCCCAGTTCCACCTTCGCCCCCTGCAGCACGCCCTCTAGTCTGCCTGGGACAATAATCCTTTCACGCTCGATCGGCAGTGCCGACTGTCCTCTCAAGTCAGGCAGTCGCTCGGATGGTGGATAACAAGTTCCTCTCTGGCCCAGGGAAAACCTTTCCCCCCAGATCATTGGCTGGTAATGACAACCAAAGCCAGTCTCCTCGGTGGGGGAGCCGTGTTTCGCCACCACACAACCCAGGAACGGTGGTCGCCACAGGAGGCACGCCTCCTGATCAACTTATTGGAGATACGAGCAATTCGGCTGGCTCTGCAGAAGTTTCATCACTTTCTAGCAGGCCGCCCCGTCCGGATTCAATCGGACAACGCCACGGCGGTGGCTTAAATAAATCATCACGGGGGCACCCGCAGCAGAGCAACCATGCGCGAGGTGGGGCTCGTTCTTCAGTGGGCCGAAGCAAACCACTTGGTGATTTCGGCTGTCCACATTCCGGGGCGTGGAAAATTGGTCGGCAGACTTTCTCAGCCGGCAGGGTCTTGCATCCGGAGAGTGGTCTCTACATCCCGAAGTTTTTCAGCAGATTTGTCAACTGTGGGGAGCTCCGGATGTGGACCTGATGGCATCCAGAGTGAATGCCAAGGTGCCCACATATGTCGCTCCGGCCAGCGACCCGCAGGCATTCGCGGTGGACGCATTGGTTCTGCCATGGAACCAGTTTCGCCTCCCATATCTATTTCCCCCACTGCCACTACTTCCGAGAGTCCTCAAAAAGATCAAGACAGAAGGGGTGCCGCCGATTCTGCTGGTCCCAGACTGGCCCCGTCGAGCGTGGGCGCAGATCTAATGCAGCTGCTCACCAACGTTCCTTGGTGCCTGCCAGAGTGCCTAGATCTACTGTCTCAACGGCCGATTTGCCACCCGAACTCAGGGACCCTGTGTTTGACGGCATGGCTGTTGAATCTTGGATTCTAACCCAGGCAGGGTTCGGGAGCGAGGTGGTCGCTACAATGATTAGCACCCGGAAGCATGCTTCAGCACGAAGTTACCACCACACCTGGAAGGTGTTCTTTGCTTGGTGTCGAGGCCGCAGTGTTTCTCTGCTGAGATTCTCGATCCACAACATCTTAGCTTTTCTTCAGTCGGGCTTAGAGAGCCCGGATAGCTCAGTCGGTAGAACGTTAGACTCGGGCTTTGCCCCAAGTTCCCTCGGGAGACAAATATCGGCCTTATTCATCCTGTTCCAGCGCAGAATTGCTACCAATTTGCAGGTGAAGACTTTTCATTCAGGGAGTCTCACACTTGGTACCTCCCTATAAGGCGCCTATGGACGCCTGGGACCTTAACATGGTCCTAAGTGTTCTGCAGGAAGCTCCATTTGACCCGCTTCAGGATATCCCTTTGAGGTACCTTTCCTGGAAAGTGGTGTTCCTAGTGGCCTTCACTTCCATCAGGCGGGCTTCAGAGCTGGCAGCCCTATCCTGCTGAGCTCCGTTCCTCACTTTCCATAAGGATGAGGTGGTCCTCAGACCAGCCCCTCCTTTTCTGCCGGAAGTCGTGTCCTCTTTTCACATTAATGAAGATGTTGTTTTGCCTTCATTTTGTCCAACACCGGTGCACCGTGTGGAAAAGGCTCTTCACATGTTAGACCTGGTAAAAGCCCTCCGGAGGTACGTGTAGCGGACAGCACCCTTTCGTCAGACGGACACGCTGTTTGTGCTTCCCGAAGGGCGCAGGAAGGGACTCGCCTCAAAATCGACCATAGCCAGATGGATTCGTTTAGCTATTCAGGTGTCCTACCGCATTAGAGGCACGCCGATTCCAGCAGGGATCAGAGCGCACTCTACCCGGGCAGTAGGCACCTTTTTGGCGCTTCGGCACCAGGCTTCGACGGAACAGGTTTGCAAGGCAGCAACCTGGTCCAGCCTGCACACATTTGCAAAACATTATAATATCCATGCTCAGGCCTCGGCGGATGCGAGCCTGGGTAGAAGGATTCTCCAAGCAGCTGTGGCGCACCTTTTAAACAAGAGGTGCATGTAGCTTGGATCTGTGTGTCAATCTCCCACCCAGGGACTGCTTTAGGACGTCCCACAGTATCTGTGTCCCCCAATGAGACGAAGGAGAAACATGGATTTTTGTGATACCTCACCGTAAAATCCTTTTCTCCGAGACGCTCATTGGGGGACACAGCACCCACCCTATTAGCCAGTTGGTTCTGTTTTTGTTTAGATAATATGCATTTATTTATGTGATATAAGGGTGGTCCTTTTCTGGACATGTTGTACCTGTATTAAGGCTGATTTTGGTTTTCCTCCTACTGCTTTGGCACCAAACTGAGTTCCGCCCGCAATAGGGGCGAGGGTGTATACGGCGGAGGAGGAGCTAACCTCTTTTTTTCACTTAGTGTCAGCCTCCTAGCGACAGAAGCATACACCCACAGTATCTGTGTCCCCCAATGAGCGTCTCGGAGAATAGGATTTTACGGTGTGTTATCACAAAAATCCATGTATCCTCTCCATCGCAGCCAGGCTGAGGTGTAAGTTTCTGGTATCAGATCTGCACTGTTAGCTTCTCTGTTTCTTTACTCCCTTACGTGTACTGTCAGCTGTCAGACTTCAAGGCCCGTTTCACATTTCCCTGCTCCACATCTATTCTTCAGAGCATGGCAAATAATAATAATCTTTATATAGCGCCAACATATTCCTCAGCGCTTTACAGTTTAACAATTTCAAACACAACAGGCATAATTAACAACGTTAACAATAATACAATAATTACAGCAAAATTAAACGACCCTGCTCTTGAGAGCTTATATTGTACAATGAGGTGGGGAAGATACAAAGTACAGGTGTCTATTTACAGTGATGGTCCTGCCATCTTGCGGGAGTTGTGAATAGGCTACACACACACATAAAATGCCTTTGATTAGGGAACGTGATAGGCTGCTCTAAACAAATGTGTTTTGCGGGCCAACCTACAACTGTGCAAGTAGTGGCTGGTCCTAATTACTTGGGGTAGAGCATTCCAGAGGATTGGCGCAACACGGGAGGAGTCGGGAGTGGGAGGTACGGATTAGTACAGAGGTTAGTCGAAAGTCATTTGCAGAGTTCAGCGATCAGCTCGGCCGATAGAAATGAAGGAGGAGATGTAAGGGGGTGTCGCGCTATGGAGAGCTTTGTGGGTGAGAACAAGTACTTTGAATTGGATCCTATAATGAATGGGCAGCCAGTGTAACGACTGGCGAAGAGTGGATGGCGTCTGAGTACCAATTAGCCAGATGGACGACCTTGGCTGCCGCATTAAAGATGGTCTGGAGAAGGGTAAAGGCCCTTTTACATTTAGCGATGCACCAGCGATCCGACCTGGTCAGGATCGCTGGTACATCGCTAAATGATCGCTAGTGAGCTTTCATACAGAAAGATCTCACAGCGATGCAGCAGTGACGCCGCGCACGATACTCACCTTTCACACACAGCGATCCAGGCATCCGCCCGCCCGCGTCCAGCGTCGCTCGTCTCACACAGCAGGAAGCCCAGCAGGAAGCGCCCGACGAGAAATGGAGCCGCCCGTTCTTGCGCGATCAGCGATGGACAGCGGGGGGAGGTAAGTATCACACATAGCGATATCGCTAGTAATATCGCTATAACGTCACAAAACCAGTGACGTTTTAGCGATATTGCTAGCGATATCGCTATGTGTAAAACCCCCTTAAGTCGAGTGAGGGGTATGCCAATTAATAGAGCCTTACAGTAGTCCAGACGGGAGTGGATCAGGGCGACAGTGAGGGTTTTTGTTGTCTCCATGGTGAGAAAAGGGCAGATTCTAGAGATGTTGTTTAGGTATAAGTGGTAAGAGCTGGCAAGAGATTGTATATGGGAGGTGAAGGAGAGATTGGTTTCAAACTTAACACCCTGACAGTGCGCCTGCTGCCGGGGTGTAATTATGGTGCCACCCACGGAGAGGGAAATGTCTGATTTAGGGAGGTTAGTAGACGGCGGGGGCAGAAGAAGTTCAGTTTTGGAAAGGTTGAGTTTCAGAGAGCGGACATGATGGAGACTGCGGACAGACAGTCACTGGCGTTCTGTAGTACAGCGGGGGTAAGGTCAGGGGATGACGTGTATAGTTGTGTGTCATCAGCATAAAGATGGTACTGAAAGCCAAATCTGCTGATGGTCTGTCCAATTGGGGCCGTGTAGAGAGAGGAGAGAAGGGCCAAGGACTGAGCCCTGAGGTACCCCAACAGTGAGAGGAAGAGGAGATGAAGTGGAGCCGGTGAACAAAACACATGAAGGAGCGGTCAGAAAGATAGGAAGAGAACCGGGAGAGAGCAGTGTCCTTAATGCCTAGTTAGTGGAGCCTAGAGAGTAGGAGACAGTGGTCAACAGTGTCAAAAGCTGCAGAAAGGTCGAGAAGAACGAGCAGAGAGTGGTCACCGTTACATTTTGCTGTCAGAAGGTCATTGGTCACTTTGAGTGCAGTTTCTTTTGAATGTAGGGGATCGAAGCCGAACTGTGAAGGGTCTAGGAGTGAGTGGAGAGGTAACAAGTAATGCGGGAGTAGACTAGGAAATCCATGAGTTTAGAGTTGAAGGGGAGATTGGAGACTGCTCTGTAGTTGTTTGTGCAGGATGGGTCGAGAGCAGGTTTCTTTAATAATGGAGTAATGATAGTGTTTGAAGGAGGAGGAGAAAATGCCCGAGGAGAGGGAGAGATTAAATATTGTAGTTAGGTGAGTTGTGATGACTGCAGAGCGAGACTGGAGGAGATGTGAGGGAATGGGGTCAGTAGTGCATGTAGTCGGATGTGAAGAAGAGAGGAGCCTGGAGACTTCTTCTGTGATGGGATCAAATGTGGAGGGGAGGTGGGCGAGGATTTGTGAGCTTGAAGGAGAGAATGTTGTGGTCAGAGAAGTTAAGTGGTGAGTTATCTAGGTAGGAGATTGAACAGGGCCCGACAAAGAGCAGGTGAAGGGTGTTACCGTCTTTGTTTGTTTCAGAGGTTAAGAGCTGTGCGAGGTCGAGAGAAGTGGTTAGTGATAGAAGTTAGCATGCAGATGTGGAAGTGGGGCTGTTAATGGGGACGTTGAAGTCTCCCAGGATAAGGGTTGGGAGTTCTGAGGACATAAAGTGCTGCAGCCAGGCTAAGAAATGGTCAAGGAAGTGGGTGGGTGAGCCTGGGGGCCAATATATGACCGCTACTCTGAGGGAGAGGGGACAGAAGAGCCTGATGGTGTGGACCTCAAAAGAATGGGATAAGAGTGATGGAACTGGGGGAATGACCCGGAAAGTGCATTGTGGGGACAGGAGTATGCCGGTTCCACCACCAAGTCTGTTTGTGGGTCTTGAGGAATGGTAGAATTGTAAGTCACTATGGGAAATGTCAGCAGGGGAGACTGTCAGAATCCTGAATCCAGGTTTCAATGAGGGCCAACAGGGAGTTGTTCAGAAAGTTATTGTGCAGGAAAGGAAGTTTGTCACATACAGACCATGGATTCTAGAGGGCACAATTAAAAGAAGGTGATAAAGGAGTGCAACTAATATTAATAAAGTTTGTAAGGTTTCGATGTGAGATAGGGGTTGGGGGAGATGTCCCCCGAAATCAGTAGGAGTAGGAAAATAAAGAGCAAGTACGGTAGTTATTGGAATTGTAAGAAATTTTTTTTTTTGTGCAGTGTGTTTGGGCAAGATGGGCTGAGGTTTTTCAGGAAGGTGAGAAGTGCATGGGAGCTGTACATGGGAGAGGGAAGTATAGAGGGGCTGATATGTATGAGTCGTGATGGAGGGGGGATGGGGTGGTGAATGTGGATGGCAAGAGAACACAGGAGGATTGAAGTAAAGCACGTGGCTAAAAGGGAGAGCAAAGTGTGGGTTACCTGTCTCCTGCCCTGACTGCCATGGATTAACTGCTTTTTCTAGATGCTCAGCTGCTGGGATGCTTTGCTGAGGGGATGCTTGCACCCCTTAGAATGCTTCTAAATTTATAGGCCACACTACAGGGTCAGGAGAGAGAGATTGTGGGAGTTGGTTTGGGATAATTTAGCAGCTGCTCCAACACACAAGAGGGTGGATAGATGATCAAAGACACTAGTCCTGGCTCCATCTCTGTGCTATAACACCTTTCCCAAGATAATATTTACAGTTGCCCCAGCCATGGATATACAGCAGTGAGTATTGAGAACAATACAACAGATGAATTGTAGCAATGATTCGGCAGGCAGAGTTCTATGTTCTATACCATTTAAATTTGTTGCAGGATAACAAAGCAGTAGATGATAGACAGCAAGCAGAGGTGTAGACTTGTACCATTAGAATATATTGCAGGGTGATAGGCAGCAGAAGAGCATTTATATTAGATAGCAGATAGCATTTATATTAATATGCATTTTGCTCAGTCTTGGACTCCGCCATGGCCATGCTGCAGGTTTTCTTCCAGTATGTCATGCCTGTGCAACTTCCCTATTATACATCACTGAACTGGAGGCTGACTCTTGGGTGATCCCTTTTTAATTCACTTCTGCTGATATTTAATCCTTCTCCTTTATCCCTTTTTTTTCTTTTTAATGTTTTAGAGCTAAACCCTTAAAGGGAATCTGTCACCCCATTTTTGGCCTATTAGCTGCGGCCACCGCCATCAGGGGCTTATCTACAGCATTCTGTAATGCTGTAGATAAGCCTCCGATGTAACCTGAAAGATAAGAAAAACAAGTTAGATTATACTCGCCCTGGCGTCCGGTCCGATGGGTGTCGTGGTCCGGTGCCTCCCATCTTCATATGATGCCTTCCTCCTTCTTACTTCTGCCGCGGCTCCAGCGCAGGCGCCGGACCTCTCTGATTTTTCCCGGCGTCTGCGCACTGCAGTACTTTACTCTGGCCTCAACAGGGCAGATGGAGTATGCCTGCGCAGGAGCCGCGGCAGAAGTAAGAAGGAGGGACGGCATCGTATGAAGATGGGAGGCGCGCGGACCGGACCGCGACACCCACCGCGCCCCCCCCCCCCCCGGTGAGTATAATCTAACTTGTTTTTCTTCTCATCATGTTAAATCGGGGGCTTATCTTCAGCATTACAAAATGCTGTAGATAAGCCCCTGATGGTGGAGCCAGCAGCTGATAGGGCTAAAATGGGGTGATAGATTCCCTTTAATTTGATCTACCTAATGTCCATGGTTTTAACTCCCCACAAAAACGCAAGAAAGCATTTCAGTTTTAAAGGTCAGTACAAGCTGACCAGATTCTCTACTTTGTGTCTCAGATTTTTAAGTATGTTTCCCAAATTTCAACTGAGAAGTGCACAGTGGTACTCGTAGCCTTTCAGAAGAACATGCACTTTATTTGTACACTAGAAATAGCAGATCCAAAGGAGAACGTGTAGGACATATGCTTGTATCAATTGGTAAAAAGCAAGAAGGATTGTCAAATATTTCAAGACTAATTTTGGGAAGTTGTAGATAAATTACGGAAACCACAGACATAGTAAAAACAGTTGAAAACCAAATAATTGACACTTCACCAGGATAAAGACATGGGCGGGTTCACAATTCCGGACCCTTGGATATTTTGCATTTCTTCTCAATTGCAACATTTTTCATGGGTGGGCTCAGAGAGATAGTGAGGGCAGATTTGGGGACAGAAGAGTAGAGGGAATCTGATCTTATGGGAATCCACCTGGAGCTCCCCACTTCAGGGTTTCAGAAATAGGATTACCATCAGGTGATAGATTTAGATCATACTCCTTAGCCATGATGTATAATGTATGGTATAGGGGAAAGGTATGCTGGGAGTGAAAGGTTATAACTAATTCACTCCAATCTGGAATAACCCCCTCTTTCCTAAATTCTTTAAATTAAAAGACTTCACACATTGGGGGAAAAAAGGATCAGTGGTCTTGAGCAGTTGTTTCAGGATAAAGTCTTTAAAAGCTTTGAACAATTTCAGTTAAGAGTTTGGTCTATTCCACAAACTTTTCTATCAATAGCTGCAATTAAGGCACATCTTTTAATTCTAAAAAATAAAACAAAAAAAAAATTATCGCCTGTAATAATTTGTGAACACTCATTCATTGGTACTCTCTTCCTTTGACTCAAAGATGAATACAGTGGAGGCTAAGTCTAAATGGGAAGCGGAGCTTGGAGATATTTCTTTGGGAAAATGTAGGGAAATCCTTGAACTAATCCCAAAGTTATTTCCTTGTGAATCCCAAAGATGTATCACAAATATATATTGTCTGCAAAGTGTATTGAGCCCCAAGCTTCCAATTTCAAAATAGGTTGTCACCCAAATTCAAATTGCCCTTGGTGTGTGATACTGAGAATCTTCAATTAATGCTCATGATGTATCAGTGCGTTTCCATAGAAGCCTTTTGGAAGGGAGTATTTGATTTTGTGGAGAGCATATTTGGGGTGAAGCTGAAACCCTATCCCAGAAGATGTATCTTTATGTGGGAAAATATAGACAGACTCTCCAATAGCTTTGGACATCTCGAGAATACTTTTTCAGGCACGTAAACTGCTGGCATATCATTGGCTAGATCTGAACCCTCCAACCTTAACAGAATTGAAGAATATAATGAATAATATATTTATGGAGAGAGGAGTGTATCAGAAGAGAAACCACTATGTGTAAATATGAATCAACGTGGGGACCTTGGTTAGATGTACCCGGTTTGCCTTCCTACATACTAATAAGTGAGTGCGATCCTTTCTATTCTCCATCCTCTTAACTTAAGCTTTGAGAGATAGGAAGTAATAATCAAAATTAAAACCCTAGGACAGAACAGTTAATGAGAATCAGCTCTTGATTAGATGGATGTTGTCCCTACTCAAAGTCTGGTTAATACCAGTTTCTCTTGATTTATTGTTTTCGAATAATTGATATATATATATATATATATATATATATATATATATATATATATATATATATATATACAAATACTATGGTTGCCTTAAACTAATCTGTAACTATATCAATATCTTGTATTATTGTATCCTTTTTCTGTATGGAAAAATGTATGTAAAGTCGTTTTGTATAATAAAAAATGGTCTGATTTAGAATTGGCAGATCCATTGGACTGGTACCTCCTCCTTCAGGGAATGCTGTTGGAAACTGAGTTGACAGTAGTCTCCTACTATGATCCTAACCATCTTTTCAAGGTCATTGGCTCACACCACAAAGGAATCCTTCCACGGACTGGGGAATCTCATAATCCCTTACTTGGACGATCTTTTGATCAAGGGGCCGTGCCGGCGAGATTGCGGCCTGAGTCTTCAGATCACCTTCGACATTCTGGTCTGTCTTGGCTGGATTGTCAACAGAGAGAAGTCCTCCCTGACCCCAGCTCAGCGCCAGGTGTTTCTGGGTATGAGGTTCGACACGGCCCAAGCCCGTGTCTTCCTTCCAAAGGAAAAATTTCTCTCTCTCTACCAGGGGATTTGTACTCTAAAGCGACCAATTCCTCTCTCCCTACTATCCTGCATAAGAGTCCTGGGGAAGATGATTGCTGCCATGGAAGGTGTGCCCTTTAGGTTATCACCACCTTCGCCAGTCTCCTTGGTTGGGGAGCGGCCTTCCTTCATCACACAGCGCAGGGTCACTGGAACGTCCAAGAAGCCGCTCTCCCCATCAATCTTCTGGAGATCAGGGCAATTTTTTTTTGCCCTTCCCTGCTGGCAGTCTATCCTTGTCGGTCACCTGGTCCGCATGCAATCGGACAACGCCATTGCCGTGGCTTACATAAACCATCAAGGAGGGGCTTGCAGCAAACAGGTTATGGCAGAGGTAACAAGTTATCTGCGATGGCCGGAGCATCATGTTCCCTCCATATCAGCCATACACATTCCGGGGGTGGAAAATTGTGCAAGCGATTTTCTGAGACGTCAGGGTCTCTCATCAGGCGAGTGGTCTCTCAATCCTGCTGTTTTCAACCAAATATGCCAGAGATGGGGCACACCGGACGTTGACCTGATGGCATCTCTGATGAACCACAAGGTTCCTCAGTTCATAGCCAGGTCCCAGAATCCGATGGCCATCGGTTGCGATGCCTTAGTGATCCCGTGGTTGCAATTCCAGCTGTCTTATCTTTTTCCACCTCTCCCCTTTATTCCGAGAGTCATAAAAAAGATAAAGGCAAAAGGAATCCCCGTAATCCTGGTATCTCCAGACTGGCCAAGAAGGGCCTGGCAGGCGGAGCTGGTGAACATGCTCATGGATCGTCTATCACAAAGCCCCCTCTTCCACCAGAGTTCACAGTCTTTGAGTTTAACGGCGTGGTCGTTGAGGCCGGTATTTCCCATCAGGGCATTCAGACCAAGATAAGGGCAAGAAAGCCAGCATCCAGGCGTATCTACCACAGATATTGGAAGGCCTTCTTTCGGTGAAGTGAGGACAACAATTTGGTCTCTTTTTCCCTTCCTTCCAGTCTGAGGTTTCTACAAGTCTGTCTTGATTCTGGTATATCTCTTAGTACTCTAAAGGGTCAAGTTTCCACACTGTCATTTCTTTTCCAACGAGATCTGGCTTCTCGTTCCCAGGTAAAGACGTTCCTTCAAGGAGTCACCCACCTGGCACCTCCTTATCGTCCTCCGATAAATCCATGGAATCTTAACCTTGTCTTTGGCGCACTTCAGCGTGCTACTTTTGAGTCCATTCAAGGCATATTCAGTCTTCTCTCCTGTCTTGGAAAGTGGCCTTTTTAGTTGCCATTACATCCATCAAGAGAGTTTCAGAAGTTAGCTGCACTGTCCTGATTCTACATCAGGACAAAGTAGTTGTCAAACCCGTTCTTTCCTTCTTGTCCAAGATGGGTTTTTTTCACATTAATGAAGAAATTGTCCTTCCTACTCTATGTCCCTCTCCGGTTCATCCCCAGGAGAGGTCCCTACACAAGTTGGATCTGGTCAGAGCTATCCAAGTCTACCTCTCAAGGACTGCTTCCTTACGCCTCTCTGAGGCTCTTTTTGTCATTTCTGAAGGTCGTTGTAAGGTGCTTCCAAATCCACTACTGCCTGTTGGATTTGTTCAGCAATATTGGAGGTATACCGCGTTCAGGACTAACAGCCTCCTCCGGGGGTAAAGGCTCATGCCACCTGGGTCGTGGGAGTTTCCTGGGCAGTTCACCAGACTTTGGCTTTACAGATTTGTAAAGCTTTTACCTGCTCATCTTTGCACACTTTTGCGAAGTTTTACAGGATTCATACCCGTGCCTCGTCTGATGCAGGTCTGGGAAGGAAGGTGCTGCAGATGGCGGTTATGCACCGGCTGACCTAGGTCTGTTTTCTTTGCATTCTTTCTGTTTCCCACCCTTGGGACTACTTTAGGACGTCCCATGGTTACCTGTGTCCCCCAGTGAAGCGATAGAGGGATTTTTGGTACTTACCGTAAAATCTCTTTCTTGGAGCCTTCATTGGGAGACACAGCACCCTCCCTAACTGGTTGTACCGTTTTGGGCCTATGTGCCTTTGTTGCTTTAACCCTAACTGAGGTACTTTGTGCCTGTCGGTGGGTGTATACTGCTGAGGAGGAGGTATTTTACTTTTTTTGCATAGTGTCATCCTCCTAGTGACAGCAGCATACATCCATGGTTACCTGTGTCCCCCAGTGAAGGCTCCAAGAAAGAGATTTTATGGTGAGTACCAAAAATCCTTCTATTCCGTGTCCCTCTCTTGAGGTACCTATGTTTTTTATATTTTATATATTATCTATTTACTAATAAAAATTTAAGGATTTGTTTCCCTTCTTTTACTCTGTGCATGGCATGAGGTATATACACATCAGTAATGGGTTATTATGTTAACTTTACAATAACGCAGTAATGTAAAAAAAATAAAGTGGAAAACTGAAGGAATATTTTCTGAATGTTCTGTATGACCGGCTTTTACACTTTTCTCTTAGTAGCTCATACTTTCTAGCTTTGGATGCTGTCACATTTTTAATTGATGTTTAACCGGAAATACATTTTCCTTTTTCTCCTTTTTTTTTTTGTTTTGTAACAGGACACATACAATACTTGTCAACCATAATTAAGGACAGCAGAAAACATTTCCGCAAAAAGTATGGTGTTCAGTTTTTGTTGGATACAATCCAAATATATTACAGGTATGAAACAATACTGTCTTGGGTAGGGCAGTGTTTACGTTTTGTCTCTGACTATCTGAATATAGCACGTTATCTGACACACACAAAATTATTTTTTAGTGCCAGTATTGGCACATCTGTGATGTTGTGTGCTTTACATGGAAGCAGTCTCCTTTTCTGCAACATCAGATCAGTACAGGTTCCCTCAGTAATGGCTGGTGTATATCTATTAATCTGGGCTGCATTTCAGAGGCAACACCAAAAATGAGCAAGGAACAGAAGGAAATGTCAAGCGAGAGCAAACCATTCAGAGCAAGGAAAAAAAATAACAGAAAAAGTTATAGAATAGTGACTTTAATAAATCCCACCATCTTTTATTTATGATTTATAAACAAAGTAATTTGTGCTTTTTTTTTCTTTTTATTTCATTTAAAATAACTATAAATTTATATAAATTCTGATTTCTGCGTTTATTTTTCTTGGTTTTTTTTATCTCCTAGTAAGGAGAACTCTTTGTCATCTGAGGATTTGACTACAATAAGAATGTCTCTGTTTGGTCTCATGAAATACTTTCTCAGCAAAGGTGACACACAGGAAGAGATTCAGAGTGTCATTGGTTACATTGCAGCAACCAGTGATGAAGAACAGGTATGTACTTTTTTAAAAATATTCTTTTCAACGCTCACATGAGTTACATTCTTTTCATCATCGTGTGCTTTTTTTTTTTTTTTCTTCTTAGCTGTGCGGAATATTGGAAGTCATTCATAGTCTCTTGAGCTCTACTCCCACTCAGGACCAACTTTTTCTGCTTCTGTTTGAGCCAGGCAGTGCTGATATTCTTTATGCATTGCTGCTGAATCAGAGGTATTCTGACCGATTGAAAGAACTAGTATTCAAGGTAAGTGAAGTTTTTTTGGGGCTCTTCACCCAGGGTTTTTTTTTTTTTTTTTAGAAGGTTTTGTAACAGAAAGCGAGCAGAAACTTTCCAAATCCTCCACAAAAATCAAAACGCTTCAAAAACTTGGAGGTTTTGTTCAGATTCTGCTCCGCAAAACGTTGAAAAAAAATTTTCTGTGTACATACCATTACTTAAATTATTACTAGTGTTGAGCATTCTGATACCGCAAGTATCGGGTATCGGCCGATACTTGCTGTATCGGAATTCCGATACCGACTTCCGATATTTTTTCAATATCGGAAGTCGGCATCGGAAGTTCAAAGTTGATTGACAGCCGAAATGACGTCGTCATGATGCGCGGTGTGTGCGCATCATGATGCGCCGTCATTTCGGGCCTTCCGGGGGTCTCTGACGGCCTGCCCGGGGGCTGTGCCGGCCTGCCGGGGGGCTGTGTGGACTGCCCGGGGTCTGTACCGGCCTGCCGGGGGGCTGTGCTGGCCTGTCGGTGGTCTGTGCACCCTGTGGGGGTCTGTACCGGCCTGCCGGGGGGCTGTGCTGATGTCCGGGGGTCTGTGCAAGCATCGTCCGATGGGACTACAAGTCCCATCTGGCGATGCCTGCTACCATGACAGTGATTAACACATTAGCCAATGATGGGACAGTAGTAGTCCCATCATCCGGCTAATGTGTTAAATGTTAAAAAAAAAAAATATATATATATATACTACATACATACTACATACATACTACATGCATGCTACATGCATACTACATGCTACATACATACCACATATATACTACATGCATGCTACATACATACTACATGCTACATACATACTACATATATACTACATGCATGCTACATACATACTACATGCTACATACATAACACATATATACTACATGCATGTTACATACATACTACATGCTACATACATACCACATATATACTACATACATACTACATGCATGCTACATGCTACATACATACTACATACATACTACATGCATGCTACATACATACTACATGCTACATACATAACACATATATACTACATGCATGCTACATACATACTACATGCATGCTACATACATACTACATATATACTACATGCATGCTACATACATACTACATGCTACATACATACTACATGCATACTACATGCATGCTACATACATACATGCTACATGCATACTACATACATGCTACATGCATGCTACATACATACTACATGCATGCTACATACATACTACATGCATGCTACATACATGCTACATACATACTACATACATACTACATGCATGCTACATACAATACATTCATACAATACATACATAGACATACAGTACATATAACATAGAGTAACATACTTACCAATACTTGTCACATTGTCACATTGAAATTCCCACACAGCAATGGCATAAAGTGAGACTAGGGACTTTTTTTTTTTAAGTGGCGGAGGAATACAGTGCGGAAGGATACCTACCTTCCGTCATTGGATTCCTGCAGCCCGTAGAGAACGGCAGCATCAGCTGATGCTGCAGTTCTCTACCCAAGATCGTCGTGGGACACACTCGTGGACTGCTTCGGATCATGGGTGAGTATTTTTGTGGTTTGTTATGTTAATATTTATTCCGTAAAAGACAATGGCTTCGGGGAACAATGTGACAAGTATTGGTAAGTATGTTACTCTATGTTATATGTACTGTATGTCTATGTATGTATTGTATGAATGTATTGTATGTAGCATGCATGTAGTATGTATGTAGTATGTATGTAGCATGTAGTATGTATGTAGCATGCATGTAGTATGTATGTAGCATGCATGTAGTATGTATGTAGCATGCATGTAGTATGTATGTAGCATGCATGTAGCATGCATGTAGTATGTATGTAGCATGCATGTAGCATGCATGTAGTATGTATGTAGTATGTATGTAGCATGCATGTAGTATGTATGTAGCATGCATGTAGCATGTATGTAGCATGCATGTAGCATGTATGTATGTAGCATGCATGTAGCATGTATGTATGTAGCATGCATGTAGCATGTATGTATGTAGCATGCATGTATGTATGTAGCATGCATGTAGCATGTATGTATGTAGCATGCATGTAGCATGTATGTATGTAGCATGCATGTAGCATGTAGCATGTATGTATGTAGCATGCATGTAGTATGTATGTAGTATGTATGTAGCATGCATGTAGTATGTATGTAGCATGCAGTATGTATGTAGCATGTAGTATGTATGTAGCATGTAGTATGTATGTAGCATGCATGTAGCATGCATGTAGCATGCATGTAGCATGCATGTAGTATATATGTAGTATGTAGCATGCATGTAGTATGTAGCATGTATGTAGTATGCATGTAGTATATATGTAGTATGTATGTTACATGTAGTATATATGTAGTATGCATGTTGCATGCATGTAGTATATATGTTGTATGTATGTTGCATGTAGTATATATGTAGTATGAATGTAGCATGTATGTAGTATGTAGTATGAATGTAGCATGTATGTAGTATGCATGTTGCATGTAGTATATATGTAGTATGCATGTTGTATGTATGTAGTATGTATGTAGTATGTATGTAGCATGTAATTTTTTTTTTTTTTTTTTTCTACATTCAACACATTAGCCGGATGATGGGACTACTACTGTCCCATCATTGGCTAATGTGTCAATCACTGTCATGGTAGCAGGCATCGCCCGATGGGACTTGTAGTCCCATCGGACGATGACTGCACAGACCCCCGAAGCCTGCACAGCCCCCCGGCAGGCCGGCACAGCCCCCCGGCAGGCCGGCACAGCCCCCCGGAGCCTGCACAGACCACCGGCAGGCCGACACAGCCCACCGGAGCCTGCACAGACCACCGGCAGGCCGTCACAGCCCCCCGGCAGGCCGGCACAGACCACCGGAGCCTGCACAGACCCCCTGGCAGGCCGGCACAGCCCCCCGAAAGGCCCGTACAGACCCCAGAGAGGCTGTACAAGGCAAAAACAGGGTTTTTCTTATTCCGATACCGGAAGTCCCATAGACTTGAATGGGACTTCCGGTATCGGAATCGGCGATACCGATACTTTTTTGTAAGATCGGCCGATCCATTCCGATCCGATACTTTGAAGTATCGGACGGTATCGCTCAACTCTAATTATTACCAATCATCTACAAAGGTGAGTCATATTGGTGCTCAGTTTTGTCTCTACTAGCTCAGACTAGATGTTGGCTAGGTATAGACCTAGCTCAGGCTTGTAGCAGCTTTGTATAACTTCATGGGATAGATATTCGTTCTGGTGCAGTGGAATTTTAGAAATTGAAACCAGGTTTCTTGAAATAATGTTTTGACAGATATTAGAACAGATGCTGAATTGCAATAAAGTTTATGAAAAAAGCAAGCAGAGAATTCGACTGAGGGAAGTGGGCTACTCAGGACTGGGTTTACTGCTGAATGATGCGCCTGTTGGTACATTACTCATAAAAGGACTTCTCAATCAAGTGCTTAGAGCGGGTAAGTTTTTCCATTTTTTCTCTATTTTTTTCTAATTTATATGTTGTCTGCAAGTATAATATTTGCATGTTTTCCACTTCTTAGGCTATGAACAAATTGGTGAAAACCTCACAAAAAAAAATCCCTCTCTGTCAAACCATAAAATTTAACTTTTAATAAATAGCCACTGGCTCAGTTTAAAATGGAACAGAAGAGACAGCTATTTAACGGATTTGATTTCCATAGGCTTAAATGTAAAAAAAAAGAATCCAGTTTAAATAATTTTTTTTTACTTGGACAAAGTAGCTGTCTGTACAGCATTTTTTGTCAATGGATTGCTGCTGGATCTGTTCTAATGGACGATTACTGAACATGTGAATATAGCCTTGGGAGGGTTCCCTTGATAAAAAAAAATGCTCATTCCTCTTCCTGAGAATTCCCTCAGTCAGTTGTAATCAGTGGTCCGTTTACCTGCAGCGACAGTACAGGAGATATTGGGTATCATATAGCGCTAAATCACCGTTGTCCAAGTGAACCAGACGGGTCATATCTGATACAGATCTTATATGCAGATTTGCACAAGTAAATTTTGCAGTGGATTACAGAACCATGCAAGGATTTTGTTCTAGAAAGATCACTATTTTTAATGTGGATTTCACCACTTTGAATGTAGCTAGGAAACTAGATTGTGGAAAATCCACAGCAAAATTTACTCCTGACATGGGTGGATTGTAGTAAAATGCCAGCACAAAATTTCTATCTCATGCTCTATTCCAGGACAATACTGTATGTTAAAGCAGTGCACTTTTTTAACTGCTTTTCATGTCTGGTCAAGATATGAGAACACTGATCCCTCTATTAAAGGAGTATTCCAGCTCCTCATTTCTGCATCAAGAGATGAGCAGTGCCAGTGACTTCACATCTACTGACACCTGCCAATCGCGCATACAAACCTTGTTATTAAACATGAATATAGTTATTTGTTTTTCCGCTTCAGTTGGTTTCCTGTCCCTGTAGAGGGAATCTACATCCTGGAGTTGTCCAGGGGAATTATTGTTGTGGGACATGAAACCTTACCCAAGCCCTGACCCAGTCGCCTGGGTAGCGGTATGACACTGCTGCGGCCAGAGCAGGTGGGTCCTGTAGGTGACACAGCAGTTCCAAAGAGGAAATCTGCTTGGGAGCGGACTCTGGGCGGCAGCAGCATAGTAATCTGATGTGTCTGCTGGCCGTCGTGTTGTCCCGGGCCTGCACAATTCAGAAAAAGTGCACCCTGATGACAAGTTTGTGACAAATTGTGTAATAAAATTCAACATCTTTATTGATATGTGTGACTTTAATTACTCTCTATTGGGAATTTTTTACTCCGGTATTCTATGTAGGTCTCCATACAAGACTATCTGGAGGAGTGGCGAACCCCTCCTGTAAATGATAATTCCCCCCCTCCCAGCAACTCAGCAAAGGGAGTGTAAAAAAAAAACCTGAAAGGAAGAGTTTCTTACCCTCATCCTCAGTGCAAATATTCCCTTGAGGATTCCTCTGCTATATGGCTATATGCGACTAGGCTCCTAAAAATTAATGTGGCCATTTCAAAAGCATCAGGATAGGCGATGTTATCCTTTCACAAAATGGGAGTTCTGGAAGTCCATAGGGCGGCCGATAGTCTCCAGAAGAGCGATTAGGAATCCTATGTAGATTTTTTTTAAACCAGACATTTCAGAAATATGTACAGCCAGGTCCCTGATGGTAAGGCTGGATCAGTTGAAAGATCAACAAAATATTTAAACGGCAGGGGAAAATATCTTAGCCGCTGTTACTGTGAGTTAGAGGATGGCAGCATTCCTTGCTGATGCTCTGCTGACTCGGTGGAATACCTGTTGGACCAGTATTGGATGATATCTTGGGAAAAGCAGTTGGTTATAAAAATGGCTTTCCTAATTTAGAATTTCCATCCTGTAAAAGGAATTAGTCCTCATAGAGATCCAGGACAAGAGAGAGAGATTATAGTCTCCCCTCTGTTTAGTAACAGATGCAAACTTCAGGCCAATAATAAACCTTGCAAAGACTTACTCTTTAAGGTAGGTATTCGTTAGTTAGCATCCATGCAATTAATGTGAGTTTGGTCCAAACAAGTGCAGTTTTATTGCTTTCCACATTTTGCACAGCACCAGTGGTAAAAAAAAGATCATAGACATAGCTCCCTAGGCTTGTCCATGCGCTAACTAAACAAACATCTATTGTCCATAGCAACCACTGATACTTGCGGTTATCTACATATGGCCTTATGCAGGTTAGCTCAGGGAGATTCTCTGGCCTCTCTCTCTGTTCCGCTCCAAGACACATCCAGTCTGCTCTGCTTTCCAGCAGTCTGACTAAGGTGAACGCCTAGCCTGATCATGTGCAGAGCTCCCCAGATGCCCCTAATCAAAACCTGTACAGCTAGGATTTAACCAAGTCCTACCTGCCTTTGCTACAACCTCAAGAGGCTGAACAAATTCCTGAGAGATTGATCATTTAAAATGTCTATAAGATCGGCTATAAAACTTCTGGTTCCAGATTGTGATATGGCAGTCTAGGATTTAAAGGAAGTGCATCACCTTGCAATTCACATGAAACATCAAAAATTCCTGAATAGCTTTTGGCATAAAAGGAGAATTGAGGTTTACAGTTTCGGGGTTCTTCCCTTTGGTTGCCATGGGGCCTTCAAGGCTTTACAGAGATTTTAGCAGAAGTGACGACTCCTATGAAGGAAAGAAAAGCATACCTCAATGATTTTCTGATTGTGGGCATATCGGTCAAGTGTTGCAGAACTCAGTTGGCAGAGTTAGGGTATGTGCACACGTTGCGGATTAGCCTGTGGAATTTTCTGCAGAGAATCCGCATCTCTTGGCAGAAAACGCAGGCTAAAACGCTTGCGGTTTTCCTGCGGAATTGATGCGGATTCCTTGTGGATTTTATTGCATTTTTGCTGTGAGAGATTGATTTTTATGTGCCAGAAATAAAACTGCAGCTGCTGATTAGCAAAAAGAATTGACAGGCTGCGGAAAATAAACTGCTGCTTTTCCGCGCGGAATTTTCTGCAGCATGTGCACTGCGTTTTTGCATTTCCCATTCATTAACATTGTGTGCACTCTGCACTGCAGATTTGAGGCAATTCCGCGCATCCAAAAACGCTGCGGAAACTGATCAAAATCCGCAACGTGTGCACATACCCTAAAGGGTAACCTTGACAAAGTTAGATTTCCTACTCAATTTAAAAAAAAAAAAAATCAAGATTAGAATTTAAAACAGTACAGGTCTTCCCTCATCATCTCCTGGACTCAGTAAATGAGATTTATCTACCAAGGGAGAAAGGGGAAAAGAAGGTGTCCTGCTAAGTGTCAAAATTAGTAAGTAATCTGGCCACAACTCTAAGGAGGCAAGGCAATATCGTTGTTAGGAACTCTAACCTACTGCATTCCAGTAGTAGCATGGTCACAAATACACAAACATGTGTTGTAATGGGAGATACTGGCAAACAGATATGCTTTAAAGTTGGTTGGGAAACTAAAGCCCCCGTCACACTAAGCGAGATCGCTGTTATGTCACAAGTTTTGTGACGCAACAGCGACCTCAGCAGCGATCTCGCTATGTTTGACAGGTAGCAGCGACCAGGCCCCTGCTGTGAGATCACTGGTCGTGTCGGAATGTCCTGGACATTTTTTTTGATCGTTCAGGTCCCGCTGGGTAGCATGCATCAGTATGTTTGACACCTTACCAACGACCTCGTTAGCAACTCAGAAGCGAGACACATAGGCGTGGATTTGCGTTGATTCGAGGTCTGAATCGTCAGAGTAGCTGCTATGTGACAGGGTCCCAACGACCGCCAACAGCGTTACAAAGGTCGCTACGGGTCGCTGTATTGATCTGACTGTTTGGCATCTCACCAGCGACCACATAGCGACGAAGCAACGATCCCTAACAGGTCGTATCGTTGTCGGGATCGCTGTAGCATCGCTTAGTGTGACGGGTGCTTTACTCTTTCTTCAGCAGCAACTCAATCTCTTGTCTGGTGGTTAGAGACAAAAAATATATACAGAGGAGTGCCTTGGATGAATCGGATATAGTGGTTCATTGCTACAAATGTAAGCCCTCAGGGATAGGGGGCGGGCACATCTGAGATATCTGTGGCCAGGGCTGATGGACAAGAGAAGAAAGATCTGGTTCCTCCAACCTAAAGCAAGTCTTGGAAGTAAGGCAGTCTCTAAGAAAACTCCTGACATCTAGACAAAGTCAGGTAAAGGTCTTGTCAGACAACAGGGTTACGGTATCTTACATAAACCATCAGGGGGGAACTAGGCCTAGATGCCTAATGACTCTGTCTGATCAGATCTTTCAGATTGCGGAGTCTCCCCTATTATCTTTAACCCCTTAAGGGCCAGGGGTATTTTTGTTTTTGCATTTTCATTTTTTTGCTCCCCTATTTCCCACATCCATAACTTATTTTATTTTTTTTTCGTCAATGTGGCCATTTGAGGGCTCGTTTTTTGTGGGACGAGTTATACTTTTGAATGGCACCATTTATTTTACCATATCGTGTACTGGAAAACGGGGGAAAAAAATTCCAAGTGAGGTGAAATTGCAAAAAAAAAGTGCAGTTACACAATTGGTTTTTAAATTTTTTTTTTCCATGTTCACTAAATGCTAAAACTGACCTGCCATTGTGATTCTCCAGGTCATTACAAGTTCATAGACACCAAACATGTCTAGCATGGCTAGGTTCTTTTTAATTTAAGTGGTGAAAAAAAATCCAAAGCTTGCAAAAAATAAAAATAAGTCACCATTTTCAGTGACTTGTAGCGTTTCCATTTTCCGGGATTTGAGGCTGGTTAAGGGCTTATTTTTTGCTCACCGATCTGACGTTTTCATTGATACCATTTTGATTTTGGTGTAGATACGAACTTTTGATCGCCCATTATTGCATTGTATTACAATGTTGCTTTGACCAAAAAACTTAATTCTGGCCTTTCGATTTTTTTTCTTACTACGCCGTTTACCGATTGGATTAATTCTTTTTATATATCGATCAGGCGATTCTGAGTGCGGCGATACCATATATGTGTATATTTGTTTTTGTTTGTTTTTTTTAATTTTTATTTTGAATGGGGCAAATGGGAGGGTGATTTGAACGTTTATTTTTTTTATTATTTTTAAAAACATTTTTTTATACTTGCTTCAATAGTGTCCATGGGAGACTAGTAGCTGTGATCATCCGATCATGCTCTATGTAGCAGAAATGCTCATTTGCTATGAACGCCGACTGCTGGGTGGCGCTCATAGCTATCCGGCTATGACAACCACAAGGGTCTTCTGCAGACCCCGGCTTGTCATGCCAACCCGTTAGCGACCCACGGTCATATGACATGAGCGGGGTTAATGAAGTTCATCCTGTGCTTGAATGTTAAATGCCGCTGTCAGAGCTTAACAGTGGGACTTAACATGTTAACAGCCGCGGGTGGATCGCGATTCCACCCATGGCTGTTAAAGGCACATGACATCTGATCAGATCAGCTGTCATGTGCTTGAAAAGGTGCTGGCTCATTGCCGGAGCCCACACCAAACAGGGGTAGGCGTGTATTGTCGGATATATCCGTTATTGGATGTTACGAGGTTATCAGCATTTCACATAAAGGGAAAGAGAATGGCAAGCAGACTTTTTTAGCCGCATCCAACTGAAATGGGGAGTGGTCTCTGAGTCGGAGAGTGTTCAATCAGACTGTGGACCTGTGAGGGCTTTCAGACATAGATCTAATTGCTGACAGACAGAAAAGTGAGAAAATTCTGTTCACTGGAGCTGACGGGATAGCAGCAAGCCATGGATGCCTTCCTGCTCAAATGAGATTTCGGTCTTGTATATGCCTTTCCTCTTACGATGCTGGTTCCAGCAGTTCTAAAAATGATTAGGGAAGATTGTATTATTTAAATACATTTAATTGTGGAACATATCATTCCAAGATCTGTTGATTAAAATTAACTTTTGTTCATGGGAAAACCCCTTTAAAGAGGCCATAGGGTTGGCTTATTCCGCAAATAGGGCATTTCCGGAAGACCTTAAAGCTCATTCTACTAGGGCTGTTTCAACCTTCTAGATGGAGAAAGCAGATGTCTCCATCGAGCAAACATGTAAGGCTGCAATACAATCTGCACCTTGCACCTTCCATAGACACTATAGGCCCGATTTAAGATTTTCTGCTGATCTTTCCTTTGGAAGAAGAGTTCTACAGGCTGTAGTCCCACCCGAAGTTTAAAGTTTCTCTGTAAATCTCTCAGGTGGTGCTGTCATTTGTGATGGGAAAAGACTAATTTAGTTACCGGTAATGGGATTTTCCAGAACCCATGACAGCACCCTTATATTCCCTCCTATTAATGGTAATGCATAGTCACTTTGTTTCCTTTGTGTTGTTAGATTCATGCAGTGTTTAGAAGAAAAAATCATGTTGTATAATGGTGTATATAACCATTAAGTGGTGTTTTCATTCTCTGTAAAGAACTGATGCAGTGGAGAGGGACCTCCCTTTTATTCTGTAGGTTTCCGATCCCCTCTCTCAGGTGGTGCTGTCATGGATTCTGAAAAATCCCATTACCAGTAAGTAATTTAGTCTTACTGTGTCGCCTCATTGGGGGGGGAAACAGAACCATGGGTGTTATGCTGCTGTCCACTAGGAGGCGACACTATGCATAATCTGGAAAAGATTAACTATGGCTCCTCTTCTGCAGTATACACCCCTGGACGGCGTCGGCCTTCTCCAGTTTTTGCTTAGTGTCGCAAGGAGGAATACCTAAAGAATTTTTTTTTCCTCTTCGCCACGACAGCACCCACTGAGAGAGGGGATCCGCCCCTAGGAACAGCAAACCTACAGAGAGATAAATGGGGCGGTCCCCCTCGCTCCCTCAGTTTGGTTTCCTGTTCCTAGGAAGGAACCTGCAGAAGAGGATACCTGGTCTGGTAGCCGCCTGCATGCATAATGTGAGCAGCAGGGGCCCCAGGACTGGAGGCAGCGTCTGGCGGAGAGGAGGTTCCCCCCAGAGCTGGTAATGCAGGTGAGGCCAGAGGTGGAATAAGTACCGAGGCTCACTGGGTTATGGGGCAGACACCCCCCCGGGAGAGGGGCGGACGCATTACGTGAGCGCGGCATCAGGGATGGTGGCCGCCGCGCTCCCCCCGAACAGCGAGGCTGGGAGGAGAAGCAGGAGATCCTGAGCTTGCGCCGATGGTGCCAAGCAGCGCCAGAGGGGAACATAGCTTGGAGGGGGTGGCGACGGGCAGAGCGAGCAGGACGGCCGGCACTTCCAGGCAGAGGCGACCCGGAAGTGTAACAACAGCTTCCGGGGTCGGAGGAGTCAGGAAAACTGCGGTATCGCGGGAGAGCGGCCGTGCATGCGCGGTGGGAGCAAAAAAAAAAAAAAAATGACGAAAAAAAAAAAGGGGGGTCAGAACCAGGAAGTAGCATAAAAAAGACCCGATAATGCGGCGACAGTGCGCAGTCATGTCGTCCATAAACGGCCCAGCTTCGCTCCCGCTAAGTCAGCCAGGGGAATCCCCACATGGCAGCAGACAAAGCGGTACTACGAGAAGGAGCAGCAGCACCAGAAGAAGTGGCAGCTCCAGGAAAGAGTCCAGCGGGCATTCTAGGCAGGATGAGCCCTTGGAAAAGAAACGAAAAGAGAAAAAATCATCCCACACCTCGCCTCAGCCTGAGTCGCGGACCCCGCAGCCGGTAGTTTGCTGACGAGATTCACGGGTGAGTGTTTATAGTCAGACTAAACAGCTGACGGCTTCTTTCTGGTCCATACCCTTTTAGGCCAAAAGAACGGAGAAGGCGAAAAATAGAGAGTGTGCCTTATGTTCTCAGCCCCTCCCAGATGTCCACCCTAAAAGAATGTGCCAGTCTTGTATTGGAAAGACCTTACAGGAGGAATCCTCAGGGAGGAAAGAGGATATCCGAGCAATAATTAGAGAGGAGCTACGGGCCTTAGACAGCTCCAGCAGTCTGGGGGGACACTCCTCTGTCAGAGAATTAGTTTCACCAAGAGGAAGAGCTTCGCCGGCGTCGGGGTCGCCGTCAGAAACTGGGGAGCTAGACTCTGATAGATCCCAGGATTACTTTTCCTCAGAGGAGGAGGAGCAGACTTGTTTCCCTGCGGACAGTGTTAATATGTTAATAACTTAGTTATGTTTGTCCGAAATACTATGGGGCTACCAGAGAGTAAGGACCCCAAGACTCCGCAAGACATGATGTTCGCAGGTATTTCCCGGAGAAAGATCCGGGCGTTCCCAGTAGTCCCAGCCATAAAGGAGCTGGTAAGGAGGGAGTGGGAGAAACAGGGTCAGAGAACCTTCCCCCCCTTAACGTCAAAACGCAAATACCCTAAAGTAGATGCGGCAGTGGCCTCTACCTCTCGTAGATCCTCCCTGCCGGTGGAGGATTCAGGCACGTTGGCTGACTCATTAGATCGTAAGACAGATACCTTTCTTAAACGATCCTGGGAGGCATGCACGGCAGCTTTTAAGCCCGCAGTAGCAGCCACGTGCACAGCAAGGTCAATGTTGGTGAGGCTGAATGACCTAGAGGAGAAAATTAAAAGCGGAGTAGCCAGAAACAAGCTCTTTTCCTCAATCCCCCTCATTAAGGGAGCAGCGGCTTTACTGTCTGACTCCTCAGCGGACTCTCTCCGATTATCTGCTAGAGCAGCAGGGCTAACCAATTCAGGCCGGCGGGCCTTATGGTTGAAAGGGTAGAGAGGAGATACGCAGACAAAGACTAAGCTTTGTGCAATACCCTGCCAGGGTAAGTACCTATTTGGCACGGAGTTGGACGAGATCCTAACGAAAGCGGGGGAGAGAAAGAAAGGTTTTCCTAACCCGTATATACCCTTTAACAGGAGGGCCTTCAGGAAGCCTCCGTTTGGAAAAAAGAGAGATTTCAAACCTCAGGACTGCTGGGGAAATAAGGATCCCAAACAGAGGGGCAGCCTATTTGGGAAACGTCCCTTCAGAGGAGACAGGTTCCGCTAGTACCAGTACACCGGTAGGTGGCAGGCTACTGAAATTCAGCCACCAATGGGGGAAGATTACATCCAACCCCTGGGCCATGGATATCGTTTCATCAGGCCTAAAACCAGAATTTGAGGGGGGGAGTGCGGGCAGGCATGGCATATACAGAGACAGGGCTCCCTGCGCCCCTGTCTCTGCGGCAGCACCAGCTTCATAGCGCCTCAGTGAGACCCATCACAGGACCCCGCTTCTGATTGTTGCCCCACCGCTAGCCTGCCTTCCAATCCGGGGGGTCCGGTTTAGATCCGACCCCCTCCCAGACTACCACACCGGCCTGGAGCCCTTTCTGGGCATCGATATCTAATTTAGGCCGCAGCTTCGGCCTAGCTTAGGTCGCCGCCTCTCCGCCCCCCGGCCCCCCCCCCCCCCCCGGATGACAAATATGACACTCTACAGTGTCATAGAAGGGGCGGATCGAGGCAGAAAGGGCGCGTTTTTACACATCTCTGCGCGCTCTTTCTCAGCTCTTCGCCCCCTTCTTCTCCCTCCTCATCCTCTCGGCAACCATTTCTGACGCAGGCATCAGCAGAGCACCACACCAGCCCGTCTCCGGGGGGCACAGGACTGTGGATCTTCGGCTGGTGGGGTAAGATCACAGCTCGGGTTTTTTTGCTCGGCTGTGAATCCGGATTCCCTGTAAGCCTCTCCCATAAGTTTCCCCTGCATATCCACCCCTGTAGGGCTCTCCCATAGCCTGCCCTTCCGCGCTCTGCACCTACATCACAGCGCACAAGGCAAGTGGTCACCAGTGGAGGCGACCTTGCCCATCAACACCCTGGAAATTCGGGTCATCCTCCTGGCATTGAGAGCCTTTCATCACTTGCTGGCAGCCTCTCATATCAGGATACAGTCGGACAATGCCACGGCGGTGGCATGTGTGAATCACCAAGGCGGGACCCGCAGTACCCAGGCGATGAGAGAAGTGGCTCATATCCTCCACTGGGCGAAAGACACGAGATCGGTACTCTCTGCGGTCCACATTCCGGGTGTGGACAACTGGGAAGCCGACTTCCGCAGCAGACAAGGAATGGCCTCAGGGGGTGGTCTCCCATCCCGAAATTTTTCACCAGATCTGCAGTCGCTGTGGACCCCGGACGTGGACCTAATGGCATCCCATCTCAAAGCGAAGGTCTCCAATTTCATGGCCAGGACCCGCGGTCGCTCGGAGCGGATGCCCTGGTTAAGGACTGGACCCAGTTCCAGCTCCTGTACATTTTTCCACCCCTCCCCCTGATCTCCAGATTCGTGAGGAAGATCAAACAAGAGGGAGTTCCAACTATCCTGATCGCGCCGGACTGGCCCAGACGTACATGGTACGCCGACATCGTACAACTTACAGCAGACGCCCCCTGGCGCCTTCCTGACCGTCACGACCTTCTGTCACAAGGTCCGTTCTACCATCAGAACTCAGGGGCTCTCAATTTGACGGCGTGGCCCTTGAGACCTGGGTTCTAACCCAGGCAGGGCTCTCACCGGACGTCATTACGACCATGATCAGGACAAGGAAGCCAACCTCCGCCAAGATATATTACCGTACCTGGAGAGCTTTCTTTACCTGGTGCGAATCTCGCGGACAGGTCCCACTCCCTTATTCCCTCCCAAAGGTACTTGGTTTTCTTCAATCGGGCCTGGACGCCAGGCTATCCCTAGGCTCGCTTAAGAGCCAGGTGTCAGCGCTGTCAGTGCTTTTCCAAAGGCGTATTGCTAACAAGCCGCAAGTAATGACTTTTCTCCAGGGAGTTTCCCGATTACAGTAGCTCCCCCCTACAGACGTCCACTGGAAACGTGGGACCTCAACCTGGTTCTGACAGCATTGCAGGCACCACCTTTCAAACCCCTTAAGGAAGTCCCACTCCGCATTCTGTCCCAGAAGGTGGTTTTTCTGGTGGCAATCACCTCGCTACGCAGGGTGTCTGAATTGTCAGCACTCTCCTGCAGACGGCCCTTCCTAGCCTTTCACCAGGACAAGGTGGTTCTCCGTACAGTACCATCCTTCCTTCCGAAGGTTGTGTCCAACTTCCACTTCAATGAGGAAATTTCACTGCCGTCCCTTTGCCCGGTTCCGGTTCATAGAGTGGAGAAGGCTCTGCATACGCTTGACCTCGTCAGGGCATTGCGTATATACGTGTCTAGGACTGCACCCTTCCGGAAGTCTGATTCCCTTTTCCTTCTTCCGGAAGGCGTTCGCAAGGGTCAGCCGGCTTCCAAAGCTACCTTTGCCAGGTGGATCAAGTCCACCATGCAAGAGGCTTACCGTCTTAACAACTCTCCTCTTCCGGCCGGTATCACGGCACACTCTACGCGGGCAGTAGGCACCTCCTGGGCCATTCGGCACCAGACTTCGGCACAACAAGTGTGTAAGGCTACCACTTGGACTAGCCTACACATGTTTACGAAACACTACAGTGTTCATACCCAGTCCTCAGCGGAAGCGAGCCTGGGTAGACGGGTTCTGCAGGCGGCAGTGCCCCAAGTTTAGGCACCTGCTAGCACAATATTCGTTCCATTGCTTCCCACCCAGGGACTGCTTTGGGACGTCCCATGGTTCTGTGTCCCCCAATGAGGCGACAGAGTAAAGGAGACTTTTGTGTACTCACCGTAAAATCTCTTTCTCTTAGCCTCTAATTGGGGGACACAGCTCCCACCCCGTCCCATGGGTGTATACTGCAGAGGAGGAGCCATAGTTAATCTGTGTCGCCTCCTAGTGGACAGCAGCATAACACCCATGGTTCTGTGTCCCCCAATTAGAGGCTAAGAGAAAGAGATTTTTACGGTGAGTACACAAAAATCTCCTTTTCCAGATTTACATTGTTTAAACTCTGTTTTGTGGAAATGGAGGGCTGTACATCTAAATTGGCTACTGTTAAAACTATGCAGAAATATGCTTTAAAATATCTGCATGGGTTAATTGAGTTGTGACTTAATGAATATTTTGAATGGTGGAATTTGTGTTATCAACTGTGTATGTAAGAGTAGTCATGTCTATGATGACAATTAGATTGCTGAAAAGCGATCTCTTCAGAGAAGAAAGTGCCCACCTACCATGAGGCTTGGAGGCCTTGACGAAAACTACAAGATCTTAGGCTTTTTGTATGGAAAAATATATAGTAAATTGAGAGAAATATTACCAATAGTTGTTAAAAATATTTAACATAGCATGTTGTTCTGATCTAATTTTTTTATTTGTTTTGTTGACACATTCCCTTTAAGTGATGAAACGTTTTTGTCTTAAATAATACAGATCCAGTTATCAACTACAGAGACCTGCTAGCAGTGGTTCACATGTCATACAAGTTGGATCTCACTGTACGAGTTGCCATCTGCAGGAAGGTGAGTGTTAGCTTTTGCATTTAATAAATAGCAATAGCATGTTATAAGAATGTCTTCCAATTTTATAGAAATAAAGCATGACTATGTAAAAGAAAACTCTACCATTTCTAATATACTTTGTTTTGTTTATTTGTAATTGGAAATCTATTTATGACTGGTATCACCTTCAGAGGCTTCAGGCTAGGTAATTCTCTAAGAGCTAAAACCACCTTGGGTCCAGATTGATGATAGCGTACCATCAGTGATATTTATGATGGTGCCATTGGATTGACTGAGTTCAATTGTGTCCAAGTCTGAGCTCAGTATAGGACTAGCTATATGTTGGTGTTTGGCCTCTAAATGGAAATTAAAAAATTCTCCTACACTGTTGGCATATAATTTGCAATGTTCGATAAAGCTGTAAAATATCCTAGTAGTGTTAGAGAACCTATTGCCTGAAACTTTCGTTGTTGTTCATACTGGAGGAGTACCGTATTTTTTGGACGATAAGACGCACTTTATTCCTATAAAAATGTGTAGGAAAATGGGGTGAGACTTATAGTCCGGCCGTATCGACTCTAGCTGTGGAGTTGAGATTAGGAGCGGCATCGGCGGAGCAGCGTGTCACATTGGTAAGAGCTGGGTGTATGGGTGTGGAATGCGTTAAATATTCATTTCTCTTAACCCCTTAACTGACTCTGTCAGTCATTGGACGTCTCCCCTGCTTTGATGAGGGCTCCAGTGGTGAGCCCACATCAAAGCCGGGACATGTCAGCTGTTTTGTGCTCGCAATAGTCGCAGGTGGAATCGCGATCCACCTGCGCCTATTAACCCTTTAAACGCCGCTGTTAAATGCTGACAGCGGCATTTAACCGGCTCTTCCGGCTGCAAGGCCTCCGTCGTGTGATCAGGGGTCAGCGATGCGTTGGCATAGCAACCAGAGGTCTCCTGGAGACCTCTATGGTTGTTGATGCCGCATTGCTATGAGCGCCACCCGGTGGTCGGCGCTCATAGCAATGCTGTCATTCTGCTACATATAGGTGATCTGCTCATCGCCTATATGTAGCAGAGCCAATCAAGTATGGCATGCTTCTAGCCTCCCATGGAGACTATTGAAGCATGCCAAAACTAAAAAAAAAATGTTTTAAAAAAAATATGAAAAAAATAAAAAAATATAACAATTTAAACCAAAGACATACTGATAGGCAATTTAGATTGTGAGCCCCATCGGAGACAGTGATGATAATGTGTGCAAACTGTAATGCGCTGCGGAATATGTTAGCGCTATCTAAAAATAATATAAATAAAAATAAAAATCACCCCGCTTTTGCCCAATTCAAAATAAAACAAAAAAAAAATCACACGTACACGTATTAGGTATCGCCGTGTTCAGAATCGCCCGATCTAGCAATAAAAAAAGCATTAACCCAATCGCTAAACGGCGTAGCGAGAAAAAAAAAAATCATAACACCAAAATTACGTTTTTTTGGGTCTCTTTGACATTGCGTTAAAATGCAATAACGGGCCATCAACAGAACATATCTGCTCAAAAGTGGTATCATTTAAAAACGTCAGTCCGGCACGCAAAAAATAAGCCCTCATCCAACCCAAGATTACGAAAAATTGAGACTCTACGGGTCTCGGAAAATGGCGCTTTTTTTTTTTTTTTTTTTTATAAAACTTTGGATTTTTTTTTAAACCACTTACATAAAAAATAACTTAGACATGTTTGGTGTCTATGAACTTGTAATGACCTGGAGCAACATAATGGCCAGTCACTTTTGGAATTTATTGAACCTGGCAAAAAAGCCAAGCTAAAAACAAGAGTGGGATTGCACTTTGTTTGGAATTTTTTTCCTGTTTTGTAGTACATGACATGGTAAAACCAATGGTGTCGTTCAAAAGTACAACTCGTCCAACAAAAAATAAGCCCTACATGGCCATACTGATGGGGAAAAAAAAAAAGTTATGGCTCTGGAAAGAAGAGGAGGGCAAAATGAAAATGCAAAACCAAAAATACCCCTGGTCGTTAAGGGGTTAAGTAGTGGCACGTGCCCGCTGGCAGCTGCAGAAAGGCTCCTGCTGACACTGTTCTCACTGTTAAAGAGCAATAAATACTCGCTTATCTCCGCGCACACAGTCCTGGTGTGCAGAGCCGGGAGTATTACGGTAGCGGTCCTTCGGCTTGCAAGCAGCGCATGACTTCCCTGCCATGCACTGCTTACAAGCATAAAGCACCTGCTGACATCGGAACAAGACGTTGTGAGGGAGCGCCGGGAAGGTAAGTGTAATGGTTTGGTTTTTTTAATGTTTTCTGATGGGACCATGCATAACAGGATGGGGGTGGGGGCCAATTATACCTGGATAAGGATGGGGCATATCAGCACTGCGATTGGGCCCTGTCATACCAGGTTAAGGATGGGACCTGGATAGGGATGAAGGGCGGTCATTCCTGCCAGGATAGGGTTGAGGGGGACCCTTCCTACCAGGCTAGAGATAAGGGGGCCATGCATACCAGGGTAGGGATGAGGGGGGCCATGTGTATCAGGAAGGGGATGAGGGGACCATATATACCAGGATAGGGGGATATTAAGTACAGAATTGACCACATTTTTTGCTTCAATTTTTTTCTCCTAATTTCCTCCTCTAAAACCTAGGTGAGTCTTATAGTCCGAAAAATACAGAATATACCGTATTTTCTTTGTAAATTATTTTAATTTCCATCACATTTGCCAGTTCTATTTTAGATACTAATACTAATGATACTGTATTATTACTATCTAGGTTCTTCAAATCCTCCAGTTCCACCCAGATGCAGCTTCACAAATTGCCCAGCAAGTTGGCTGGCAGGATACTTTTGTACGGTTCTTCATGAAGGAAAACTCTGAATTTAGGAGCAGTGGTAAAATGAATTGTCAACACATTATTAAAGAAGAAGATAAAAATTCCAGGGTTGAAGAGTCACAAAGAAGTCATTTAGAGAAGGTTGCTCTGGATAAATCGGACATTACAGATAATGGTACATGCAACAGCTGGTGTCCTGAAGAAGCCAGGTCCCTCAATACAAGCATCCAGTCTACAAGCACACTCCTGGATGAAAGTAGCCCATCTTTTAGTGAAGCTCAGCTTCACGTAGAGGACCCAGAAGTGTGGCCTGGTGATCATTCACATCTCACTTTAGAACTAGCTAATTTAGAATTAGGAGATGGTGAAAATCAGACTCCGGGGAGCTCTCCGAGTACACCTTCACCTGTTGAATCCTCCAAGTCATTTAATGTAGATCGTCTTGAGAAGGAGTCTGCCAGCACAAACATTCTGTTTAGGGATGATCTGTCCCTTAGTGTGAATTTAGAAAGCAAAGAGGTAAGGAATCTTTTTATTTCTGTGTTTACTAGTTTGTTCACTACCATTTTGGGTTGTATAACCAACCTTATATACAGTGAAAAATCTGCAATTTAACATTAAAGGATTATCCAGAAATTTTTTATTTTATTTTGCTATGGGCCTACTTTACAGGCACCAATCTCCGCTAACACAAAGCGGTCCCAGACCGCTCCTGCTGTCGATTTAGTAGCTTCCACAGAGCAGAGGGGAGCCAGCTGTCAATCAGTATTATGTCGGCAGTCACGCCCCATCGACAGAGTTGCACGCAAGAGGAAGAGTTGCTCTGTTGAAAAAAACGTACAAACGTAAATCAGGTGACTCCATGGACAGAACAATATTCACAATTCTTCTGTGATCTGACAGTAAATGGGGCTCAATAGGTCTACCAAATGTATTGCAGGCTTATAAAAATCGTCACAAGATGTCCCACTAACACAATGGTGATACATCCTCCCCATCTACCCACTTATGACAGATCAATGTACTTGTATATACAAAAAGCAAATAACAATAATGTCATCATACGTACGCTATGTTTAGACACTTGCCTAAACTGTGCTCTCCTTTACATAAAATCCGTTTTTCAGGATTGTGAAGAGGAGCTTGTACAACTTCTTACAGACATCCTGCTGTGTCTTATGTGGAAAGGCCTCGACAAATCTGATAATGCTACCTGGATAGAAAGAGGACAAGTATTCTCTGCAGTAACCAGCCTTGAGATGGCGAATGAATTGCTAAGACCCTCAGATGAAATCAAACTAAAGTATGTACATTTTTATTGCAAAGACTTAGTTTTTGACTTGTCCCTTACATATTAACACTTTCTTTATATCTTATTAACTTTCATGACTTTGACCCCATATTGTTTTCTTTACCCAGCTTATTGGAGAAAATGCCAGAATGGGCTGTAACTGAAAACAGAGATCCCAAGACCCAGGTCAATGCAGAAAATGCGAACAGACTATTGCTCATAGTACAAGATTTCCTACAAGCTGAAGGTCGGGTCAACTCTTCTTTATGGACAGAAAAGGTTAGGTATTTCTGCACTCGTATTTTTCTGTATTCTGACAAGTATAACAAACTCAAAACATTAAAATCTGAATATGCAAATATCGTCTTCAGAGAGAAAAAGGACAGGGACTCTTGTGGCACTATTGGAAGCAGCAATCGTAAAAGTCAATGTCCTTTAATAAAAGAGAATTGCTCATTCCAATAGGGGGCACTAGAGTTCCTGCCATCTTTCTCTCTGAAGAGGATATTTGCACATTGAAATTCTCAGAGGAGGGTTGCATGGCCCTTTTACTCTCAAAATGTCAATTTCTTGCTCTTGACGTGGAAAGATCTTACCCCTTAAACACCCTGTGAAAGGCATTTTGGCTAAGATCAAGTGCTGGTGCAATAATGCACACTGTGGGAAGCCTCAGAGTGTACGCTGGGTAGCCATATACTTATCCGATCTGGTGATCCCCAACCACTATAATCCAAAACCATGAAGTCCGGTTGCAGCTTTAAAGCCTGAGGTGCCTGAACACACTGGGTGTGGGACCCTACCTGAGCTTCACAGCATATTTGTATATGCACTTCTTTCACTTTATTTTTAACCAAACACCCTTATACCAGACGTTTTGGCTAGGATGGAGATTTTTTTTTAAGCTTTTCAGCAGAAGGTCTGGTCAGTATTACACTGAAAAATAGACTATTTATTTTGTTATCCACGGTGTCATCACTTTTTACACATATGTCTGTCTCAGGACTCTCTTGGAATCCGGTTCCCCTCTTGATTGGTCTAGAGAGTACGTGCACAGCCATCAGGCTCCACTCCACCATGCAAATCCCTGGCTCTCCTCTGGGAGTAGTTCTGATCTAGACTGAGCCCCATAGTTTCACTGGGGTGGCAGCCCAGATGGCTGCTGGGAGCACCATCATCTCTCCCGATCCCAATCCCTGTTTTTTTTATGCTGTGGCCTTCTGGTCTAGAGGGATGGGGAAAAATTAATTTGGGGCTATTCTTCTTTTGGAGTCGGCTGCGATAAACCACAACCTTGTGCACTTTTTTGTGGCTCTGTTCACATTTTTAATGCACTTGGGTGGAGAGCACGACCTTAGGCTACATAAAACCTACCATAAGTCTCTGTAATTTTTTTTTAAAAGGACAAACGTGACCAATCAGGTATATCACTCCTTTTTAACATTAGATCAAATTTATTGGCTTAATATGCTGCCCCATGTGGAGGCATAATCTTACTAGTCAAAATGACTAACACATTTCTCGTTCGCCTTATTGGGGGACACAGAGACCATGGGTGTATGCTGCTGCCACTAGGAGGCTGACACTATGCACAAAAAAAGGTTAGCTCCTCCTCCGCAGTATACACCCCACCAACCGGCAGGAATTTCCCCAGTTTAGCTTAGTGTCAGTAGGAGGTGGACACGGGTCTTTCATTAGACCCATATCTACCTCGTCGTGCGTCGTTCCTTTTCAGGGTCCCGGAGGGATACAGAGTGAATAGTCACATCTGTAGTCCCACAAGAGACTATGAGTACGGCGTGTACTGCCACCCCGTATCCTCATAGCTCTCCGCAGCAGGACCAAGAGCTTTGCACAGGTGCGTGCCAGCTATATGGATGGTCCTTGCTCCCCCGCCTCCCACCCACTCGCCTACCAGAGCCTGTCGGTCGGACGAGGCGCGGACACTGGGAAAATAGACTCAGACAGCGTTGGATTTACAAGGTACCTTTATTGAAGACACCACTGGAGGATTCTTCGGAGCGGCACAGGGCAGTGCCGCAGGGTCCTCAGCTGCCTGCGCCTCCCGGCAGCCGCCGCACTTTCTGTTGCGCCACATGCCAGGCCCCGGCTACGGCGCGGGCCTTGTCCCCCCCACCCGCCGCCGCCGCCCTCCTCATTCTATCCTGAGGGCTTTTTTCGGGCGGTGGTTTCTTCTTGGGTGGCCGTGGCAGCGCTGCAGGACTTCCGCGCCGCCCCGCGCTGACAGGCGGCCGCCGATACTAATTTAGTCCCTGGCTTCATTTCGGGCCTACTCGGCCGTCGCGGCCACGCCCCCCGCCCTCTGTTATAGGCGGGCTGCTCTCCCGCCCGTTCTAGGACCACCCACCCTCCTAGTCTGTAGCTGGGCAGCGGGCGGTCTTCTCTCTGGGTCAGGCGGCTAGCTCCGCCCTTCTTCTTCTCTCCTTAACCGCGCTTTCCTTTTACCTCAGGCTGCCGCCATCTTTGCAGCCTGTCAGCCGGACGCCTTGGAAGACACCGGGCAGCGGAAAGGGGTTCCTCGTTATCCTCTACTGCGGCCATGCATCTCAGACGAGCTGGGCACATCGCCTTTCGGGCCACCGGACTGTGAGTAGCTTTGCAACTGCAGACTGACACCCTCCTCTGCCTTCTTTCCCTCAACCTTCCGGCATCTCCTCGGGGTTCTTTCTCCCGGAACGTGCCCGTCCACCAGCACAGAGAACTTTCCCACTCCCCTCGGTTTAGACTGCAATTCAGCCCGATGCCGTCCAGGAACCATCTATTGCGCCACATGAGTGTGGACCCCCCTATTCCTGGCTAGGCCTCTTTATCACAATCAGTGGCGGACCTCACCAGGGTGTCTGTCCCTAGTGGCCGTTCTTGATAAGTTGCCCCTGGACACTTCCGCAAGGTCCAGCAGGTCGCAAGGGGTTCCATCTGAGCCAGCCAGCAGAAGCCGCAAAAGACCCAGGCAGGATCTCCGGCCGGAATCCTCTCCTGGCCTGGTCTCTCCACATTGTCCTTCCCAGCAGTCGCCTTCCCGTGCCTCCTCACCCGAGTCAGGTGAAGCGTTCTCGAATGCGTCATCCGAAGAGATTTTAGAGCTGGATTCGGATCAGGACGCGGACATGAAGGTTTCGGTACAGAACCTCATTGCTGCGATTAACCACACCTTTGAAATACTGACTCCCCTGCGAAACGCTCGGATCAGGAGGTTTCGTTCAGACGGGCAGTAACACCTTCCAGAGTCTTCACCTCCCACTCTGAGTTTGGCAAGATGCTTACCAGGGAGAGAGAGAAAATCTGACCAGACGCTTTCAAAGAGGGAAGCGTCTCGGCGTGCTCTATCCATTTTCAAAAGAGCTCACCGACAACTGGTCGGCTTCCTCCTCTGTAGACGCTCCCGTGTCCAGACTATCTTATCAACACGGTCCTTCCGATTTCAGGTGTGACGTCGCTAAAGGATTCTAATGGCAGAATTATAGAATCCCTAGCAAAGTCAGTATTCGAAGCGGCGGCGCTAAGCCCAGCCTTTGCTTCATCTTGGGTAGCAAAGGCCATAGCTACTTGGGCGGAGGATCTCCGCAAGGGCATCCTAGATAAAGCCCAACCGGAGCAATCGGCCAAACTGGCTAACCAGATCTCCCATGCAGGGGATTATCTGCTCTCTGCCTCCTTGGATGCCGCGTCTTGGTCGCCTCAGACGTCCAGCAACGTGATGACAATCCGGCGTACAATTTGGCTCAAGGCTTGGCAGGCGGATTTGTCTTCAAAGAGTCCCTTACCAATCTGCCTTTTCAGGGAGCGCGTCTCTTTGGATCCCAGCTGGACCAGATTATTAGGGACACCACTGGAGGCACAAGTTCCCTCCTTCCTCAGTCCAAGCCTTGTAGGTCCGCTAAGGCGTCAGTTTCGGCCCTTTCGGTCTACCAACAGAGGCCGCAGGCACGCCAGGATAGAAAGAAGGTCTCCTTCAGACGCACTCCCTCCTGGCGATCTCACTCATCCCAGGGCAGATCCTCCAGGTCCAGATCTGGTTGGTCCACAGCAGCATGACTATCAAGGAAGTCCTGAGGGTCCTTCCCAACTGGGCGGTCAACTCCTTTTCTACAGAGACGTCTGGCTTGCCTCAGTAGAGGACGCTTGGGTCAGGGAAGTTGTATCCCCAGGATACAAGATAGTTTGTTTCTCGTCCCCGGGATTGTTTCTTCGAGTCCATCCAAAAGACCCTGCCTTAGTCCGGGTTTCTTCGCATCCATCACCTCTCTCCTCAGTTCCGGGGTGATTTTGTCCGCTCCCGAATCAGAACGTTTCACAGGGTTTTATTCAAACCTGTTTGTAGTGTGGAAAAAAGATGGTGCAGTTCGTCCCATCCTGGATCTCAAGTTACTGAACAACAGGGTCCGATTGCGTCATTTCAGGATGGAGTCTCTTCGGTCGGTAATCGCTTCCATGGAGGCGCAGGAGTTCATGTGTTCAATAGACATTCAAGATGCCTATCTACATGTTCCCATCTTTCCCGGGCATCAGAGATTCCTGCGTTTTGCGATTCACCAGGACCACTACCAGTTCGTTGCACTGCCGTTTCGGTCTCGCCACCGCACCCAGAGTTTTTACAAAGATCATGGCGGCGTTGATGGCCTTGTTGAGGATGAGAGGTCTCGTTCTTTTTCCGTACCTCGACGACATTCTGATCAAAGCTCCGTCTTTTCACCAGGCTCGCCAAAATCTTACCATCGTCCTCTACACCCTGTCCAATTTTGGGTGGCTCGTCAACAAAAAGAAGTCCTGCCTTGTTCCGACACAACGTCTGGTGTTTCTGGGCCTATTGTTCGACACTCGTCGATCGACGTTTTTTCTCCCAGAGGAGAAGATAGTTTCTCTGCAGCGAGATGTACGGTCGCTGCAGATCACACGACTTCCATCTCTCCTAACAACCATGAAAGTTCTAGGAAGGATGGTGGCGTTGACAGAAGCGATTCCCTTTGCTCAATTTCACTCCAGACCCCTCCAACAGGCCATCCTGTCTCGGTGGAACAGGTCTGTTCTTTCCCTGGATCGTCCAATTCGCCTTTCATACCAGGTCAGGCAGTCCCTCATTTGGTGGCGGACGTCACCTCTCTGTCATGGTATGCCTAGGTTACTTTAGGCAAAAACCCCGGGACCCCTGCGATGTCCCTCAGACTAGGGGAACCCTGTCTGTCCCTCTACCCAGGGTTTACACTGAAGGTGTGCCTGCCTGAGCCTCCACCCTGTCCCTGTCTCCTGTCCAGCCCTAAGCTGAACCCACCACCCTCCACCCAGTGAGGGGACCAGACACCAGACCCCACAAATACGTATGGACAGGGGTAAAAGAAACACCACACAGTTAATACACAAGGGAATACAATAATGTGCAAGGGCAACCAAATATATATATAACAGATTGGAGAAAGAACCACTGAGGGATATACTGCACCAGATATCAGACGCTCCAACACCACCACTGCTGACCGGTATTGCTAGCACTAGGCTAAAGCTATAGTCGGCGACGCCCATAGTCAGGACGAACTATTTAAAGACCAAGGGCGTGGCCCAGCCCTCAGCCAGCATGACAACCTGGTTAACCCTATCCCGACTGGAACAGAATACCCAACAGGGTATTACCGCTGTCTGCCGGACACCCTGGTGTGAACAGTGTCCGACATGACAGTACCCCGCCTTCTACGAGGGACCTCCGGAACCTCACCATGTCGAGGACCTGGCTTGTCCGGATGGCGACGATGGAACATAGTAACCAGTCGATCAGCATGAATGTCAGAGGCCGGCACCCATGTCCTCTCCTCAGGACCATAGCCACGCCAGTGGCCCAGGTACTGTAGAGTGCGACGCACAACCCTAGAGTCCACCACTTTGGACACCTCAAATTCCAACGCGCCATCCACCAAGACGGGAGGTGGTGGCCCGGGGGAACCATCCACCAAACCCACGACCTTCTTTAGCAATGCTTTGTGAAATACATTATGAATCTTATACACAGCCGGCAACTCCAAACGAAATGCCACTGGGTTGATCACTGCAGAGATTCTAAATGGGCCAATGAACCTGGGACCCAACTTAAGTGACGGTATCTTGAGCTTAATGTTCCTAGTAGATAACCACACCCAATCACCCACACACAGGTCCGGACCTGGCACACGTCTGCAATCAGCCACCCGTTTGTACCTGGAACCCACCTTCAACAAGCGCTGCTTGACTCTCCTCCAAACAGACGACAATTGAGCTCCCAACTGGTCCTCTTCAGGGACGCCAACTGAGCACCCCTGACGCAAGGTGCAAAATTGAGGATGTTGACCATACACACAAAAAAAAGGAGATTCCCCAGACGATTCCTGGCAATGGTTGTTTATTGCGAATTCTGCCAGAGGAAGAAACGCTGACCACTCTTCCTGATTGTCGGAAATAAAGCAGCGCAAGTATTGCTCCAGGTTTTGGTTCAGCCGCTCAGTCTGTCCATTCGACTGAGGGTGGAAAGCCGATGAATGAGATAATTTGATTCCAAGGCGAGAACAAAAAGCTCTCCAAAACTTTGCCACAAACTGCGTACCTCGATCAGACACAATGTCAGACGGGACACCATGAAGTCTGACCACCTCGCGAATAAATATCTGAGCAAGAGTCTTAGCATTGGGCAAAGACGGTAAAGCAACGAAATGTGACATTTTGGAGAACCTATCAACAATTACCAAAATGACCGAGTTCCCTGCCGAGGCGGGCAAGTCAGTAATAAAATCCATGGAAATCTCAGTCCATGGCTTACTGGGCACCCCAAGAGGCTGCAAGCTACCAGCGGGACGGGAACGAGGAGTCTTGGCCCGTGCGCACGTGGTACAGGCAGCCACATATGAGGCCACATCCTGCCGGATTTTAGGCCACCAAAAACGACGCGATACCAATTCCAGAGTGCTCTTAACCCCTGGATGACCTGCCAGTACCGTGTCGTGATGTTCGCCCAACACTCTAGAGCGTAGATGTAGCGGCACAAAAGATTTATTAGCAGGTAACCCCGGCGGTACCACCTCCTGAGCCTCGGCAATCTCTGCCTCAATCTCTGTCGTGATGGCAGATACCACCACACCCTTTTGGAGAATAGGCACCGGCTCTTCACATAACTCTCCCCCAGGAAAACACCTGGATAAAGCGTCTGCCTTAACATTCTTCGACCCAGGTCGATAGGTAACAATGAAGTTGAACCGGGTGAAGAATAATGCCCAGCGAGCTTGTCTGGAGGACAGGCGCTTAGCAGATTCTAAATAAAGCAAATTCTTATGGTCGGTTATCACAGTAATCTGATGAACAGCCCCCTCCAAGAAGTGTCGCCACTCCTCAAATGCTAATTTGATGGCCAATAGTTCCCTGTTGCCAATATCATAATTACGCTCCGCAGGCGACAGCTTCTTGGAGAAGAAGGCACACGGATGCAACTTGGCCCAAGAAGGGCCCTGAGACAGTACAGCCCCCACTCCAACCTCCGACGCATCCACCTCCACGACAAACGGTAAGGAGACATCGGGCTGCACCAGAATGGGCGCTGAGGCAAAACTATTCTTGAGGAATTCAAACGCCTGTACCGCAGGCTCAGACCAGTCAGAAAAGTCGGTACCCTTCTTAGTCATGTCAGTCAGTGGTTTGGCAATCATAGAGAAGTTCTTAATAAATTTCCTATAGTAATTGGAGAAGCCAAGAAATCGCTGAAGCGCCTTAAGATTATCAGGCCGATCCCAATGTAGTACCGCCTGCACCTTTGCGGTGTCCATCTTAAAACCTGAGGCGGAGATTATATAACCCAAGAACGGTAGCTCCTGTACGAAAAACACACATTTTTCAAGCTTGACATAGAGCCTGTTCTCTCTGAGCAACTGCAGAACCTGTCTAACATGCTCTATATGTGTATCATGGTCGCGAGAGAAAATGAGGATGTCGTCAAGATAAATTATAACAAACCTCCCCAACAACTGAGAGAAGACATCATTAATGAAGTGTTGAAAGACCGCCGGTGCCATAGTCAACCCAAACGGCATTACCAAACTCTCAAAGTGACCCTCAGGGGTATTGAACGCTGTCTTCCACTCATCCCCCTGACGGACTCTTATAAGATTGTACGCCCCCCTGAGGTCCAGTTTGGAGAACCACCTGGCACCAACCACTTGGTTGAATAAATCGGGTATAAGTGGCATAGGGTAAGGATCACGGACCGTAATCTGGTTGAGTTCTCTGAAATCCAGACACGGGCGTAAACTGCCATCCTTCTTTTTAACAAAGAAGAAGCCAGCAGCCAGAGGAGAAGAGGAAGGTCTAATATGACCCTTGCTCAGGCTATCCGCAATGTATTCCTTGAGAGCTAGCCTCTCGGGACCTGAGATATTAAACATTCTAGCTTTAGGTAACTTGGCCCCTGGTTTCAACCTAATAGCACAGTCATAGGGGCGATGCGGTGGTAGTTCCGAACAACCCTTCTCAGAAAATACATCCGCATAATCCAGCAACGGCTCCGGGATACTGGGGGTCAAAGTGGAAATACATGTAGCCAGGCACCTCTCCTGACACTCCCTGCTCCACTGAATTATGTCCTGGGTCTTCCAATCAATAACAGGATTATGCATTGACAACCATGGAAAGCCCAGAACCATCTGAGCCGGTAAGTTACTAAGCACCTTACAAGTTACCCGCTCTGAGTGTAATACTCCGATGTGGAGTTGTATATCCAACACACACTCTGTGATCTCCCCTTGAGACAACGGGGAAGCATTGATGGTAACCACCCGGATGGGGTTCGGCAATTTCTCCACCGGAAATCCCGCTGTATGCGCGAAACTCTCATCAATGAGATTGGCAGCTGAGCCACTATCAATAAATACTGTAATAGAGAGCATTTGCCCCCCAAGTACCACCCTAGCAGGGAGCATACACTGGGAAACCATGACGGAGGATACACAAAGGCTCAGACTAGACTCCTCCAAACCCTCTGAGCCTATCAGTTTTCCGCCGGCGCGCCCTTCTTAGGTACCAGGGGGCAAGCGTTAATAAAATGTCCTCCTTTGCCACAAAAAAAACAGAGCCCCTGCCTTCTGTGCCAAGGACGTTTAGGCTTGTTACTCGGTGACTGTGCTATACCAGCGATCTGCATGGGTTCCACGGATTCACCCGCGGCAACCTCACCGACCACTCCCCCACCTCCCGGAGGCAACGAAACCAGCGCCCCCTGACGGAGACGTCGGTCTATGCGTACTACAAGTGCCATCGCAGCCTCCAGAGAGGCGGGAGTCTCGTACATTAGGAGAGTCTGTTTAACCCTTCCAGAAACCCCATGCAAAAATTGACTTCTAAGCGCAGGGTCATTCCACTGCGTGTCCATCGCCCAGCGCCGGAATTCCGTGCAGTAATCCTCAGCTGGTCGATCACCCTGTAGCAGTGAGCGTATCTTAGACTCTGCTAAGTTTAATCTATCCGGATCGTCATAGATCAAACCCAGAGCAGAGAAAAAAAAAATCTACAGATTCAAATGCCTGTGAGTCTGAAGGGAGTGAAAAGGCCCAAGCCTGTGGATCACCACTCAGCAAAGAAATCACCAAGCCCACGCGTTGAGCCTCATTACCTGAGGAATGTGGACGCATACGGAAATACAATTTGCATGATTCACGAAACACCGTGAACTTACCACGATCCCCAGCAAATCGTTCAGGAAGGGGAAACTTGGGCTCAGCTGCCCTGGCTGCAGCCTCAGCAGGTACTGCAGGAGCTGACAGGCCTTGTTGCTGGACCGCCCCCCTGAGTTCAGTGACCTGTATGGATAGAGCCTCCAGCTGCTTGGTTAGGGAAAGTATAGGATCCATAGTAAGTAACCCCTATATTCCCTATCTATATCTTTTTTTTTTTTCTCTCACTTTATTATTTGGGCCGACTATAATGTCATGGTATGCCTAGGTTACTTTAGGCAAAAACCCCGGGACCCCTGCGATGTCCCTCAGACTAGGGGAACCCTGTCTGTCCCTCTACCCAGGGTTTACACTGAAGGTGTGCCTGCCTGAGCCTCCACCCTGTCCCTGTCTCCTGTCCAGCCCTAAGCTGAACCCACCACCCTCCACCCAGTGAGGGGACCAGACACCAGACCCCACAAATACGTATGGACAGGGGTAAAAGAAACACCACACAGTTAATACACAAGGGAATACAATAATGTGCAAGGGCAACTAAATATATATATAACAGATTGGAGAAAGAACCACTGAGGGATATACTGCACCAGATATCAGACGCTCCAACACCACCACTGCTGACCGGTATTGCTAGCACTAGGCTAAAGCTATAGTCGGCGACGCCCATAGTCAGGACGAACTATTTAAAGACCAAGGGCGTGGCCCAGCCCTCAGCCAGCATGACAACCTGGTTAACCCTATCCCGACTGGAACAGAATACCCAACAGGGTATTACCGCTGTCTGCCGGACACCCTGGTGTGAACAGTGTCCGACATGACACTCTCATTGCCCTAGGACGGTCATTCCTTCTCATTCACTGGCAGATTGTGACAACGGATGCCAGCCTCCTCGGCTGGGGGGGCAATATTTCGCAATCACACTGTGCAGGGTCGGTGGTCGAATAGAGACAGCTCTGCCGATCAACGTCATTGAGATACGGGCGATCTATCTGTCTCTCGTTCACTGGGAGAGACTTCTCAGGGGCCTGCCAATCCATATTCAGACAGACTGCCACAGCGGTGGCAGATATCAACCACCAGTGGGGGACACGCAGTGCCTCAGCCCTAGCGGAAGTGTCCAAAATTCTTCACTCGGCAGAGGTTTCAGTTCCACCAATATCCGCGGTGCACATTCCCGGCATGGACAACTGGGCTGCCGATTTTCTCAGCCGCGGGAGTCCTGCGGCGGGAGAGTGGTCCTTACATCCGGATGTATTTCATCAGCTTTGCCGTCGTTCGGGAACTCCGGACGTTGACCTGCTGGCGTCTCGCCTCAACAGGAAAGTCCCACAGTTTGTATCCAGGGCTCGAGATCCTCTCGCCAGGGGCGCCGATGCTCTGACCATTCCTTGGTCTTAGTTCGAGCTCCCCTACCTGTTCCCTCCCCTTCCCCTTCTTCCCAAGCTGTTGAAGAAAATCAAAGCAGAAGGAAGTCCAGTCATCCTCATCGCCCCGAAATGGCCCAGAAGGTCTTGGTTCGCGGACATCGTCAACCTTCTCGCGGACTCCTCCTGGAAGGTTCCAGACAGGGCAGATCTGCGGTCTCAGGGCCCGATTTGCCACCTCAATTCTCGGCCGCCCAATTTGACGGCGAGGCTATTGAGTCCAAGGTTTTGAAGCGATAAGGTTATTCATACCATGATCTGGGCCAGAAAGCCTATTTCACTTGGTGTGAGGCCAATAACATTCCGCCCATGTCATTTTCTCCCCTTTCTGTTCTGGCGTTTCTTCAGGCAGGCCTTGATGCGGGCCTTGCCCTCAGCTCTTTAAAAGGTCAAGTCTCGGCGCTATCCATTTTGTTCCAGAACACACTGGCCTCCCGTCCTCGGGTCAAGACCTTCCTTCAGGGAGTGGCTCATGCGGCTCCTCCTACCGTGCGCCCGTACATCCATTGGATCTTAATCTGGTTCTCGAGGTTCTGCAAGGTCCTCCCTTTGAACCTCTCAGGGAAGTTTCCCTATCCTTTCATGGAAAGTAGCCTTCCTAGTAGCCGTCACCTCCATCCGACACGTGTCGGATTTGGCAGCCATTTCTTGTCGTTCCCTTTTCTTGGTGCTCCACCAGGACAAGGTAGTTCTACGGACTCCGCCTTCTTTCCTTCCTAAGGTGGTGTCCACTTTCCACCTGGATGAGGATATTGTTCTCCCGTCCTTTGTCCGGGTCCAACTCACCCTCGGGAGCGCTCCTTGAACAAGCTGGACTTGGTCAGGGCAAAGAAGGTCTACCTAGCTAGAACGACTCGTTCGAGGGAGTCAGACTCTCTTTTCATCATTCCAGATGGGGCGCGGAAAGGTCAGCCAGCCTCCAAAGCTACTATTGCTCGCTGGATCAGGTCGGCAATTTTGGAGGCCTACCGGATCAAGCATCGAGTGGCCCCTCAGGGAATTAGAGCTCACTCTACCTGGGCAGTGGGTGCCTCCTGGGCGGTGCGTCACAGAGCTTCCGCGCTGCAACTTTGCAAAGCTGCAACATGGTCATCTGTTCACACGTTTGTGACATTCTAGAAGGTCCACACCTACGCTTCGGCGGAGGCCAGCCTAGGTAGAAGGATCCTGCAGGCAGCGGTGGTGAGTCCACTGGCCTGATGGAAGTTTGTTTCCCACCCCAGAGACTGCTTTGGGACGTCCCATGGTCTCTGTGTCCCCCAATAAGGCGAACGAGAAAACAGGATTTTTGGGTTGCTTACCGTAAAATCTGTTTCTCGGAGCCTTCATTGGGGGACACAGCACCCTCCCATGTTCTACAACTCCTGTTCTTATGTTGTTGGTTATGTACAGTTGAGTTGTCTGTTCTGTTTCAATCTATTCTGTTACTTCTCCTACTGCTTTCTCACTAACTGAGGAAATTCCTGCCGGATGGTGGGGTGTATACTGCGGAGGAGGAGCTATCCTTTTTTTGTGCATAGTGTCAGCCTCCTAGTGGCAGCAGCATACACCCATGGTCTCTGTGTCCCCCAATGAAGGCTCCGAGAAACAGATTTTACGGTAAGCAACCCAAAAATCCTGTTTTGTGCTGTTTTGGCTGAAAGATATAAGTTTTTAGCTGGTTTATTAGTTTTAAAAGTGCCACCCCACCTCACAACTCTCTTCATGGAGATGATTGATGCACTGCTGCGTATATGATGCACCTGTCATTCTTGGCCGTCACTAGGGGGAGATGTAGGAGGTGCGCTCCTTCATGAATCAGAGGTATAATCTGTGTGTACAAACTCATGTAATGCTGTATGATACTGACGACACCTCATGTCATGTTTTGAGCAGAGGGACATTTTGTAATTTGTTTATCCAACAGATTTTGTGAGTTTTAAAGCTAAGCATTAGAAATGGGCAGACACCTGGATGTTCGGATTCAGCCGAATAGTTACAAAAAGTTCGGGGTTTCAGAACAGTACCCAAACCTGGACCCCATTCACTTGAATGGGGGGCCCAAACATCCAGTGTTTGCCATGCTGTCATGTGCATGAGAGCGCAGCAAACACTGCTCCTGATCGGCGGTGAAACCATCCCCGCTGGTGAGAGAGCCTCGGTTCCCATGCTGTCAAAAGACGGCATGAGCACTCAGCTGTGATCGTAGGTATAAAGTGTACCTCCGGTCACTGGTGTCAGCTGATAGGACTACAGCTCCCATCATCGGACACCTGCTGTCGCTAATAACAGCGAGAACAGGAGCTGCTGATGGGTTGTATTCATTAGCCGGCTCACTGTGCTGTATTCATTAGCCGGCTCGCTGCGCTGTTAATAAAAAATAAATAAAAAATCGGTGTGGGTTCCCCTGTATTTTTGATAACTAGCCAGGCAAAACTCATAGCTGGGGGCTGCAGCCCTCATCTGTCAGGTTCAGCAAGGCTGGTTATGAAAAATATAGGGGTCCCCTCTCTCTGTATTTTTTAATTATTTAAATTAATTTAAAAAAAAAACGGCGAGGGTACCCCCCATTTTTGACAACCAGCCTTGCTAAAGCAGACAGCTGGGGGCTGGTATTCTCAGGCTGGTAAGGGGCCATGGATATGGCCCCCCCCAGCCTATCCCTCAGCTGCCCAGAAAAGGCAATTCTGGCGCTTTGTCTGCCTCTTCCCACTTGCCCTGTAGCGGTGGCAAGTGGATTTCATATTTGTGGGACTGATGTCACCTTTGTATTGTCCGGTGACATCAAGCCCATGGTTTAGTAATAAAGAGGTGTCTATAAGACTCTACTAATCCTATAAGCCAACAACTGAATGAAAAAATTCACCAAATAATAAGTCATAAATGGATATTCATTATAAATACAATAACCTACTCAAAAAATGAATACACCAAACGGAGTCAAAAACATTAAGACTCAAATTTATTACATAATTACCAATGAGTATACAGAACCAGACATAGTAACATACCATAATTACAGAAAAATACATGTAAAAAATGCATATAAAAAGGACAAAGTGAACACTATAAATAAATAATCATACAAAAATGATGAGGATAATAATAATAATTAAGTGCATAATATATATGGGCTGAAAAAACAGCTCCTAATATGATTTGGATTTATATATAATTTTTTTGTATCTTTTATGCACTTTATTAGGAGCTGTTTTTTCAGCCCATATATATTATGCACTTCATTATTATTATTATCCTCATCATTTTTGTATGATTATTTATTTATAGTGTTTACTTTGTCCTTTTTATATGCATTTTTTACATGTATTTTTCTGTAATTATGGTATGTTAATATGTCTGGTTCTGTATACTCATTGGTAATTATGTAATAAATTTATTTGAGTCTTAATGTTTTGTACTCCGTTTGGTGTATTCATTTTTTGAGTAGGTTATTCTACTAATCCTATAGTAACATGGTAAATAAAGACACAGCAAGAATAAAGTCCTTTATTAGAAATAATACAAAATACACTTTTACTTTTTTATTTGAAAATAACAAACACAAATATACTCGCCTAACGCCTAATTCCACCAAAGCCCTCGTTCTCCTGTAATAAAACTAAAATAAAAAAAAATATACAAAACCTGTATGTCGTTCTGTCCCACGTCGTAATCCATGTCTGGGGGATAAACCATTTTCAACCTGGACGGTGCCACGATGTGACTATTCAGGCTGAGAACCACTGGGGAATGAGCTGCTGGGAGCGCAGCATCAGTGACCAGTGGTGACGTCATCGAGGTTACCTCCGGTCACTGAGGGCAGCGTTCCCAGCCGGGCTGAGCTGCGTTTTTTTTTTTTTTTTTAATTATTTACAGCGCAGGAGTCTGCTAATGAATACTCCCATCAGCCGCTCCTGCTCTCACTATTATTAGCAGCAGCAGGTGTCAGATGATGGGAGCTGTAGTCCCATCAGCTGATGCCAGTGACATGAGGTAAACTTTATGCCTCCGATCACAGCTGAGTGCTTACGCTGTCTTTTGATTGCATGGTAACCGCGGCTCTCTGACCGGCGGGGATGATTTCACCGCCGATCAGAAGCGGAGTTTCCCGCGCTGTCACGCACATGACGCGTGTCAAACAACCCAGTGTTTGGGCAGCCGAACCCGAACAGTAACTCGGACTTCCTAGTAAAGTCAATGTTCGGTGTTCAGTACGGATGCCGAACTTTACTGTTCCGGTTGGTCCATCTCTACTAAGCATGTGTACAGTATATTACAATATAAGCATATTTGTTTATTCTGCAGCTGCTGGAGGAGATAGTTACACTCATGGACAGCCTGTCAGTGTGGTACCCAGCCGGTCTAGAATCCGAGACCCTGTCTCAAATAGAGTTCCGTCTTCTGCTTGGATTCATCGGACAGGACAATCTTCAGGTTTGTTGGATGTTTCACAGAGGTGTTATCTATTGTCCCTAACACAAGAACAGTGGAGGTTGTTACTCAACCTCTCAACTTTAAGAAGTGTTCTCATGTTTCTTCATAAGCGTAACGCTCCTCTGTCTCCCAGCTTCCTGTTTGCTGGGAGGTGGTGCGCTCTTGAAGATTGACAATTTTGAACAGCAGCATGCTTGTGCCGCTGGTCCGAACTAAGCACTTTCCTGTGCTGTTAACAGAAGTAGCTGTGCCTTTGTAGCATGGGAAAATTGCAGGGAGGAGAGGCTGGTCATATCCAGCGCTCCAGCCAGTTTCAGCATCAGGTGAGCAGGCTGTAAAGCAGCATAGAGCCTACTCACAACAAACTCTCCTTACATAATAATGAACCACTCTGAAACCGCAGGGTAGCTGATAACACAGGAAGCACGTTATAAACATTAGAGATAAAAGTCCCTCTATTCTTATTAATGGTGAGGATTTCTAATGAAAGGAATATTGCGGAGTTGCTTCTTAAAGTTCTTTCTGATGGGTTGTTCAGTTTTCACGTTTTTACATCAGGCCCAGATTGATATGACGACTTCTTCAGTCCTGACTTGTCTGCAGATTTTACAACAAACACATTTGACTTTTTACATTTTCAGGACCATCCCCATCTGTTCCCAACCTGCACAAGCTCTTTCCTGCCAATACGCCAATGCTCATCATGTAGTTGCCATAGTTGTCCCTGTTACTGCACCTGCTGTCTGGCAGAGTAACAGTGCTTCTCTTAGTGCACAGCATAGTAATAATTGCCACCACAATGGCCAATTCATAGTAACAATGCCCCCTTAGTGCCCTCTAGACAGTAGCAATGCCCTCTGTGGGCCCCTCTGACTGTTGCTATACCCTGAGTGCCCCTATAAAATGCATTTTGGCCACAATGACTGTAAAAAATTAATAATGCACTTTGAATAGCCACTGAACAATTACTGTTGTCCCAGGTGGCCCCAAAGAGTAATATTGTCCACTCAGTGCCCCACAAAACGTAATAATGTTACCTGAGCTCCCCCTTTTAAAATCCTGTCCTGAGTGTCCCACCAAACGCAATATTGCCTACCGAGTTCCTTATACAAAGAATGTCTCCTGAGTCCCGCCACATATAGTAATGCCCCATGACTCCCATATACAGTATTAATGCCCCTCGAACGAACTCCACATATTATAATAATGCCCCCTAATTCCCTCCAACATATAGTCATAAATCCCCCTGCACACAAGTCCACCCATACATTATTATTTATTTCTACAGCACCAATGATTCCATGGTGCTCTGCATGAGGGGTTACATACAAAATACAAATATCACTTACAGTAAACATACTAACAATGATAGACTGGTACAGAGGGAAGAGGACCCTGCCCTTGCAGGCTTACATTCTACAGGATGGTGGGGAAGGAGACAGTAGGTCGGGGGGTTGATGTAGCTCCCGTAGTGGTGAGGAGGTAGCGGGGTCAGTGCAGGCTGTAAGCTTTCTTCAAGAGGTGGGTTTTCAGGTTCCATGTGAAGGATCCGAATGTGGTTGATAGTCGGACATGTTGGGGCACAGAATTCCAGAGGATGGGGACACTCAGGAGAAGTCTTGGAGGCGATTGGGTGAGGAACGAATAAGTGTGGAGGAGATAATGAGATCTGAGGAGGACTGGAGATTACGTGAGGGAAGATTAGTTCGGAGATGTACAGAAGAGAAAGGTTAGGGACGGCTTTGTATGTCGGTGTTAGTAGTCTGCACTGGATATGCTGGGGATTCGATAGCCAATGAAGGGATTTGCGGAGGCGTAGCGAGGAGAGAGATGAATTAGTCAGGCAGCAGAGTTAAGGATGAACTGGAGAGGTGCGAGAGTGTTAGCAGGTAGGTAACAGAGGAGGATATTGCAGTAGTCGAGACAGGAGATGATGAGGGCATGCACAAGCATTTTAGTAGATTGAGGGTTGAGGAAAGTGTGGATTGTGGAAATATTTTCTCTTTCCCCCATGACGGCACCACGGAGATAGAGGGATCCGCCCTCAGGGACAGGAAACCTACAGATGAAAAAGGCGATACCTCTCTCCCACATCAGTTGGTTTCCTGTCCCTGACGGGGAACCTACAGTCGACGCGGGATGCCAGGGACAGAACCAGTCCGGTAATAGGCAGCGGGGCTCCCTGCCTCAGCTGGGCCAAGGCCTTGTGCGGGCTTCCCCTGAAGCACCACCACCGGGGTCGGCGGGCCTTGAGGGTGAGTGGGGAGAGGCAGTGAAGATCGGACAAAGGAAGTCTGCCGATCCCAGGAAGATAGAAAAAGAAAGAGGGGAGCTGCCTCCTACAGGTATTGGCGGCGGCTACTAAAGGAGAGACCCCTGCCGAGCGTGGCGGCGGCCTCCGGGAGCCGCAAGACATAAGGCCTCTGCCGGACCTCGGAGCGGCCTGAGGCGGGTGGCGGCGGCCACCGTGAGCCGCGACATACAGGGCCTATGCAGGGCCTCGGAGCGGATGGCGGCGGCCACCGGGAGCCGCAGCAGGGCCTCGGCAGACAGGCGCAGGACGCCGGCACGGCGTGCGCGCTCAGAGCGCTTGAGTAAGGGGCGCAATGCACTGCTGGGAAATTTCGCAGTGCGCATGCGCCAGCGGGGGTGCAGGGACCTCTGGGTAGAGGCCGGCGCCAAATTCAAAAAGAGGAAAAAAAAAAAAAGAAATTAAGCTCATATTTAAATCCCCACTAAGGGGGAAAAGGAGCGATCACCATGAGTTAAAATCCACAGAAAGAGAAGGAGACGTGGCAGCGGTCCCCGAAGGAGGGGACGAGGCAAGCGCAGGAACAGCCCCAGCGCAACTCTTCGCAGCAGCAGCGGTCATGTAGGATCGCGGCGCAGCCAGAGCTCCACCATGGCGGCACAGCCAGAAGTGGATTCAGCGGTGGAAATAATCCCTACGCCCGAGACGGTATCTCTCGTTCCACAAGGAGGGTGAGTGATCTCCGTGAATGCCCGCTCGCTAATGTGCGATTATTAATTTTCTCTTTTTCAGGGGCGTAAATGCACAGCCAAATCCAGACACATGGTATGTGCTATATGCACGGAGGAGCTACCCCCTGCGTGGGAGAAAAAGCTCTGTGCGGCATGCATAGAGCAGACAATACAGGAGGAATCCCCAAGGTTTGCTTTAGACCTCAAAACACTAATAAGTACCCCGGTTGAGGATGCCCTTAAGGGCGTTAGAACCTCAAAGAAAAAACATAGGTCCAGGCATAGATCTCCAGAGTCCAGTGTTAGTGAGTCAGGAAGTGAACTGTCTGACTCAAGTAATTCATCATCCTCCCAGTCCTCTTCATCTTCAGAAGCTGCTTCCCCATTGAAGAAACGGACACCCTTGTAAAAGCTGTGAGGACAACTATGGGACTGGTAGATGAATGCCCTAAGAAAACGGCCCAAGATATGATGTTCGGTGGGCTGGAACAACAAAAACGGAGGGCTTTTCCGGTCAATGAGAAAATCCACTCCCTAATTAAACGAGAATGGAAAAAGCCAGACAAATAGGTCCTCCTAACACCCCAGAGGAAATACCACTATGACGACCCGGCGTGCAAAAGCTTCTAAAAAATTTGCCCTGCCCTTCGACGCCATGGGCACCCTGAAAGACACAATGGATAAAAAAGCATAAACTTTTTTTAAAAATGCTTGGGAAGTGGCACGAGGGGGGCTAAAGCCTGCCATAGCAGCCACGTGCATGGCACGCGCCCTAATTGTCTGGCTGCATCACTTAGATTCACAAATAAAGGAAAAAGTACCAAGAGAAGCAATGCAAAGGTCAGTTTCTGTAATGAAGGGAGGAGCAGCTTTCTTGGCGGATGCGTCAGTAGACTCGACTAGGCTGGCGGCCAGGACAGCAGCTTTTTCAAATGCCGCAAGACGCGCTTTATGGCTGAAATGCTGACCGGGAGACTTGCAGACAAAAACCAAATTGTGCGCAATCCCGTGCGAGGGGGAATTTTTATTTGGCCCAACGCTAGACGACATCTTGGACAAGGCAGGGGACAAGAAAAAATCCTTCCCCGGGTTCCCTAGTCAAGCATACAAACGGCCCTTTCGGAACAGAAGGTTCATGCAACAAAAGCCCCCAAAAGGGAACAAAGAAGGGTGGGAGGATAGAAGAAATAAAAATAAAGGCTTTATGTTTAACAAACCCCCCGACAACAAGAAGCCACAATGAAGGTACTCCCCGGGACGGGGGAAGATTATCCTACTTTTTCCAGGCTTGGGAAAAAATATCCGCAAGTTCATGGATACTAAGCATAATAAAGGAAGGTCTGAGGCTAAAATTCAATACCCTCCCAAACAACTCTTTTGTGATAACGCCCCAAAGGACATCACACGAGCAGCTGGCTCTGCAACAAGAAATCGTGAATCTAAGGGAGAAGGACATACTACAAGAAGTCCCCTACCAGGACAGAGGTAAAGGCTTCTACTCCCCTCTCTTCCTTCGCAGGAAGCCAGACAGATCGTACAGGGCGATCATAAATCTAAAAAAACTGAACAAGTTCCTGGAAATTCAGCACTTCAAAATGGAGACAATAAAATCTTGTGTAAAAATGCTTCCCCCATCTTGTTTCATGGCGGTATTAGACTTGAGAGACGCATATTACCATGTACCTATTCACAAAGACCACAGGAAATACCTCAGGGTGGTGGTGACGATCCAGGGGGAGATAAAACATCAGTTCAGAGCCCTCCCCTTTGGGCTAGCTATTGCTCCAAGGGTATTTACAAAGATAATGTCAGAAGTAATTGCCCACATAAGAGAGCAAAACATCCTGATAGTTCCATACCTGGACGATCTCTTAATAGTAGGTGTCACCTTTCACCACTGCAAACAACAACTGGACATGGTCATGAGATCTCTACTGAGTCTAGGAAGGATGCTGAATTTGCCCAAATCCAGACTTGTACCAAATCAGGTGCATGAGTACTTGGGGATAATACTGGACTCAACCGAACAAAAATGCTATCTTCTGCAGACGAAGATTCAAAAGATGACACAGATGGTGTCACAAATGATAGCTTCCCCAGTCACTACCCTGAGAAAAGCAATGTCTCTATTGGGGTCAATGACAGCCTGCGGCAGTACAGTGGGCACAAAGCCATACTCGAGACTTACAGTGGGAAATATTAGACGCAGACGTTTCCCTACGCGGGAATCTAGACAGGCAATTGGACATCTCACCAAGCACAATACATTCCTTAACATGGTGGGTGGATCCAGTCAATCTAACCAAGGGGGTTCCTTGGGCGCTACCAGTGACAAAGATCCTGACTACGGATGCAAGCCCCTGGGGGTGGAGTGCACATCTAGGCAATCAGGTGGCGCAAGGGCCCTGGGCTCAGGGAAGAGAGTCAGTTTCCTCAAATGTGAAGGAGCTACTGGCAGTAAAGCTAGCTCTCGATCATTTTCTAGATTCACTTCGCTCCCAACATACAAGGGTCTTCTCAGACAACCAGGTAGTGGTAGCATATCTAAACCACCAGGGGGGCACCAGATCTCGAGCGCTGATGGAGGTGACAAAATCCATCTTTCACCTAGCAGAACACAATCTAGAATCCCTGACAGCCCTTCACATAAAAGGTTCGGAAAACTGAACAGCGGACTTCTTAAGCAGAACACGCCTAAAACAGAGGGAGTGGGAACTAAGCCAGTCAGTCTTGAGCCAAATTGTGAAACTCTGGGGCCGGGCAGAAATAGACTTATTTGCGAACAGTCAGAAACGGAAGTTGGAAATGTTCTGCTCGATCGATCCCCGGGGGGGGGGCAGTAGCTCTAGACGCCTTCACGATTCCCTGGGATTATCATCTGGCTTACGCCTTCCCTCCAATATCTCTCATCCCCTTAGGACGGAGGAAAATACGGGGGGACAAGGCGACGGTAGTGATAATAGCACCCTTCTGGCGACGGAGTATATGGTTCCCCTGGCTAAGAAGAATGTCCGTAACAGATCCCTGGGTTCTGCCAGAAACTCCAGACCTTCTATCCCAGGGACCAGTATATCACCCCCATATAAAAAAACTTACACATGACAGCTTGGCTTTTGAGACGGAACTCCTAAGCAATAGGGGCTTCTCATCAAACTTTGTTTCCACACTACTACAAAGCAGAAAGCCAGTAACCACTAAAGCCTATGGCAAAGTGTGGAAAAAATTCATGTCATTGTCAGGCTCCGACCCAACGGGAGAAATCCCAATAGACAAAATTCTGGAATCCCTACAGAGGGGGTTGAAAAAGGGGTTAGCTACCAGCACCTTAAAAGTACAGGTGGCGGAGCTTTGTATAACCATGACCTAGCCAAAAATAGATGGGTTATGAGATTCATTAGAGCCTCAAGTAGATCCAGCCTGATCCCCCTACACACCCCCCCCCCCGGATCTAAACCTAGTGCTAAACGCACTAACCTAATCTCCCTTCAAACCCCTAGCAGAGGTTCCCTTAAAAATATTGTCCCTTAAGACCTCCCTCCTCGTAGCCTTAACTTCTGCCCGCCGCATTAGTGATATGCAAGCTTTGTCTGCCCACTCACCCTTCACGCAAGTACTAGATGATAGGGTAATTCTTAGAACTGGCCCAGCATATCTTCCCAAGGTATCGTCACAGTTTCATAGGACCCAGGAAATCTCCCTACCCTCCTTCTGTCCCAATCCAAAGAACAAAACAGAAGAGGTATTACACACTTTAGATGTAAAAAGGTGCCTGGTCCAATACTTGACAACCACGAGGGAGTTTAGGAAGGATAGGGCTCTTTGTCTGTTTTCAGGGTCCTCGGAAGGGTCAAAAAGCATCGAAGGCCACACTGGCGAGATGGATAAGAGAGGCCATCACCCTATCCTACTCCTCCTGCGGGGCGGCCATCCCGGAGGACGTAAGGGCCCATTCAACCAGGGCAGTGGCATCATCCTGGGCGGAGAAAGCCGGCGCTTCAATAGACCAGATATGTAGAGTGGCCACTTGGTCTCCCCCTCTACACTTTTCAAACATTGCCGTCTAGACTTGACCTCCTGTTCAGATCTCACCTTTGGGAAAAGGGTTCTGGAGTCGGTGGTCCCTCCCTAGATGTACAATCTTTGTAATTCTCTCCGTGGTGCAGTCATGGGGGAAAGAGAAAATCGTAGTTACTTACAGATAACAGTATTTCTCTGATCCCATGACGGCACCCGTACATCCCCTCCCTTTCACACACAGGTGTGCACATTAGAGTGAGTTAGTTAGCTTTAGTGCTTAGCCACACGATGCCTCTATTAATCTTAATTTGATGAATTTTGTTTTTTTTTATAACCATTTGAGTTGCAGCTGAAAGTTCTGTGTAATGCTCTGTAAACCAACTGATATGGGAGAGAGGTACCGCCTTTTTCATCTGTAGGTTTCCTGTCCCTGAGGGCGGATCCCTCTCTCTCCGTGGTGCCGTCATGGGATCAGAGAAATACCGTTATCGGTAGGTAACTACGATTTTTGAGCTGGAGGCGACAGGAGGTGGAGAGAGCTTGGATGTGCAGTTTGAAGGACAAGGCAGAGTCAAAGGTTACTCCAAGGCAGCGAATTTACGGTACAAAGGAAATAACATTATAATGTTTCCTTCCAAAAAAAGTATTAGTGTGTCAGTGTATATATATTTTAAATTTAGTTTTCTGGGACACTATAACTTATTCATAAGGAAAAATTATTGCTATATGTGGATGGACTATAGGCATTTTCACAATTTGAGTGAAATTTGTGTGGGGAAATATTAATAAATGTGAAAGGGCATAATTATTGTTAGTTTAGAGGGGAAATTCAGGGGTGTATATATAACTGTAAGTGGGAGGTACCCAAGGCAATATTACTCTGTAGGGATTCAGGTGACATTATTACTATATGTTAAGGGTACTCGGCTAACCCTGTGTCCGAACAAATCCGCCAGCACAGTCAGCGTCCGAGTGCAGCCGGAGTGAAGCAGTAATGTCGCAGTAATGTCATTGCACCACCTGCACCAGGACACTCATGCCATTCTGTAGGTGACAGACCTATGTTCTGCTAGTTAATGGAGACCCATCCTACCTGCTTTTACTACAGAGTTTTTGTATTGGTGAGCTATGCAGGCCAATACAGTTATGAATGGCGGATGCCCGGTGATGAGGGTCATCCCCACTGGGTCTTTCCCTTTTGCTTCGCTAGTAATTCAAAAATTGCATTGCACAGGATAGCTGTAGGGAATTTCATATTCCTATATTAGCACCCTGAAAGCACTTGTTATTTTTGTCTTGTTCACTCCTTGTTAGATAGCATATAATGAGAGCGTTCTTGACTGGAATCAGGAAATGTCTGTCAGGTTCTCAGCAGCAGTATGAGGCTTGGGAATGAAACTGCATAGACCACTTACCGTACACTAAACTGATTTGTATATAAGTTGAAGAAGTGAAGCTAGATTATTTCACCCAGTCCTAAATTGCACATTTAAGTTTTCTTGTTTTAGAAAAGTGTCTGCTACACTGTCCTGTCCACAAGGACTCTGGTTATGACAACTGTTTGTTCTTCCAGGTATTTGCCATGGCTACCGCAAAGCTCAATACTCTGTTGCAAACAAAGGTGATTGAAAAGCAAGAAGAAGCTTGTTACCTGCTTGGGAAACTAGAAGGCATCCTCAGCAAATCTATTCTGGACAGATCGGAAACCTACTCATTCCTTGTTCCCATTGTGAGGACTTTGGTTTCTAAAATATATGAACTGCTCTTCATGAACCTACATTTACCGTCCCTTCCAATTACTAATGGGAGCCCTTCATTGTTTGAAGACTTCCAGGACTATTGCAAGTCTGAGGAGTGGAGGATCTTTATAGACAAATTTGTAAGTATGTTTCAGCTCTTGTCTGCTGATACCTTTTGACACAACCAGAAGGGCAGCTAGCTTTGGGCTTATTCTGCTTCTTCCTTGGCGAGCAGACCAGTGCATCTTTCCCCAAGCTAGCAGAACACTCACTACTTCTTTATATTCTGGTCTGCTGGTCACCAGAAGAACTTGCCGAGTGCTGTCCAGCTGAGCAGTCTGAGAATGACTCTTCCTCATCAGTATCACAGCTGAAGACAGCCATTACACATAGCGATGCACCAGCGATCCCGACAACGATATGGATCGCTGTTGCATCGCTAAGTGGTCGCTAGTGAGCTGCCACACAGGCAGATCTCACCAGCGACATAGCAGGGGTCGGGGGTCGCTACTTACCTGTCAGACGCGGCGTTCCTGACGTCCTCCCTCCCGCCTCCAAGCCTCGCTCGTCGGCGCCACAGGAAGCGCAGCAGGAAGTGGCCAACGAGAAACGGTCCAGGACCTTCTCGCGCGATCAACGATGAGCAGCAGGGGAGCCGGTCGGAGGTAAGTATCACATGCAGTGATATCGCTGCAACATCACAAAATCGGTGACTTTACAGCGATATTGCTAGCGATATCGCAGTGTGTAACGGGGGCTTAACACTGCGTATGTACAGTTGTGCTCAAAAGTTTACATATCTCGACAGAATTTTTGCTTTCTTGGCCTTTTTTCAGAGAATATGAATGATGACACCAAAACTTTTTCTTTACTCATGGTTAGTGATTGGGTGAAGCCATTTATTGTCAAAGTACTGTGTTTTCTCTTTGTTAAATCAGATAATTTTTATTATCAATATTCAAATTAACAACTACACACAATTGTGTCAGGAAAGGAGAATAGTCATGTTTACAAACATTTTGAAACAATCCCCCAGTTCCCCCCCCTCATCTCCCCCCTCCCTTAAATCCTCGATAAACAAGAATGGGACATTAGCATACATTGCTTACACAATAAAACAACATCCCTCTGGAATCAGTTTCTCTCCATCCACGGTTTCCAAAGTGTTTCAAAAGTTTTCACACTTTTCCTTTTTTCATAAATATCCTTTTTCATATTAATAACCATATCAGACTGTCTATAAAATTCCCGCAGAGTCGGCGGTTCCCCACTCAACCAGTGCCTGGCAATCAACTTACGTGCAACATACAATATCTAGCTATGGCCAGTTTATGATGATTTGGAACTCGGATCTCCTCCACATATCCCAATATATATATCACAGGATCGCTTGCGATTGTACAGCTATACGATTTCCCAATTGCTTCTCCCACCTCCAACCAATATGCATTCAATCTCGTACATTGCCATAACATGTGCAGAATCCCTGCCCCCTCGGACTGGCACCTAGGACACTCAGAAGTCTGTGTCAGCCCTGCCTTATAAAGCCTATCCGGAGTTCTATATACTCTGTGAAGCACATATATCTGTGAAAGTCTACCCGGCTCACTTAATGATAACTGAGGAATATATTCCATGATATCTTCCCATTTATCCTCCTCTATCCTTCCCAACTCTTCCTCCCATTTCTCTTTTGCTTTAATAGGGAATCTATTAAGAAAGGTATATAACAAATCCCTATAAATATCGGAGACTACCCCTTTCGTTCCTCCCGTCGCACAGACATAGTCCACCAGAATATCTCTACAAATTCCCATATCCATCGTTTTACTCTGCGCCAGATAGGCGTGTCTCAACTGTCCATATTGAAACCTACAGGTCTCCTGCAACCCATAAGTCTCCTGCAGTGTCTCAAAGGATAACAGTCCTCGTGTGTCCTGAATCTGAGCCACATATTGAATACCTAATGATATCCAATTTTTGAATTCCCCCATTTTAATAAATTCAGGTAGTACTTCATTGTTCCATATTGGGGAGAGATTTGTTAATAGTCCCACTTCTCTTGTCTTTTTAATTGCCTCCCATACTTTGTGAACCATTATCAAAGTAGGATAGGCCGCACCAAACTTCCCAAATCCCCCTGCCTCCAGACCCTGAACCAATGGATCCCTTCGTGTTTTCTCTTTTTAAATCATAATGACAACTCAGAACATCCAAATGACCCTGACCAAAAGTTTACATACACTGGTGATTTTGGCCTAATAAGGCTGGTTTCACATTAGCGCATTTTCAGCGCGCGCACGGCCGGGGGTAGCTCCGCCCCCGAGCCGGCTCTCTGCCCGGCGTGCCCGCCCCTTGCTTGTAGCTCCGCCTACTAGCGGACAGCGGCGCCTGCGATCGGCGCACCCTATCTTTAGCATAGGGTGCGCAGATCGTGCGCAGGCCGTGCGCTAGTTGCGCTTTGACCTGCGCTGCGCACTTTTGACGGTGCGCCGTGCGCGCCAAAATCAAACTTTTCGGATTTTGGCGCGCACGGCGCACCGTCAAAAGTGCGCAGCGCAGGTCAAAGCGCAACTAGCGCACGGCCTGCGCACGATCTGCGCACCCTATGCTAAAGATAGGGTGCGCCGATCGCAGGCGCCGCTGTCCGCTAGTAGGCGGCGCTACAAGCAAGGGGCGGGCACGCCGGGCAGAGAGCCGGCTCGGGGGCGGAGCTACCCCCGGCCGTGCGCGCGCTGAAAATGCGCTAATGTGAAACCAGCCTATCATGCACAGAAGTTACCACAAATGGGTTTGAATGGCTACTAAAGGTAACATCCTCACCTGTGAGAAATGCCAGGAAAATTGTTTGGGATGCAAAGAAATACCCACAAATAACATCAGCTGAAATACTGGACTCTCTGAAAACTAGCAGTGTGTCTGTTCCAAGATACACAATAAGGAGGCACTTGAAGAAAAATGGGCTGCATGGTCGAGTTGCCAGAAGAAAGCCATTACTGCGCAAATTCCACAAAGTATCTCGCCTACAATACGCAAAACAGCACAGAGACAAGCCTCAAAACTTGTGGAACACGGTAATTTGGAGTGATGAGACCAAAATTGAACTGTTTGGCCACAACCATAAACGTTACATTTGGAGAGAGGTTAACAAGGTCTGTGATGAAAGGAACTCCATTCCTACTGTGAAGCACGGAGGTGGATCGTGGATGTTTTGGGGATGTGTGAGCTACAAATGCACAGGAAACTTGGTCAAAGTTGAAGGAAAGATGAATGCAGCACGTTAGCAGCAAATACTGGAGGCACATTTGCGGTCATCAGTCTGGAAGCTGCGCTTGGGATGTACTTGGACGTTCCAACATGACAATGATCCAAAACACAAGGCCAAGTCGACCTGTCATTCGCTACAGCAGAACAAAATGAAGGTTCTGGAGTGGCCATCTCAGTCTCCTGATCTCAATATCATTGAGCCACTCTAGGGAGATCTTAAGCGTGCAGTTCATCCAAGACAGCCCAGGAATTTACAGGAACTGGAGGCTTTTTGCCAAGAAGAGTGGGCAGCTTTACCATCTGAGAAAATGAAGAACCTCATGCACAACTACCACAAAAGACTTCAAGCTGTCATTGATGTTAGAGGGGCAATAAACGGTATTAAGAAATGGAGTATGTGAACTTTTGATCAGGGTCATGTGGCTTTCTTCTGGCGACTCGACCATGCAGCCCATTTTTCTTCAAGTGCTTCCTTATTGCTCATCTTGAAACAGCCACACCACTAGTTTTCAGAGAATCCAGTATTGAAGCTGTTATGATTTGTGGGTTTTTCTTTGCATCCCAAACAATTTTCCTGGCATTTGTCACAGGTCACACGTGAGGATATTACCTTTAGTAGCCATTCAAACCGATTTATGTCAACTCCTGTGCATGTTATCAGGCCAAAATAACCAGGGTATGTAAATTTTTGATCAGGGTCATTTGGATGTTTTGGGCTGTCATTATGATTTAAAAAGAGAAAATACAGAAGTTTGACAACAAATGGCTTCACCCAACCACTAACCATGAGTGGAGAAAAAGTTTTGGTGTTATAATTCATATTCTTTGAAAAAAGGCCAAGGAAGCAAAAATTCTGCCGGAGTATGTAAACTTTTGAGCACAACAGTATCTCCATCAGTTTCTTTTCCAGGTAATTTGTATAGGGGGCCAGTCGAAATATATGATGTATTGTCTTTAACAAAACATTAAAGTGGAATTGCCCACCCAGTCTGTGTGTTATGAACAAATCCACCATTTTTTTTTTTTACTTGGGTCTAAGTGTCACCCACCTCTCCTTTGTACTATTGTTTAGTTCCATGTCGGTCTACTTGCTTCTTCTGGCAAGGATGTTGCATGACTGCAGCCAACCAGTGGCAACAGGGTTGACCAACACGTCGCTGTTATGGCCAGTGACTGGCTGCAGTGGTCATGTGCCATCTTTCCAGAAGATTAAGAAAGTAGATATTCAAGGGACATGGGCAGCAGTACAAGTGGGAAGTGAGGGATCAGTAGGGGAGTATAGATTTATATTTATTTTCCAATACAGTAGGCTTATTTTAAACCTTGAGAACAGGTGGAAAACATTTTTAGGATGTCGTCTCAAAAATTATTCAAAATTAGCCTCGTCTGATCACCGTAAACAACATTTTAGCACATGCTAGACACTTAATACCTCTTGCTGTATGAAATTGTTCTCTCTAGCTTATGGGGCACTTACACTGGCAAATTATTGAGAATGAGCGTTCCCGATTGGCCAGCGTAAACAAACAGGCTGCGTATTGTGTTCAAATAAATCGTTTGTTGGGTGAAATAATTTTAAGCTTGCTGAGCGCATGGTGTTAAAAGACTTCTGTCAGCGTAGCATTGACAGGTATAATGCATTGCAATGCATTATACCAGTGATCAAAGTAATAAAAGTTAAAGTGCCCTAGAGGTGCTAAGTGAAAGAGTAAAGAAAAAAGTTTTGTAAAATTATTTTCAAAAAAATCCTAAAATAAAGAAAAAAAAAATTATACCAATAAATACATTTATAACAAAATAAAGTATACATATTTTATATTGTCGCTCCCAGTCGACCTGATCCATACAACTGTCATCTTGTCCCTCAAAAACCTAGCCGCCATACAGCTCTGTCAGTTGAAAAATAAAAAAAAAATATAGCTATCAGATTATAGTGATATGAAAACAGTTATTTTTTTTTCTATAAAATTGTTTTTTTATTGTGCAAAACATAAAATATAAATGTGGTATTGCTGTAAATTTTACTGACCCAAAGAATAAGTCTGCTTTATCAATTTTATTGTAGACAGAACAGCATAAAAAAAATCCCCATAAACAATTCCTGAATTGCTGTTTTTGTTCATTCTGCCTCCCAAAAATTGGAATAGAAAGCGAGGAGGATGAAGATCACGGACGCTGTTGTGTGATTTGAAAAATAAAATATGATTTAATGTACTTAGTATATTAAGCCATGCAACTTACTAAAGTGCTCATGTTATCACTGGTGTCCCAGCCTACAGATACCAGCCCAGATCCTGGCATATCCACTTTCTGCTTGGGCATAACAGAGAGCATTTCCAGTGTCTGCACATGATCTGCTGTGTGTAGGGAGCTGGCTGACCTTCCGTAGATAAAGCAGCCCATTTCTGTCATAGCTAGTGCAGAGACAATGAAGGGGGCTGGTTTAATTACTGAAATAAGTCATCCCCTTTCACAGACAGCACTGATGATGTGCCGACGCAGGAAACGCTCTTTTGTGTTGACCACAACACGGAAATCAATTTACCCGGGATTAAAGTGATTATTTTTTCTTGTAAAGTTTTGGCACCTAAAATTTCTAGATCTTGATGGAGTTCAGATGTTATATGTAAGACTTGTCACTCGATGTATGCTCCTCAGACCAGGGGTAGCATGAATTGGGGTCTGGCTGAGTGAACGCAGCCAGGTCTGTTTTCTGTGAAATGCTCCAGTGTAGAGATAACATAGCTTGAAGAGCCGACCAGGGAACATAGCCAGAAACTTGGCTTCTACCTGCTCCCCTCTAACTGATTGACAGGTGCCCCCATGTTATGTATTCTCTGAAACACCAGAGCATTTCTCGGAAAAACAGGGGTGCAGCCCGGCTTGGATTCATGCTGCCTGCGGTTCGGGAAGCAGGAATCTACTTATGGGTTGGCTATAATTCTCACAATGCACATTCAGAGTTTTATGCTTCTTCTTATGATACACAAAATATTATGAAATTATTCCTCTATTGTTAACAGATTATCCCTTATATGAAACAATATGAAGCGGACACATTTAGCAAAAGTCATGAGCAAATGGCTTTGTATTGGAAGGAGTGTCATGAGGCGCACATGGTGAATATGCACAAGCGTGAGCGCGATAGAGGTGAAAGCAAGCTGAAATTTCAGGTATCTGTCATTGTCCTTAAGGAAGAAAAAACGAAAACCTAATAACTTCCCCCCAAACCACTTTTTTTAATTATGTAAACTGTTAGTGGCACACTGTTTCCATATTACTGTTCCCGAATATTACGGTATAAACTGTACCACTCTTCTCTTTGAATTGTAGTTTTCTCTTTCTCTCTGTGGTCTCACAAGAGAGAGAAAATATCTGATCGATTTTTGTTCCACCTCTGGAACTTGCATCAATTTACACAAAAGGAGTCTCTCAATCTCTCATTCTGGCTGTCCTCTGACCACCAGTGAGTGTAGAGGTGTCAGCACATGCTAGTTCTCATCATTCATTGTTATAGGAGTGAAGAATACAGCTCGGCAAACACTCTTGGCTGCATTTATAATTCCTATACCAATGGTGGAGAGAGCCTTCGACTGCGCTGCCACCTTTACACTCACTGGTGGCTGGAACAGGGGATCGGGGGGACTCCTTTACAGTGAGCTTAAGGCACAATTTTCCCCTCATGCTTTATAGGAATTTTTTTTGGAGCCGTTAAGTAGAAAAGCACGTCAGGAGAATTTACGCTACAATAGCATGTTAAAGCAAATCAACAGCCAGTACACTGCCACTTTACGACAATGGAAAGCAGCACAAAGATACCTCGCCTGTGAACGTGGACCTTGGGCTGACAGGTTAGGGTCATTGGAATGCTCTTTCTTTGGTCACCTCTCTATATCTGTGTCTCTTAATAATCTGTACTGTGTTTTCCTCTAAGAAAAGAGAACTGGGACTACTGGAAGCTCTCCAATGTAGAGAACTACTCACGTATGAGGCTCAAACTGGTGCAGAATAACAACTTTGACCGTCATTTAGAAGCTAGTAATTTGCGTGATAACTTGGGTAAGTTCATATTTAGATCATAACGTCTCCTAAATGTCTCTTTTGAAAGTATGTCATTTGCAGTATGTTCTCTTTTAAAAATACTGTGTTTTTTTAGATCTTGTCTTTATCCCGCATTTGTCAAACAGAATTTGGATTAAAACACTTATATTTATAGATGAAAAAAAATCTAATGATCAATTCATTTGACTGCATTGCACACACTTCTAATGTCAAGATAAAACTTCTTTATTTGTATTTCTTAGATATGACATTATTACATTGTTGTGTTTCATCTATTTTATGTCATGATAGTTAGAGCTGCAGTTTTTTTTTTTTACTGAAAGAAATTTATAATGATGAGATGATATCAATATTTTCCCGTCTCCCATGACGGCACACATGAGAGAGGGGATCCGCCCAGTCAGGACAGGAACCCTACTGAAGATAAAAGGGCGGTACCTCTCCCTCGCTTCAGTTGGGTTTCCTGTCCTGACAGGGACCCGTGCTGAAGACAGCAGGTCACACTTACCTGCCCCTCTCCCGTGCCGGCGTAGAAGATCAGGCTGGGCTCCTGAGCGCTGGGCGTCGGGATGGAGGAAGCGCTGTCCGCGGGTCCTCCGGGGCTCAGCGTCCGAGCGGGCGCAGGAACAGCACGGCGGGGGTCCTGGGGCTCTGCCGTGGCTGCCGCGCCTCCCTCTCCCCCTCTGCCGGTGATTCCCTACTCTGGAGCAGCTCAGGAGCGTTGAGGGAGCGGCCGCTTCCGGGTCGCGCTCCTCTGACGTCACGCGCAGGGCACGCTGGGGAAGGGGCGTGCCCGCGTGACGTCGGAGGCGGCGCCGACAATTCAAGATGGTGGCGCCCATGGTGAAGAACGCCGATCGGTGGAGAGAGATCCCGGCGGTATGGCAGGGGGGGGAGGGGCTGTGGGGGTAACCGGAGGAGGCGGAGAGTGCAGTGGATCCCCCTTACATAAGGGGGATGACCACAGAAGACACACTCATGCCCAAGGCTTCAGAATGGAAGTGGGGCAAGACGAGCAGCGTCAGCAGCAGCGACAGCAGCAGTGTCAGCAGCAAGACCTCTCGCCAGATGCCAGGCCGAGCCACCAACATACCAGGAGCAGTCGCTCAAGTGGTGGGAGCGGCAGTCATAAGCGCAATCGGCATGACTCTGGGACGTCCAGGAGAAACGTCACGAGTGCATCTGAGGAGCCTCCGAGATCGGTACCCCTGATTGACAGCGGTGGTGAGTGATCTACGTGAATGTCACCCTTATGGTAATGGGGTTCCATTTTCTCTGATCACTAGGGGGCGAGGAAGGCCAGCAGCAAAACCAAAAATAGAGAATGCGCCCTATGTAAAAACCCGCTGGCAGATCAGTGGCAGAAAGATCTCTGCGCTGACTGTATTAACAGGACTATACAGGAGGAGACCCCTGATTTGGTGACTAGTCTGAAGGAGTTAATACATCAGGAGGTGAAAGGTTCCCTAAAGGCAGCCCTTAAAAATAAAAGAAACCATAGAAGGAGCTCCGATTCAGAGGCCTCGCCAAAGCAGAAGGGGCAGGATAGATCTTTGTCCCCCTCCACCTCCTCTTCCTCTACGCAGTCCTCAGAATCCTCCTCGGACAGCGATATAGGCGGCCGTCCATGTTTCCCAACGGAGGACGTAGAAAAACTGGTCAAGGCCATTAGAGCTACAATGGGCCTTAAAGAAGAAAAAACTCCCAAATCATTAGAGGATGTAATGTTTGGAGGACTGGAGGAAAAGCGAAAGCGTACCTTCCCTGTAAATGATAAAATAAAAGCGCTAATTGACAGGGAATGGAAAAAGACAGAGCGGTCAGGGGGCTTACCTTCCACATCAAAGAGGAGGTACCCCTTTGACCAGAAGGACTCAGAAACCTGGGAAAAAGTCCCAAAAATTGATGGGGCTGTAGCCAGATCCTCAAAAAAGGTATCCCTACCATTAGAAGATTCTGGCGTGTTGAAAGACCCGCTTGATAAGAAAGCAGATGGGTTTCTGAAGCACATCTGGGAAGCTTCAGCAGGGGGATTGAAGCCAGCAATAGCCGGTACCTGTACCGCTCGTGCCCTCATGGTCTGGCTGCAACAAATAGAGGACCAGATCAAGGATAGAGTTCCTAGAGACGAAATTCTAGCTAATCTAACATTGGTGCACGGAGCAGCGGCTTTCCTGGCCGATTCCTCTGCAGACTCCGCAAGATTGACAGCTAGAGCAGCAAGCCTGTCAAATGCGGCAAGACGAGCCCTGTGGCTTAAAGGGTGTCCCGGAGATTTACCCTCTAAGCACAAGTTATGTTCCATTCCATGCGATGGCCAATTCCTCTTCGGGAAAAAACTAGAAGAGATTTTGGAGCATGCGGGGGATAGGAAGAAAAGCTTTCCCCGATTTCCGGGAGAACCTAAGAAGCAGCCCTTTCGGAGGAGGAGATTTAACAGGGGTCGTCCCCCGGGAGATAGAAAAAGCTGGGACTTTAAAGAAAAAAGAGGATCGGGCTATATGTTTAAAGGACCCTCCACTTCCTCCAAAAAATCTCCCCAATGACATTGGGCCGGAGGTAGGGGGAAGGCTTTCTCTCTTCCTTTCCGCCTGGGCAAATATCTCCCCCAGTACATGGGTCCTAAATATAATCAAGGACGGCTTAAAAATAAAATTCATCCGTCCGCCCAGGCATACCTTCATAATAACACCCAGAAGGAAAGCCCAAGAGCAACAGCTGGCCCTGGAGACGGAAGTCTTGGGACTAGTGAAAAAACAAGTCCTACAGGAAGTCCCAGCGCAAGAAGGAGGAAGGGGGTTCTACTCCCCCCTCTTCTTAATACAAAAACCAGATGGCTCTTGGAGAACCATTGTCAACCTGAGGAGACTCAATCAGTGGATAGACAATTGCTCCTTCAAAATGGAGTCAATCAACACGGCCACACAGATCCTGTTCCAGCATTGCCTCATGGCAGTGATAGACTTAAAAGATGCCTACTATCACATCCCAATCCATCGGGCGTATCAGAGATATTTGAGAGTAGCGCTCTATATCCAGGGGCAGGTGAGACACTACCAATACGCAGCCCTTCCGTTTGGCCTGTCTACAGCCCCCAGGGTATTCACCAAAGTGATGGCCGAAGTAATGTCTTTTCTGCGATCCAGGGACATAGTGATCGTCCCATACTTAGACGACTTTCTGGTAATAGGGAGGTCGGAATCCCACTGCACACTTCAAGTGAAGGAAGTAATAGCAACTCTAGTAGGACTAGGATGGATAGTAAACATCCCCAAGTCAAGGATAACCCCAGTAAAAGAGCAATCCTTCCTAGGGTTGATATTGGACTCCGAGCAACAACGCTGCCTCCTACCAGAGAGGAAAGTGACCAAGATAAGAGGCCTAGCTCGCACAGCAATGCAAAGGCCAAATATGACACTGAGGAACGCAATGTCCCTTTTAGGCTCACTGACATCATGTATACCCGCAGTAACATGGGCGCAGTACCACTTAAGGCAACTACAGTGGGAAGTCCTGTCAGCGCAGAAACAATTAAAAGGGCATTTAGAAGGCAAACTATGTCTCTCAGTGGCTGTAAGAGATTCCCTGCTCTGGTGGACTGTAGAAAAGAATCTAACAGCTGGTGTCCCGTGGCAAAAACCAGTCGAGGACATCATTACGACAGACGCGAGTGCCACAGGGTGGGGAGCACACCTGAGATCCCATACAATACAGGGGACCTGGTCCTCACTAGAAAGCGATCAGAATTCAAATGTAAAAGAACTATGGGCAGTGGAAAAAGCCGTGAAACATTTCCTTCCCTTACTTCAGGGCCGCCACACCCGGGTCATGACGGACAATCAGGCAGTAGTAGCCTACATCAATCATCAGGGGGGAACGAGATCTCGGGGCCTCATGCAAATATCAGATCTACTCTTCCAGCTAGCAGAACAACATCTGTTATCCATCACAGCATTGCACATAAAAGGGGCAGAAAATATACAAGCAGACTTCCTGAGTCGCAGGCATCTAAGACAAGGGGAATGGTCCCTAAACTCCCGAGTCTTCCAACAAATAGTTCAGGCCTGGGGCAGACCAGAAATAGACCTGTTCGCTACCGCACACAACCGGAAGGTCAGGAAGTTCTGCTTGCTAAATCCAAGGGAAAACCCCTTCGCAGTAGATGCCCTACAAATACCCTGGAAGTTCATCCTGGCCTATGCATTTCCCCCGATAACAATGGTCCCAGTAGTAGTCAGGGAGGATCGGGCAAGAATAATTCTTATAGCTCCTTTTTGGCTGAGAAGGCCTTGGTTCTCCCTTCTGAGGCTCATGTCAGTGACAGATCCATGGATACTACCAGAGATTCCAGACCTGCTTTCCCAGGGACCAGTGGTCCACTCTCAGGTGAAGGGCTTCCATCTAGCAGCCTGGAATTTGAGAGGGCGCTACTGAGTCGCCAGGGATTCTCTCCAGGGTTAGTCTCCACCCTGTTGAAAAGTAGGAAACCAATAACATCCCAAATCTATGGTAGAACGTGGAAAAAGTTCCTAGACTTCCTGGGGGAACCTTTAGGGGATGTAGCTCCAGTGGGACCTATCCTAGAGTTCTTACAGTCGGGGCTGCAACTGGGGTTAGCCACTAACACACTCAAAGTTCAAGTCTCAGCTTTGGGGGCTCTATATAACTGCAATTTAGCAGCCAATAGGTGGGTGTCCCGGTTCATTAAGTCCTGTGGCAGGTCAAGGCCGGTCATTATCCCAAAGATACCACCCTGGGACCTGAACCTAGTTTTGGAGGCTTTAACCAAAGATCCCTTAGAACCACTACTAGAGCTGTCACCAAAGCTACTTACACGTAAAACGGTCTTACTGGTAGCCTTAACGTCAGCCCGAAGAGTCAGCGACCTACAAGCTCTGTCTATATGTCCTCCTTATACACAGATCTTGGATGACCGAGTGGTTCTAAGACCAGACCCGGCCTATCTCCCCAAGGTAGTCCAAAAGTTTCATAGGACTCAGGAGATCTCCTTGCCGTCGTTCTGTAACAATCCCAGAAACCCGGGGGAGCAAAAGTTCCATACATTAGATGTAAGAAGAGCCATAATACAATATATGTCAATAACTAGTCAGTGGAGGAAAGATCAGTCCCTTTTTGTAGCCTTTCAGGGTAGTAGAAAGGGGCACGGGGTAGCTAAAAGTACCATTGCCAGATGGATCAGGGAGGCCATTATGTTATCCTACTCCGCAAGTGGCGCTCCGGTTCCAGAAGGCATCAAGGCTCACTCCACCAGAGCCGTGGCTACCTCCTGGGCAGAGAAGGCTGAGGTATCGATTGAGCAAATTTGTAAAGCCGCTACTTGGTCCTCACCTTCCACCTTTTTTAAACACTACCGACTTGATCTGTCTTCCTCTACTGACCTAACCTTTGGTAGAAGGGTGCTGCAAGCGGTGGTCCCTCCCTAAGGTGTCTTATTCTACAAAAGTCTCTCATGTGTGCCGTCATGGGAGACGGGAAAACACCAAGGTTACTTACCGGTAGCCGGTTTTTCCGGAGCCCATGACGGCACCTGTATATTCCCCCCCTTTTCACTCCTTTGGTGTGCACTTTAGTTTGGGTGTTTTTTAGTTAGATATAATGTGGTGATAGTTTTACCATGTGTACTAACCCGGGGGGCCTCTCATGCTCTGTAAACCAACTGAAGCGAGGGAGAGGTACCGCCCTTTTATCTTCAGTAGGGTTCCTGTCCTGACTGGGCGGATCCCCTCTCTCATGTGTGCCGTCATGGACTCCGGAAAAACTGGCTACCGGTAAGTAACCTTGGTGTTTCTTTTTCTCCATGTCAGTCTGTATCAAAAAACATATATAGAAACTTCGGTATTTTCATATTGGGCGCCAAGGCTCTTTATAAGGAAGTTGACACTAAAGGTATTGTCACACTTAGCGATATCACTAGCAATATCGCTATAACTTGTGATGTTATAGCGATATTGCTAGCGATATCGCTGTGTGAGATACTTACCTACGACCGGCTCCCCCGCTGGTTATCGCTGATCGCGTGAGAACGTCCAGGACTGCTTCTCGTCGTCAGCTTCCTGCGGCGCTTCCTGTGGAGAGACGAGCCGGGCCGGGCGGGAGGACGTCAGGATCGCCTAGTGTGACAGGTAAGTAGTGACCCCCGACCCCTGCGATGTCGCTGGTGAGATCTGCCTGTGTGGCAACTCACTAGCGACCACTTAGCGATGCACCAGCGATCCTGACCGCGTCATATCGCTGGCCGGGATCGCTGGTGCATCGCTAAGTGTGACCGTACCTTTACATTAGCTGCAGAGTGTCAGAGTCTGGACAATCTGTCACTGTGAAGATATGGGGAGCAGGCACAGCTGTGAGATCACCTCTTATGATTGGTGGATCCTGTGTTGTTAGTTGTGTATAGAAGTATTTTGTGTCATTGTAATCCTGCCTCTGATAAGGAGTCTGGTGAAAACTCTTACTGAAAGCCAAGAAGTGTGGTGTTCAAAAAACCTCATGGCCAGTGTGAGAATTGCAAGATTATTATCCACTTAACGACTGCAGTCGTTAATGGGCCTTATTCCTGATCATTGTTTTAAAACGGCGGTTGGGAATAGGTGAATATCGCCCCACTTCTGATCCCCGCAGGCTGCAGCTGTACATGACCGCTGACACCCTGCAGACGGCTTGGGGCTGATTGGAGCCTATTAACCTCTTAAATAGCGCTATCAATCACAACAGCAGTATTTAAGTGGTTTAAAGACCTCCTACGGCAGGATTGACCCCACCGGCAATCGTAATCGAGGGTGCCAATCTTTGCCACGTACCCTGCTGTCATCTGATGACCTCAGGGTACAGTAGCTTGTGAGGAGATCTAGGTATAAGCCTGGTATCAGGCACAAGTCAAGTGAGTTGATGACAGGTCTCAGGCTCTGTACGCAAGTACTGCAGTGCATGAGACCAACGATCAAAATAAAAATATACATGTCCCACAGAGGGACTTAGTGAAAAAAAGTTAAATAAAATAAAAAAAAGTAAAGAAAAAAAGCTCACAGAAATCACGTAGCGATGTTTTGCCACTAAAAATGCAGCCTTTGTGATAAAACAAAGATTAACCAAAAAATCTTACACATAATTGGTATCGTCGCGTCCGGTACAGCCTGATCTATAAAACTGGCCCATTATGTATTCCATAAGATCATGCAAAAATAAATTAATTTTTGTAAAATATAAGTTGTAAAAGCAACAAAGTCTTAAAAAAAAAAAAAAAGATGGATACCACCAAAACAGGCGCCAAACGGACTTCAAAGTGTCTCCATCTGCCTCATTATGGTGGGTGGTCTTGTCTGGGTCTAAACTGCATTTTTATGGGATTTATACTGTAACCCCAATGTAAGTGCTCAGCGTACAACACAAGATTGTGATCCCTGTCTTATACTGAAAGTGCTTAAAAAAAATGTTATGTACCCCAAAATGTCACCAATAAAAACCCTATTTTATCCTGCACCAACCCAGCCCCCACTGAGGTTCGTCATCTGTCACTAGAACTATAGGGGGTTCCCACGTTACTGGTAGAATGAAGACTCTGGAAAAGCGATGGCTCCCTCCCAAAAAAATCAATTTACCATAATTCTGTGATCTAAATGCCTCCTCCATCTGAGTCCCACTATGCCTAAACGATAGTAAGCGGCCACATGTTTGGTATTGTTGTAGTGAGGAGAGCGCACTTAATTTACAAGGTGGGTGTCATCAGAAACACAGCTGGGCACAATGTATGGGGGTGCTAAAATTTATGGGGGCCCTACAGTGTATGGGCACTAAACTGGCAGATTTGCAATTCTGCAGACTAAAGCCTGACGTAGATGTTACAAAATTGTCACTGCAGCTGTAGATAAACTCAATGAGAGGTGCAGTTTCTACAATGTGGTCACTTTTGATCTGTGCTCCAAAGCGAAATAGCGCTCCTTCCTTCACAGCCGTGACATGTGGCCTAACAGTAATTTCTGACAACATATAGCGCATCTCCGTGTTCGGGAGAAATTGCGCAATAAATCACATTTTTACCACTAAAACATTTTTTTTTACATGTCCCAATAAAATTTTGTGATGCACCTACACTCCCAGATGAAATCCTTAAGCAGTGAAGTTTCTAATATGGGATTACTTGTGGGAATTTCTGCTGTTCTGGCATCTCAGAGGCTCGGCTAATAGAGCCTATAATCTATTCAAACAAAATCAGCATTCTAAAAGCAAAAAGTAGTCCTCTATCCCATCCGATCGCTGCCGTGTGCTCAAACAGTAGTGTACAACCACATATGGGGAACGGCCATGTTCAGTAAAAATTGCATAACAAATTATGAGGTCCATTTTCTCCTGTTACCCCTTGTGGAAATTATAAAATTGGAATTGGCACTAAAACAGTATTTTAGTGAAGAAAATGTTTTCACATCTAAATGTTATAATGTTTTGTGAATAACCTGTAGTTTAAGAATGCTCAGTACACCCCTGGATGAATTTGTCATTTCATTTGGCTCTGCACACCCCTGGATGAATTTGTCATTTCATTCTGCAAATGCGACATGGCATTCACAAATCTATTCCAGACAACTCTACGCTCCAAAAATCAAATAGCGCTCTTTCCTTTTTTAGCTCTGCCATGTGCCCAAAGAGCAGTTTTTGACCACATATGGGGCATCATCATGTTCGAAAGAAATTGTGTAACAAATGATGAGGTCTGTTTTATCCTATTATTTATTGTGAAAATTACATATTTGGGTTTAAATCAATATTTTAGCAGAAAATAAACTAATTTTTGTTTTCACATCCTCATTTTAACCCCTTAGTGACGGAGCCAAATTTTTTAGATCTGACCATTGTCAATTTATCTGTTAATGACTCTGGAACGCTTCAACAAATCCCAGTGATTCTGAGTTTGTTTTTTTTCATGACACATTGTACTTTATGATAATGGTAAATTATAGGTCAATATGTTTTGTTTTTATTTATAAAAAATATCAGAAATTTGAGAAAAATGTTAAAAAATTAGCTATTTTCAAACTTTGAATGATTATCCCTTTAATCCAGACAGTCATACCACAGAAAAAGATTCATAAATAACATTTCCCACATGCCTGCTTTACATCAGCACCATTTGTAAAATTTCCTTTTATTTTGTTAGCATTTTAGGAGGTTTAAAAATGTAGCAGTAATTTTTCATTTTATCAAGGAAATTTACAACATTTATTTTTTTAGGGACCTATCCATTTTTTAAGTGACTTTGGGGGTCCTATATATTGGAAAACCCCCAAAAGTTATACCGTTTTAAAAACGGTACCCCCTGCCATATTGAAAACTGCTGTCAGGTAGTTTATTAACCCTTCAGGTCATTTTCAGGAATTAATGCAAAGTGGCATGACAGAAATTAAAATGTGTATTTTTACCACCTAAATGCCGCTAACTTCTGAACAGGTTACAACAGCCGTCAGACTCTAAGGCCGCTATTTGTTCTTGAATTGCCATGGCAAACATCAGGACCACACAATCATGATCTCAGGGTGCCAATGGGGATAAAGAGGGAGCCCCCACACTCTGCTATCCATTTATATGATATTGTCACTATTGACAGCAGCATTTAAGGGGTTAAAAAGATTTGGACGGTGCAAACACTGATCGTGGCTGATGCAGCAAGTTGTCAGCTATAGTGTACAGCTGACGGCTACTAGATTGTCACCTGTATGGGGATGCTATTCTCTTACATCTCACATCAGTTAAGACGTATTGGCGGTCATTAAGGGGTTAAAAAGTTCTATGAAGTACCTACATGTTCAGCAAGCTCAACACCACCCTAGATGAATTCCTTTTGCGGTTTAGTTTCCACAATGGGGTCACTTCTGGGGGTTTCTGATGTTTTGGTACCTCAGGGCTCTGCAAATGAGACAATGGTGTCAGCAATCTACTCCAGCCACATTTACATTCCAAATACCAAATGTTGCTTCTTCCCGTCTGAGACCTGCCGTTTGTCCAAACAGAACTTTTTGACTACATGTGGGGAATTGCCATACTCAGAAGAAAGTGGTCAACAAACTATGTTATCAAATTTTGTGTAGTACCGGTGAGTTAAAAATGCTCACTATACCCCTGAATAAAATCCTAGATAATCCTTGCTGTTTGGGCACCTTTTAGGGGCCGTGCAGGTGCAACATGGTGACCGTAATCAATTTGTCAAAAAAACAGGCGCAGTCCGGCCGCAAATTGACGCGGAATTCGAACGACTCATGCCACCGCTACCGTCGGGAGATCTGCGGCGCTAGCTGCTGATCTCCCAACGGTTGCTGCGGGTCATATCCTGCCGCACGGAGGTCAGCGGCGACACAGCCGGGAGATGACCGGCGCAGCGCTCAATATGCGGATGGTACCCAGGGTCCGGAGGAGAGGAGACTCTCCTTCAGGCCCTGGGTACCATAAACCTGTAAAAAATAGAATTAAAATAAAAAATAGTGATATACTCGCCTTCCGACGGCCCCCCGGACTCTTTCCCTCCTCTCACCACGCGCCCGGCCTCTTCCGGTCCCAGTAATGCTTTGCGCAAAAGACCGCTGATGACGCTGCGCTCTCGAGAGAGTGACGTCATCTCCGGTCCTTTGCACTAAGCATTACTGGGACCGGAAGATGCCGGGAGCGTGGAGAGGAGACTGGGGGCCGTCGGAAGGTGAGAATAGCTTTTTCTAATTATTTTATTACATTCTATCTTTTACTATTGATGCTGCATAGGCAGCATCAATAGTAAAATGATGATCACAATTGTCAAACACTATGCTTGACAAGTGTGACCAACCTGTCAATCACATTCCAAGCGATGCTTCAAATCGCTTGGAATGCACTTGAATTCCGCGCGCGAAAATCGCATGAAAACGCATGTTTTCCGCGGGAAAACGCATGCGAATTCGCATGCATTTTTCCAGCAGCGGGAGTCGCATGGTGGATCGTCCTGGACGATCTTTTGAACGTCGGTCTCCTGCTGGCCATATTCTAGAGTACCAGATGTGTTAGAATCGGGCCACCATCTAGTGTGTGTGTGTGTGTGTGTATATATATATATATATATATATATATATATATATATATATATGTGTGTGTGTGTGTATATGTGTGTGTGTGTGTGTGTGTATATATATATATATATATATATATATATATATATATATATATATATATATATATATACACACCACTTTGCATTAATTCCTATGTAGCTCCTGGAGAGTTACAAAAATGTACCCGGCAAGTAGACCTATAGGAAATGTTATTTATTACCGTATTTTGTACAGCATGACTGTTTTAAAGATTGAAATTTTTAGGTTAAAAATGACTCACTAAGGGGTTAATTTTTCCTTTTATAACATGAAAAATATACAAAAATTGACAGATATTCTTTTTTAAATACAGTATTTCCATAAAGTCATGGTGCACTTTTGACCAGTCACTGGAAAGCACCAAAAGATGATAGAAATGTGAAATTTGCTCCAAATGAAAGAAAAACCCTCCCAGTTTCATACCTGTTCAGTGCAGTTCGATGTGGGCTATATTTGGTGCCCTACATACATCCAAACGATTGTGAAGTTCTGGCCACACATGGGTAAGGACATCTGGTGTAACAGAGTGAATAACGTCTGTGAATCTCTGTTTTAAGGGATTAATAATGTTGATACGTTCAATGTACATAAGTTGCTTCACATAACCCCAAAAGTAAAAGTCTAAGGGTGTCAGATCCAGGGATCGTGGTGGCCATGGCTTGACAAAACCCATGCCTATCCGCTGGTCAAAAGTGCACCATGACTTTACGGACAAACTGTAGATGTAACGCACAAAACAGATTTAAGCAATAGTTTCCCTTAAGAGTCACTTTCAAATGTAGTGTGGTGTTTGACGATCACACTTGTTTGTACGACTGTGACTTCTGCCTGCTTGGAGCCCATTTCTGAGAAAACATGCTTGTCATATCTAGGGATTATCCAGAGTTCAGGAGCAAATGACAGTGTATTTATTACATATCACGGTCCTTTTTTACAGGTGTCCAACATACAGAACTGGCTAGCGAGTCCCTACTGTTAGAGGCTGTGAAGCAAGTTAAAGTTAGCGACTTAGAAGATGATGGGCTGGAGCTCGCTGAAGAGGACAGTACAGTAACAGTGTAGGTTCTTATTTCAGCTTTTCATTCTTTAGTGTATATTTACATCAGTTTTTTTGCCCATATGTTGTCTATTGTCAGTCCATTTACCTTTGTTGCCATACACAGTCATGGAGCACATATATATGGGTATTTGCTGGTCTTCTAAATGGAATCTTCAGTAGAAGAATTAAAAAGATTTTACTTAAAGTGAAAGAAAAATGTTAAACTCCTAGTTAAGATGTTGAGTCCACTTCTACTAAATTCTTAACTACTTGTGTTCAGTCATATCTTTTCTATATTTCTGTATCTTCCGTCTCTGGATTGACAACGCATAGTACGGACTTGGGAGACGGACACAATTGTGCTGTTTACAATGTTTTTCGTTCAGTGTCATATAGAATAAACACTTCTGGAAACCAAAAGGGCGAATCTGGTACTATGCTAATTATGCAAATTGTCTCTTCAGAGAGGAAGAGGACTAGAGCTCTAGTGCCACCTATTGGAGGTAGCAATCCTAAAAGTCAATGTTGACCCATTAACGAGCCTAGTTACATGACTTAGGATAAAAGCTTGGCTTTTATCCTAAGTCATGTAACTAGGCTCGTTAATGGGTCAACATTGACTTTTAGGATTGCTACCTCCAATAGGTGGCACTAGAGTTCTAGTCCTTCCTCTCTGAAGAGACAATTTGCATAATTAGCATATTTCCCAGAGGAGCATTGTGGCTTTAAGTCTCCTCACCTCGACATGCTTAGCATGTCATTCTCCGCAAGGAGAAATGATACTTCTTGGATATCTGGTACTATGGAAACGCTTCATTGACGATGTGGTTTTTATATGGTCTGGTGGGTCTAGACTTTTAGTGGATTTTATTAATGAATTAAATAAAAATTGTTATTTTTTAAATTTTACGGCTACCACCAGTTTTAAAGAAGTACATTTTTTAGACCTAAATATTTTTATAGATGGGAACACTATCCAGACAAAATTGTATCACAAACCTACGGACTCTAACAACTACATATCTTTAGATAGCTGTCACCTTCCAGGTTGGCTCATTAACATTCCAAAGAGCCAATTCATACGAGCCCATAGAAATTGTTCCAGGTTGGCCGACTTCAATGATGAAGCTACCATTTTAACAAAAATGTTTTCTCAGAAGGGTTATAATATTCAATCCCTGCAGAATGTCAGGGATTTAGTAAGTAAAATACCCCGTGACAAGTTACTTCGACACAAAACGAAAGAGATTGATAACACTATTATGGGGGAAATTCCAATCATTACTCTGTATAATGCCAATAGTCATATTTTCAGAAAAATTGTGACCAAACATTGGAGGATATTGAAGAACGATAAAGTCATTGGGGTGTTATTGCCGGCACATCCTAGGTTTATTTTTAGAAGAGCTAATAACTTGGGCAATATAGTAGCTCCCTCTATTTTAAATCCCTCAATGACCTTTAGCCTCCATTCACAACAACATCCACATGGTTTTTTTCCCTGCAGAAAATGCGCCCCTTGTAAGAAATTAGGGGTGAGTAAACAGTTTTCCATTTCTAATAAATCCAAAGAAGTCGCGATTAAAGATTTTATTACGTGTGACACAAAGGGGGTGATATATTGCATTATGTGCCCTTGTGAAAAACTCTATATAGGGCGTACTAAACGTCCGCTACATGTTAGGATTGGAGAACATTTGCGGAATATCTGCAAGAAACACACAGGACATCCCCTTTCCAACCATTTTTTGCTACACCATGGAGGCTCCATAAGGAATATTAAATTCACAGGTCTTAAAGTAGTCAACAAAAGTTGGAGGAAAGGCAATTTTATACACCAGATGTCCAGAGAGGAAACCCGATGGATATTTGAACTGGATACTTTGATTCCAAACGGTCTGAATAGTGAGATCGAACTATTTGCTTTTAATGTATGAGAGTCTTTTTTTTTTTTTTTTTTTTTTTTTTAAAGTGATGCAGGCTATATAAGAAGGATCTGTGCTACATGGGGCTATCCCTGAGGAAGGAATCTGAGATTCTGAAACGCGTAGGATTAGCATTCAAGCCCCCTGAGCACTTAGTTGTGCTCCTTAGCCTGTCACGTGATAACCCACGTGACTGTGACGTCACGCAAGGTCCTGAAGCGTCTCTGCACCTTGCAGGCTTCCCAGCGAGGCTCCTGTACTTCATACAGACGGCCGATACAGATACAGATCTATAGATAGGACGTTAGTCAACGGCCGGGATTACGTCTTTTCTTAAGACCCTGATCACTTTCTGGCTTTTAACTTTTGGACGTTATCTCCCTGTGGAACTTTTATGAGAAGGACCTTCTGACTTCCTGGATGTCAAGCACCGCTCCTGGGATCTCAGTGCCAGTATGCTAATGTTTGCATGAAAGGTAATACATCTGCTATCTCAGCCCTGCTTTCAGGCGTTATCTTTGGCATGTTAATTGCCTTACAGGACTTATCCCTTTAAGCCCCCGTTACACATAGCGATATCGCTAGCAATATTGCTGTAAAGTCACCGATTTTGTGACGTTATCGCTGCATGTGATACTTACCTCCGACCGGCTCCCCCGCTGATTATCGCTGATCGCGCGAGAAGCTCCTGGACCATTCCTCGTCGGGCGCTTCCTGCTGGGCTTCCTGTGGCGCCGATGAGCGACGCATGGAGCCGGGCGGGAGGACGCAGGATCGCCGCGTCTGACAGGTAAGTAGCGATCCCCGTCCTCAGCGATGTCGCTGGTGAGATCTGCCTGTGTGGCAGCTCACTAGCGACCACCTAGCGATGCACCAGCGATCCTGACCGCGTCATATCGCTGGTCGGGATCGCTGGTGCATCGCTAGGTGTAACGGTACCCTTAGGCATACATTTTGTTGTGAGTTTCTAAAACTTCTATGAGAAGGAATATTTGATTCCTGGCGTCAGTATTTTAATGTTTGCATAAAAGGGAATCCACATGCCATTTCAGTTCTATTTTCTGGCACATGAAATTGTCCTATACGATTTAACCCCTCAGGTATACACTTTAGTGCGAGTTTTTCATCGTTTTTTTCCCTTTTGGTATATTTTATTGGACGGACGGAGTGGTTTTGTCCTGAAAGCTTGCTGCTTAGGTTATTTCATTTATCTACTTCTGGAAACCAGTTCACAAAAAAGTTGTCATGAAGTTGGGTTAGGGGTGCAACAAAATGAAAACTAATGCAAACACCTCACAAAATACAGAGATTTACTTCTTTCATCTGAAGATATAACATTTCAATCTCCATAGGCTTTTTTATTATTGGGTCCCCCATAAACTTTAGCTGAAAGTTATCCAACCCAGCTAAACATCTGATGTGTATGAAGGCTCCCAACTTTCTGGACAGAGTGAAGGATCAGGCATTTGGGATTTCAACGTTTCTTTTGTTTTCTGCAAGAGAAGTCACTGTCAGAGTAGGCGAGCAGCAACTTTCCAATTTCTCTAGTGGGAAAACATATGAACTCCTGACCAATCTGAGCGCCCATGTGTATGGTGGAGATGGGAGATATAGCTGCCTGTCGAATGAATGGAATCTCATGTCTGACCAGCTTAAAGGGGTTGTTCAGCCTTAGACTGCAGACATGTAGCCTGTGTTCCGTCAGACTTGTGAATCTGTACAGCGCTCACACTACGCACTTTGATTAGTCTCCGGGACTGGGCGGACAAGTGACCACTAGTATCTGATTTGCACAGTTTTGGCCACATTACAACTAGACGTATCTGGTTTCACTCAGTGCACTTGCATTAAGCTAAGCCACTCATATCTATTCGGCACATGTCCCCATGTATGAAAATCACATACTTGCAGTTACACTTCCATCACTGGAGAATCCTCATAGCGCACAGTGTGCACGAAGTGAGGATTCACAAGTCTGCAGTCGCTGTAAGGCCGGGCAACCCCTTTAAAGGGAAGGTGCCGCAATTTTATATAATTTGCAAAAAAAGAGTAAGTAACAAAACATGTTGTTAAAGCAAATGTTGTACTAACTAGGATTTATGGTTTGTTTGTAATAATGTTTTAATGTAGCCACTGGGCGCTGACATCTTGATTTGCAGATCTGTGGAGGACTCATACAGTCTGCAAATATGGCTGTCCCTGGACATAGGAGACTGCGGTCGGCTCCCGACCCCACCATGCAGCCTCATTAGCAGAGAACTGGGCACGCCCCTGTGGGCTGCACCATTCACTGCTGTAGGTGTGGCTGGGCTCCATTATACTGTAGCCCAGTGCTATGTGCTGAGCTCGACTTTCTGCACCATGCTTCCTGCTCCAGCTCCACTGTCCTCCTTCTCTGTCTCCGCCTCCTCACTCACACACAGCCCCAGTGATCTCCGGTAATCTGACACCTTTGCTTTTATAGTGACAGTGACATATACAGTGGGGCAAAAAAGTATTTAGTCAGTCAGCAATAGTGCAAGTTCCACCACTTAAAAAGATGAGAGGCGTCTGTAATTTACATCATAGGTAGACCTCAACTATGGGAGACAAACTGAGAAAAAAAAATCCAGAAAATCACATTGTCTGTTTTTTTTTCATTTTATTTGCATATTATGGTGGAAAATAAGTATTTGGTCAGAAACAAGCAATCAAGATTTCTGGCTCTCACAGACCTGTAACTTCTTTAAGAGTCTCCTCTTTCCTCCACTCATTACCTGTAGTAATGGCACCTGTTTAAACTTGTTATCAGTATAAAAAGACACCTGTGCACACCCTCAAACAGTCTGACTCCAAACTCCACTATGGTGAAGACCAAAGAGCTGTCAAAGGACACCAGAAACAAAATTGTAGCCCTGCACCAGGCTGGGAAGACTGAATCTGCAATAGCCAACCAGCTTGGAGTGAAGAAATCAACTGTGGGAGCAATAATTAGAAAATGGAAGACATACAAGACCACTGATAATCTCCCTCGATCTGGTGCTCCACGCAAAATCCCACCCCGTGGGGTCAGAATGATCACAAGAACGGTGAGCAAAAATCCCAGAACCACGCGGGGGGACCTAGTGAATGAACTGCAGAGAGCTGGGACCAATGTAACAAGGCCTACCATAAGTAACACACTACGCCACCATGGACTCAGATCCTGCAGTGCCAGACGTGTCCCACTGCTTAAGCCTCTACATGTCCGGGCCCATCTGAAGTTTGCTAGAGAGCATTTGGATGATCCAGAGGAGTTTTGGGAGAATGTCCTATGGTCTGATGAAACCAAACTGGAACTGTTTGGTAGAAACACAACTTGTCGTGTTTGGAGGAAAAAGAATACTGAGTTGCATCCATCAAACACCATACCTACTGTAAAGCATGGTGGTGGAAACATCATGCTTTGGGGCTGTTTCTCTGCAAAGGGGCCAGGACGACTGATCCGGGTACATGAAAGAATGAATGGGGCCATGTATCGTGAGATTTTGAGTGCAAACCTCCTTCCATCAGCAAGGGCATTGAAGATGAAACGTGGCTGGGTCTTTCAACATGACAATGATCCAAAGCACACCGCCAGGGCAACGAAGGAGTGGCTTCGTAAGAAGCATTTCAAGGTCCTGGAGTTGCCTAGCCAGTCTCCAGATCTCAACCCTATAGAAAACCTTTGGAGGGAGTTGAAAGTCCGTGTTGCCAAGCAAAAAGCCAAAAACATCACTGCTCTAGAGGAGATCTGCATGGAGGAATGGGCCAACATACCAACAACAGTGTGTGGCAACCTTGTGAAGACTTACAGAAAACGTTTGACCTCTGTCATTGCCAACAAAGGATATATCACAAAGTATTGAGATGAAATTTTGTTTCTGACCAAATACTTATTTTCCACCATAATATGCAAATAAAATGAAAAAAAAAACAGACAATGTGATTTTCTGGATTTTTTTTTCTCAGTTTGTCTCCCATAGTTGAGGTCTACCTATGATGTAAATTACAGACGCCTCTCATCTTTTTAAGTGGTGGAACTTGCACTATTGCTGACTGACTAAATACTTTTTTGCCCCACTGTACAGCCCATAGTCTAGTGTATGGGGGGGGGGCAGTTACACCAGTGTGAGCATATCTGTAATACTGTCTTCTGTGATACTGCCTGCTGAGCCGTGTATCTAATCCTCTCCTGTGTGATACTGACTGCTGAGCCGTGTATCTAATCCTATCCTGTGTGATACTGTCTGCTGAGCCGTGTATCTAATCCTATCCTGTGTGATACTGACTGCTGAACCGTGTATCTAATCCTATCCTGTGTGATACTGTCTGCTGAGCCATGTATCTAATCCTATCCTGTGTGATACTGACTGCTGAGCCGTGTACCTAATCCTATCCTGTGTGATACTGACTGCTGAACCGTGTATCTAATCCTATCCTGTGTGATACTGTCTGCTGAGCCGTGTATCTAATCCTCCCCTGTGTGATACTGACTGCTGAGCCGTGTATCTAATCCTCTCCTGTGTGATACTGACTGCTGAGCCGTGTATCTAATCCTATCCTGTGTGATACTGTCTGCTGAGCCGTGTATCTAATCCTCTCCTGTGTGATACTGACTGCTGAGCCGTGTATCTAATCCTCTCCTGTGTGATACTGACTGCTGAGCTGTGTATCTAATCCTATCCTGTGTGATACTGACTGCTGAGCCGTGTATCTAATCCTATCCTGTGTGATACTGACTGCTGAACCGTGTATCTAATCCTATCCTGTGTGATACTGTCTGCTGAGCCGTGTATCTAATCCTCCCCTGTGTGATACTGACTGCTGAGCCGTGTATCTAATCCCCTCCTGTGTGATACTGACTGCTGAGCCGTGTATCTAATCCTCTCCTGTGTGATACTGACTGCTGAACCGTGTATCTAATCCTCTCTTGTGTGATACTGACTGCTGAACCGTGTATCTAATCCTCTCCTGTGTGATACTGTCTGCTGAGCCGTGTATCTAATTCTCTGCCGTGTGATACTGCTCTCCTGAAATACTCTGTGCTGCTGTCACCCTGCTTGTTTTATGTGTGATCTACATGGTGGTATTGTGTATGATCTATATGGCGGCATTGTGTGTGAAGTATATGGCGGTATTATTTGTGATCTGCTAAAAGGGGACCCATTCTAGGGTAGTTCTGGCTGAGCACCTGCACACGGGTCAGGGGTAATAGGTGCAGTCAGGGGAGGGCTGGTGAGGCAGCTGAAGAGAGGGGTCTCATTTTTATCGTTACTGTATGGCTCCATTCCCACCCAGCCTGCTTCCCAGTGTCACCCCGGACTGCGCCTGTCGCCTCGCTTTCACACATCGCCAGGACAGAATCTGAGGAGGGGAATGGGGTCTTTGCATGCAAAGTCTGGATCAGAACAGGCCATCAATCAGCAGAAATGTTTCCTGGATTTCTGTGCTGCTGTCTCCCTGCTCCTCCCCCATATATCTCCCTCTGTGCCCCCCATAGACCAGCGCACTGCTCTCCTGAAATACTCTGTGCTGCTGTCACCCTGCTCCCAGAATCCTTGCTGCCTGCCATCCTCGGTGACCGAAGACCCCATTCCTCTCCTCAGATCCTGTCCTGGCGATGTGTGAAAGCGAGGCGACAGGGCCTGATATATGGTGGAGGAGCAGGGTGACAGCAGCACAGAGTATTTCAGGAGAGCAGTGTGCTGGTCTATGGGGGGGGGGCGGCCTGTTCGGTGCCAGGGATTGTACATAGAGCGCTGTGTTTTATACACATGGATGGACCGTCTGCTTGTCTGCTCCACAGAAATCCAGGAAACGTCTGCTGATTGATGGCCTGTTCTGATCCAGACTTTACATGAAAAGACAGTCAGTATAACTTTGCAGGCCCCATCAAAATGGCTGCTCACTGTGTTCCTAAATGTCATCCTCTCTTTTCCCTTAGCAAGCACCCAGTAGGGGAGGAGAGGAGTGACACCACACCCATGTCAGCAGATTCCACCCATACAGTGTCAATTTTAGGGCATGATCATATATCAAAATCAAACATCATGGACACTGTACGCCAGGACAGTAATGTGAGCTAGTTGTACACTAGGTTTTTGTGCCAAACTTCAGTAGCTGCTCCCCCTAGTGTTAACAAGTGGAAATGCCAAACTTTTTAAAATTATTTTTCATATTTTACAAAATTAAAAACAAATGATAATATTTTTTAAGAAAATGTAAACATTAATTCTTTACATTTTTTCAATTGCTGAAAAATTTTTTTGGGGATGGCACCTTCCCTTTAAGATCAGTGCGATAGACTGACCCCAAGCAACAGTTTTATCAAGAACAGTTAATTCAAGAAAGGTTTAGATGACTTCTTAGAACAAAGCATGGCATATTTTGGCTATTCCAGACAGGATTTACTAGCCATTCATGTGTGGGAATTCCCTTTTCTGCTTTAGCATATCCTATAGGGACTGATAGAGCCTGCATGTTTCAGACTTCATCCGTATGCTTATTGGCAGGACATATCATGTCCCCATGAGTTGTTTTAGGACTTCTGAAATATTATCACATCTAGAGATTACTGTTTTGATGCTGGGAGTGCAACTGATCTTTGTAAATACAATATGATATCTATTAAATAACCTTCTTGCATTTTTTTTCCTGCATTTCACTTTAGAAATAAAAATAATTTGAAATAAACTGTTGTCTTGTTTATAAAGTGAAAAAGAAGAACAGAGTCAAAAGGAGAAAAGCGTTCTCTCTGAGGACTGCGAGCTGATCACCGTAATGGATGTTATTTCTGGCCGCTTGGAAGTTACCACTCAGCACATTTATTTCTATGATGGCAGCACTGAAAAAGAAGAAGGTAACACTAGACTTTATTTCATGAGCAAATGCGAGCTTGAAATATTATAATTACTATTTATTCAAGTTGTAGATGACTTTTTTTTTATTTCTTTACACAATTTAAATGAAAAATAATGAAATGATTGGCTATTTGTACTTCTCACGTAACAGCACTGAAATTGCAAAAGTGAGACCAAAACACTTTAGGCCCTGAGTCATCACATTTTTACTCCAGGATTCTGGCCTAACACAATTTGAAAATTTGCAAAAAAATTTCACGATGGAAGGTTGTACAAAGATGTTATGACTTTTGGTGTTTTCACGCAAGTTTCAGCCTTCTCTGCCAAAATTCATGATGAGCTGTGGCGCACGTTACACCACAAATCTTTCTCCAGTCCCTAGCCTGAAGAGAGATTTGTGGTGAGGGGCATGCTACTTTAAAGACTCTTCTGATTCATAATCTACAGGTATAACCACGCATATATTAAAATGGTAATTTTACTTAATGAACACACAAAATATACATGAAGAATAAAAATTGGTTGATAACATTACGTACAAAATTGCAAAGGAAGTCTAATAGCGCACCTTGCGTCCAAAGAAAATAGGAAGCAAGTAGGAGATGAAATGATCTCTAAAAGGCCTAAAGTTAAAGATGACACGTTTCCTTTGTATTTTAGGGAAAAAAATTATATTGTCATTTTTTACATTTTAAAAATTACAAAAAGGAAAATGGGCCGATACAAAAGTTTAGGCACTCTTGGAGATTTGTGTGCTCAGATCACTTTGGCTTAGGTTTCAGACCTTAGCCTGTTACGGCTATGACTTGTTCACGGTCATCATTATGAAAGGCCAGGTGATGCAAATTTCCCAGCATTATAAAAACCCAGCCTCCTCTAACCTTGCGCCAAAACACAGCAGCCATGGGTTCTTCTAAGCCGCTGCCTAGCACTCTGAAAATAAAAATGGTGGAAAGTCCACAAAGCAGGAGGAATCTATAAGAAGATAGTGAAGCATTTTCAAGTTGCCCTTTCCTCAGTTCAAAATATAATTGAGAAATGTCAGTTACCAGGAACAGTGGATTTAACGAATGTGAACAATGAATCTGGGCTCAAGTAGCTTCAATAATGTACTGCATATTGTATACTTTCTGAGAATGCTATTCTGTATTGCTAGAACATGTTCTTGCAGTAGTCTGTCTTCCATATTCTGTTAAAAAGCTCAACATATGTACCGTAGTTATGATGGTGTGGTCATCAGATAACTTAAAACAAATTACATTGTGCGAGCACCACTTTACTCATACCACAATCATGGGACCTCTGTTTTGGTCCCTGTTCTCAGCAGACAGACCCCCAGTGACCTAATGGTTAAGATTTCTGCAGTTTATTATTATTTCCAGAATACCCTTTTCTCCTACGCCTCATTGGGGGACACAGATACCGTGGGTGTTATGCTGCCTGCCACTAGGAGGACACCAAGTAAACCAGAAAAAAAAGTTAATTCCTCCCCTGCAGTATACACCCTCTCGCTGGATGAGATTTCTCCAGTTCTTTGCTTAGTGTCTGTAGGAGGCACTTGGGTCTGGTTTCAGACCCCACCGTTTTTATTTTATTTTTGAATTTTCTGTAAATTTTTATTTTTTTAATTAACGGAGTGAAGGGGGTGACGGTTCCTTTCTACGACCCGCTCTCCCCCGAACCAATAGGCAAGCACATGGAGTAACCTTTCACGTACACTTTCCTGCGACGAACGGGGCTGATTTTCTTACCGATTTCACGGATTCGAGGGCAAGCGCAGGAGACTCATTATGGAGAAGATCAAGCAGCGCTTTCTTCAGCCCTGAATCAGCCCCATAGCTCTCCATCCCTGTCCCAATAGGGAGGACCGATTGAGCATACCTCTTTAAGCTCTCCATCCCCCTGCCCAGAGGGAGGACCGATCAAGCATCCCCCTTCAAGAACTCCTCCAGCTCTGCTACATCAGCCCAGGATGAGAAGAATGGACTCGGCGCTGAGTTGAGCACTGGAGTAGAGGTACGGGGTCGAGTCCTGTCCCCAGGAGAAGCGCTGACTTAGCGGCAGCGGCGGCGCACCGGTGCTCCCTTGCGGCCCCACCGGCGCTCCCTTGCGGCCCCACCGGCGCTCAGCGTCCTCGGATGCCCCGAGAAATTTAGTCCCCGGCTTTTTACGGCCTGCTAGGCCGCAATTTCCATAGCACCGCCCACTAGCGCCACCCCGCCCCCGGCGCCTACCGCGGGTAGGCCAAAAATTGAGCCCCCGGCCTTTCAGGCCTACTAGGCCGCCCGCGCTATTGTCACCGCCCCCTCCTCTTGGCGCCTCTCATTACTGACGAGACACACAATTTTAATCTTGGGGGCCATCTCCTTTTTTTACCTCAGAGCTGTGAGGCGACCTCTCTGTCGGATACCGGGTGACACCACAGAGCCACCGCTATTCCTCCCGGGGGACACAGTACAGGACCGTGGGTAAGCTACATCTGCCCTCAGATTAAAGCTTGACCCCTTCCCTGCACATTCTCTGCTGCTGCAGTCAGATTCTGCCATTAACCCTTTCCAGAGCGCTGTGTCTCAATCTAAAGAAGCTAGACAGGCTGCTAACAAGCACACTGCGTTTTATACCTTGTGTACCACTTGCAAATCTACTTTGCCCAGCGCCCAGACTTATCTGTTATGCACGGACTGCGACGCGGCCTGCACTCAAACGCCTCTCGCCGCTGCTGCTGCTGCGGATCTTCCTGCGTTTAGTCCCCCTGAGTGGGCTGCGTCCCTGTCACGGTCAGTGGAGTCACTGACCCAGGCTATAGACTCTCTCCGGTAAGTCTCTTTAAGTCAAAAGGCGGCTTCGCCGCCCGAGCAGGGCTCTGGCGACGGCGGGGAACCGTCCACCAGCAGGGGCCATACTTGTTCAAGGGACAGTCAAACTAGAAAGCGGACCCTTGACATGTCCCCCAGTCACGCTCGCGCTTCACCGGCGAGTTCTGTTTCTCGCTCTCCTTCTCCCAATGGTCGCAGCGAGTACGACTCTGAATTTGAATCTGACGTGTTAGCCCCCCAGAATCCTCCAAGTGACCAAGAGTCGCTTGATTCACTTATAGAATCCGTCAACAGGATTCTGGAGTTGAAGGAGGAAAATTCTTCCCCTCCAGTACACACTTTTTCGTTTAAGAGGACCAAACGTGTACGCAAATTATTTACCAGCCACCCGGATTTTAAGGACATTGTCCAGAAACATAGGGATCGCCCACATAAGAGGTTCACAGGGCAAAAGTCTATTGAGGCTAAATACCCTTTTGACCCAGACCTAATGAAAGATTGGTTGCAGTCCCCTTCTGTGGACCCTCCTGTATCGCGGCTGGCTTCTAAAACGCTCCTATCCGTTTCGGAAGGCTCCTCAGGCAGAAATCCCTCTGATCGTCAAATTGATTACCTCGTCCGCTCAGTTTTTGAAGCTTCAGGAGCAGTGCTTTATCCATCGTTTGCAGCGATATGGGTCACTAAGGCTATGGCCGCTTGGACAGAAGTCTTAATCACTGCCTTTCAGGGTAGTAATATCCTTCCGGAGGCTACCAACATCGCCAGGCAGATAGTTCACGCAGGAGATTTTGTAGTTGACACCTGTTTTAATGTTGCCAATGGTGCTGCTCAAATTGCTGCTAATGTAATCTCCATTAGAAGAGCCCTATGGCTCCGCGACTGGCGATCGGACGCCACGTCTAAAAGATCGCTGACTTCTCTACCCTATCTTAACTGGTCGCCTTTTTGGGGAGAAACTGGACCAGCTCATCTCTGATACTACCGGGGGAAAAAGTAAATTCCTTCCTCAACAAAGGGCTGTTCGGCCGTTTCGGAGCCAACAGCCGACGCGTTTTTGATCTTTTCGCAATAACTCCGGTTGGTCCTCCTCTACCTTCTCTTCCGACTCCGGTCGGCCCCCGCGCGGAGACCGAGGCCCCCAGGTCTCATACAGACCTAATTGCTCTTGGAAGCCCAGACCCAGGGCATCCGGATCTCGGGGATCTCGATCCCACAAATCTTCTACGCAATGACTTGTTGTGGTATCCGGCGGATGACGGCAAAGTAGGCAGTCGTCTACTTTCCTTCAGTCACACCTGGCTCGCGGTCGACCACGACAAGTGTGTCAGGGAACTGGTGTCCTCCGGATACAAGATAGAATTTTCCTCTCCTCCGCCAACACGTTTCTTCCCATCCTTACCCCCCAAGAAGAAGACAACAGCCTTCCTTCGGGCTGTTCAGGCTCTGCAAAAGGACGGAGTCATCATTCCGGTCTGTCAGGTCGAACGGTTCAGAGGTTTTTATTCAAACCTTTTTGTGGCTCCAAAGAAAGACGGGACGATGCGGCCCTTACTGGACCTCAAACTGTTAAATCAGTTTGTCAATGTACGGCGGTTCCGAATGGAATCTCTCCGATCAGTTGTCGATTCCATGGACTTCAAGGACGCTTACCTTCACATTCTGATCTCCCCGTCCCACCAGCAGTTCCTACGTTTTGCAATTCACGAGGAACACTTCCAGTTAGTTGCCTTGCTGTCATGATCCATGATGGGGTTTGTCTTTGGCCCGTCCTGGTTAGACAGGGGTTAATTGTTTCTGCCTCTCTCTGGCAGAGGGCGGCTATTTAATGCTCACTTGACCTAGGTCCGGTGTCGGTTATACTCCTGCCCTCGGCTGAGTTAGTTGACCTCATGTGTACATGTGCCTTGTGCCTGATAACTTGTTGCTTGTTTGGTTTTGATCCGGTTCTGTCCTTGTTACGAGTTCTGCCCGTCCCTCTTGTACTGCGCTACCTCTCTGTGTATGACCCTCTGCCTGTGACTTGACTATTCTCTGCTCGTCCCTCTGGTACCGCTCAGCCCTCTCTGTGTACGAACCATCGCTGGTCTGACCTGCGATTTCCTCTCCTCTACAACAGTTTCCCTGCAGTAGGTACATTACATCATCTGCAGCAGTAGGACGCTAAGCCCCGCCCCCTGCAGTCACATGATCGTAGGCCCTGGGACTCCTTACTATTTTCAGTGCCGCAGGTCCTGTCTGCTTGAACCATCACTATAGTATTGGACCCCGCGCTCTCCCATAGTGTGGGTAAGTCACCCTGCTCTGCGAGGCAGTTTGCCGACGCTGACTGGGTCCTGACATTAGAGTCCTGACACTTGCCCTTCGGACTCGCCACCGCCCCCAGGGTATTTACCAAGGTCATGGCGGCGGTCATGGCCATTCTTCACTCTCGGGGAGTGGTAGTGTTACCGTATCTGGACAACCTGCTCATCAAGGGTCCGTACCTTCCAGCCTGTGAGGAATCCGTGGAAATAACAGTAAATACACTTTATCGCCTGGGCTGGAAAATAAACTTCGAAAAGTCCTTCCCAAAGCCGGCACAACAGATTTCCTTTTTAGGAATGATCTTAGACACTTCCCGCGAGTTGGTCATTCTACCTCTAGAGAAGACCCGAGCCTTACAACAAGCAGCGCGGTCTCTTTCTCGACCAGTTTCTCACTCCATTCGTTTCAGCATGAGAGTTCTCGGACAGATGGTAGCAGTGATGGAAGCTGTCCCGTTCGCTCAGTTAAAGCTCCGTCCCTTGCAATCTTTCGCTTCTGTTAGCCTGGGACAAGAACCCGTTCTCCCTGGACCGTCGGTTCCTTCTGTCTCTGCGAGTCAGACAGGCCCTCAAGTGGTGGACTCTGAAATCCTCCCTGAATCAAGGGAAGTCCTTTCTCCCAGTACAATAGTTGGTAGTAACCACCGACGCAAGTCTTCTGGGCTGGGGTGCGGTTTTTCATCACCACACGGCACAGGGTCGGTGGTCGCCTCGAGAGTCTCGTCTCCCCATCAACATCCTAGAGATTCGAGCGATCAGATTAGTCCTACGGCGTTTTCACCATCTCCTTGCAGGCCACTCCATCAGGATCCAATCTGACAACGCCACAGCTGTGGCGTATATCAACCGCCAGGGGGTACTCGGAGCAGGATGGCCATGCACGAAGTGAGTCACATCCTTCGTGGGGCCGAGACCAATCATTCGCCCATCTAGGCAGTCCACATCCCGGGCGTAGAGAATTGGGTGGCAGATTTTCTCAGTCGCCAAGGCCTTGCCTCGGGAGAGTGGTCTCTTCATCCGGAGGTTTTTCAGCAGATTTGCCATCGTTGGGGGACTCCTGATGTGGATCTCAATGCTTCGAGACTAAACAGCAAAGTTCCTCGATTCATCGCTCGATCACGCGATCCTTGCGCCATCGGTGCGGACGCCCTAGTTCTGCCGTGGCAGCGGTTTCGGCTCCCGTACATCTTTCCTCCTCTTCCCTTGATCCTGAGGGTCATCAAGAAAATCAGAACAGAAGGAGTAATTCTTGTCACGCAAGATTGGCCGCGCTTGGTATGCAGAACTGATTCAACTAGTCGCCGACGTTCCCTGGCGACTTCCAGATCGCCCAGATCTTGTCTCTCAGGGTCCGATTTACCACCAGAACTCGGGGGGCCCTGTCTTTGACGGAGTGGCCGTTGAATCCTGGATTTTAGCAAAGGCTGGGTTCACTCATGACGTGATTTCCACAGTGATGAGTGCTAGGAAGCCTGTGTCCATGCGCATCTATCACCGCACCTGGAAAACCTTTTTCTCGTGGTGCAAGGATCATGGCCGATCCCCTATATGGGGTTTTCCATTCCTACTATATTGGAATTCCTTCAATCTAGACTAAAGTCGGGCCTCGCGCTTAGCTCGCTCAAAGGCCAAATTTCAGCCTTGTCAGTGCTATTCCAACGCAAACTTGCCACCAAACCTCAAGTCAAGACTTTCTTTCAGGGAGTTTCCCATGTGGCGCCTCCATATAGAAGGTCATTGGAACCATGGGACCTTAACCTGGTTCTTGGGGCCCTACAGGAGGCTCCCTTCAAACCCCTCCACGACGTACCACTGACTGTTCTCTCTTGGAAGGTGGTCTTTCTAGTGGCAATTACATCAATCAGACGAGTTTCAGAATTGGCGGCTCTGTCCTGCCGCCCCCGTTCCTGAATTTTCATCAGGACAAGGCAGTTCTCAGGACGTCTCTGTCCTTCCTACCCAAGGTCGTATCCTCTTTCCATCTCAATGAGGACATTGTTTTGCCTTCCTTTTGTCCGGCACCAGTGCATCGTATTGAGAAAGCCCTCCACGCTCTGGCTGAGGTTAGGGCCCTGAGACGGTACATCTCACGGACGGCTCCCTTCCGCAAGTCAGATGCCCTGTTCATACTTCCAGAAGGGCATAAGAAGGGTTTAGCCACTTCAAAGGCAACGCTAGCCAGATGGATCCGCTTGGCGATTCAAGAATCCTACCGTGTCAGGAATGCGCCTGTCCCAGCAGGGATTAAAGCGCACTCTACCCGCTCAGTGAGTGCCTCTTGGGCCATTTGGCACCAGGCCTCGGCAGTACAGGTCTGCAAGGCTGCGACTTGGTCCAGCCTGCATTCTTTTACAAAGCATTACCAAATTCATTCTCAGGCCTCTGCGGATGCAGCTCTCGGCAGATGCATCCTGCAATCGGCAGTACCTCAGAGTTGACTCAGTGGTACATGGGGTATTAGCAGATATATGCTTCCCACCCAGGGACTGCTTTAGAACGTCCCATGGTATCTGTGTCCCCCAATGAGGCGTAGGAGAAATAGGGATTTTTGTGTACTCACGTAAAATCCTTTTCTCCGAGCCATTAATTGGGGGACACAGCACCCACCCTGTTTAGTCTACCGGCTCATTGTAGCATTTTTATGTTGTGACATAGTTATGGTTATTGTTGAACTGTTTAAGCTCCTATTGCTTTTTTCACCGAACTGGGGAAATCTCATCCAGCGAGAGGGTGTATACTGCAGGGAAGGAGTTAACTTTTTTCTGGTTTACTTAGTGTCCTCCTAGTTGCAGGAAGCATAAGACCCACGGTATCTGTGTCCCCCAATGAATGGCTCGGAGAAAAGGATTTTACGGTGAATACACAAAAATCGCTATTTCTGTTACATGTTCCCTATGATATATTGCATCAAAGATGCATCTAAAGCCATTTGTGCCTCTTTCTGCAGGTGTGAGGTACGATTTCAAGTGGTTACTTTCCCAAATAAGGGAGATTCATTTACGCCGGTACAACTTAAGGAGATCTGCCTTGGAAATATTTCTGATTGATCAAACCAACTACTTTCTGAATTTCAAAAAAGAGGTATGAACCAGAACTTTGTATACCTGAAATAAGTACAGTAGAGACATTAAAGCATTATGCCAATACTTGTTCTTTCTTGTATTAGCCAAAATAGCATGTGTATTAGTGCATAAGCAGTACGGCACCATTACATGCTGGCCGTGCATAAGGCAACATATTTCGCGCACAGATCTGCTTTAATCTTAAACATTATATATTGTATTTTAGTGCTAGCACGAAAGAAAAAAGAATTGAGCAGATGGTTTTAGCAGTCTATATAATATATGTATTAATATTATACCTGAGTGTAGTTCTCATGTATTGTTTTACAATATTTTAGGTCAGAAATAAAGTATACAGCCGCATTCTTTCTCTCCGTCTTCCAAATTTATATGGCACCCGGTCACCACAAGAACTACTAAAAGCTTCAGGTCTTACACAGGTAAGTGACTTTAAGGAGTTTTCCACCCCAGAGAGAATTTTCGACAAACAATTTCGCTTCCGGAATACTAACATATCATATGAATAATGTCTACATCAGATACTGCTAGCGAAGCTCCAGTAATGGAAAAGCTGTGTTACACACTTAGTATTATTGCTTGCCAAAAGGATGCCTTGGGGTGGAAAACACCATTTAATGGTTCAGTCATTTAACTGATTTGTTTGTTTTTTATTAAATAGTACCCGCTAATGTTTTCCCCTACAAAGTTTCTGTCATTGTGAAAGTAAGAATAGCAACTCGTATATCACTTCTTGCTGTAAAAAGACATTAATAGAAAGAGATGATCCCCTATTTTAAGCCACTGGGGTCTTTTGTGTGATGTTCAGGTCTGATGTATAACTTATCCGCACAGGGGTTATGGCTTTCGCTATAAACCTGCAGGTATGAGTAGAGCCTGATAAAGTGACATGGCATTCATACAAGGTGCTACTGATAGTTATATGTGATTACAATTTTGATTGTCTTGTTGCCAAGGTTTCCAGTTTCTACATTATAAATGAAATATTATGTAATATTCAGTTAAGAAAGAGACTTGAAACAAGTTAAAAAAATACAAAACATAAACTCAATGGGCAAAATATTAGGACACCTGCTCATTATATCTATAGCTTATGATATCCCCTTCTAAATCCTTTTTTTTTTTTTTTTGATCAAATAGATTTTTATTAATCAGAATTCAAAATACAGAATATACAGTAAATCTTCCACAAACAATAGATTTACAAATTGAACATCCCTGTTCCCCCCCTCCCACCCCCCCATGTAGACAGCATATATAGCTCTTTTCTCCATAAGATTTCTCTTACACCGTAATTTACCATTAGTCATCCTCTTTACCCATATTGTCAATCAAACCATACAAAACAGAAATGTTCCTATGTCCGGGTATTAATGGTTTATCCACAACACCAGCATTGTAAAATATAGCACATTCCCATCAGTTAACTGTACCGTATTGTAACCAGGGATTCCACAACCTCTAATAGGTTTTAGAATTGCCTCTTTTAGCATATATCCTTTCCTCCAGCTGGATGATACAAGACACCTGTTTCACAAACTCTCTCCCAGAAGGTGGTTCTTTCCTGATCCAGTTCCTCGCAATCAACTTCCTTGCTACATATAGTAGTCTAGCTATAGCAAGCTTTGCACTATTAACTATTTCAATTTCCTCCACATATTCCAGTATGCAGACCAGTGGGTTTTTGGGTATAACCCTTCCGTATGCCCCTTCTATTCTGTTAATGACATTAAACCAGAACGCAGATAGCCTGGGACAAGTCCACATCATATGAAGGAGTCCGGCATCAGACCCCCCACATCTTGGACAGTCAGAGTTGTCCCTCAGCCCCATTTTAAACATCAGAAGGGGGGTACGGTACACACGATGGATCACATAAAGATGGGACAACCTAGCTGGTTCACTCATAGTGAGTTTGGGGACATATTCTAGGACGCTGTCCCATACCTCGTCAGTCATCACCCCAATCTCTGCCTCCCATTTGGATCTGGCTTTAAGTGGGAACCCCATTAAATGTGTATGCAATATATCTTTGTAGGTGTTAGAGATTACCCCTTTCGTAAGTCCAGCACCACCACATATATAGTCCAACACTATGTCAGATTGTATCGGCAGGTTTCTGGAAAGTTTTTGAGCCGTAATGGCATGCCGTACCTGACAGTAGTGGTACCATTCAGAATCCGGCAACTGAAACTCACTCTGTAATTGCACAAACGGTCTCAGCTCCCCGTTATCCATAATTTGAGACATTAATGTCAGCCCCCTACGTTTCCAGCTTTCTAGTCTCCCAAGTTTCCGAATCTCTGGGAGATTACTATTATCCCATATAGCTGTGAATCTAGTCAACCCGGTCACCCCTCTCACCCTCTTTAGTCTGTTCCACAGGTCTTGTAAGAGTCGCAGAGTGGGACACCCGTCTCCCATTACACCCATCTTCCCATCCTCTAGGCCAAGTATCAACGGGCTTCTATTTAGTACGTATTCCAGCACTCCTCTGATGACGTCTGCCTTCTCTTGATTAGACCACCCTCTGAGATGTTGACTTTGGGCAGCTAAAAAATACAGTTCCGGATTTGGTAGTGCCAGTCCCCCCTCATCCTTTGGTCTTTGCAAGGTTTCAAGCCTTATTCTAGGTTGTTTCTTACCCCATACCAAGGCCCTAAACAGTGAATTCACCACTCCGAACCTTTTCTGCGGTATCCAGATTGGGGAGTTGTGTAATATATATAAAAGCTTGGGCATTAAAACCATTTTAAGTAGATTAATCCTTCCCACCACCAACAAGTGTAATTTGTTCCAAGTATCCACCTTAGTTCTTAGAATTGCCAGTAGGGGTACTAGATTAGTATTAAGGTACTCAGTCACCGGTAGGGAAACCTGTATCCCCAAAAACATTTCCACACATTGTAGTTTGTTGGCCCCTATGTCTTCCTGAGTCCATACCACCTCATTGTCCACTTTAAATAGGCTTGATTTAGACCAATTTATGGTCAGTCCTGAGATCTCACCGAAACCCCTCAATGGTCTGCACAGCATGATCCAATGAAGCCGAGGGGTCCCCTAGAAATAGCAAAAGGTCATCCGCATACAGGGCCACCTTTTCCTCCAAATCGCCATATTGAAACCCCTTTATTGCCTTGTTGCGTCTAATAGCAGCCGCCAATGGCTCTATCGCAATAGCGAACAGGAGCGGCGACAGTGGACAGCCTTGCCTCGTTCCTCTATGCAGCTGTATTCCCGCGGACATTACCCCATTAATCTTGACTCTAGCTGTGGGTTGAGTATACAATAGCTGAATCCACGCTGTAAATTGAGGACCAAAGCCCATACTATGCAGCACTCTCCACAGGTATGACCATTCTACAGAGTCAAAGGCTTTATGGGCATCAAGTGAGGCTATCACCCTCCCACCTGGGTTATCGACTGGCAACTGCAGATTGAGATATAGTCTCCGTATATTGGCTGCTGTCGATCTTTTGGGCATAAACCCCGATTGATCCATATGGATCAATGTATCAACAACACCAGTTAGTCGGTTCGCCAGCACTTTAGCCAGTATTTTCACATCAGCTGTCAGCAAGGATATTGGCCTGTATGAATCTGGAATTCCTGGATTTTTACCGTCCTAAGGAAACACCACTATCACCGCCTCCCGCATAGATGCAGGCAAAATCCCTTCTTTCATAGCCTCCTCAAACACTATTAATAGCTTGGGTAGCAGAATTTCTTTTAGGTGTTTGTATATTTCCGCAGGAAGACCGTCTGCTCCCGGGGCCCTCTCATTAGTCATGCCATGCCGAGCCATCTCCAACTCCTCTACTGTGAAAGGAGACTCCAACTTATCCCTATCTTCCATAGATAGTGTCGGAAGCAGTCCCGCTCCTAGAAATGCCTCCGCCCCCCCCTTCCCCTCCCATTCTACTTGATGAATAGAGGTTCTGGTAAAAACCTGCGAAGAAACTCCAGAATTTCAGGCGTCTCAGTAACCCTTGTCCCCTTTGCAGTGTCCATACTATGTATAAATGAGCTGCCTCTCTGGGCTGGAGCTATAATCGACAATAGATGGCCAACTTTTTCCCCTTCTTCGTAGAATCTAATCTTCTGAAAAGCCTGCTTCTTAGTTGCTTTATCTAGTAGTAACCTATTGACCCTTTCATGTGCCTGCCTAAGTGTCAGTTGAGTGTCACGTGTAGCGTGCTGTGCCATTTCTATTTCCGCCCTAGTTAGGGCTTCCAGACTATCCACCTCATCTCGCTTAGTTTGTGTCTTTCTCCTACATATATCCCAGTATAGAATTCCCCGGAGATATGCCTTCATGGCGTCCCATACCACCAGAGGATGAGCACTATCATCTTTATGGACAAAGAGTTCCCCAATCTCCCGCATGATGCCCTGCATATTTATATGTTGTATCCAGGCCGGATGTAACTTCCACTCTCCCCTTATCCCCCCTCTCAAACGCTCCCGTTTAATGGACACAAGGATGGGACTGTGGTCCGAGATCACTCCCCCTTCTAAATCCTTAGCTACTGAGGGAGTGTGGGCAACTCTCGGCGGGAGCAGACGTGTCTGGCTGAGCTCCATGTCATGGACAACTAAAAATAGCACTTTATAGCACCTGCGTCACAAAAACTTGGCTTAATACCCCAGGGAATAACCCCAGAGGCAATCATGTCAAGAATGGAACGACCGCTAGTTTCCCTAATTCTGATCTCATTCCCATAAACACATGGTGACCCTACTCTGTAATATTGTAGTCTACTACTTTGTGGCTGGATTACTGTGGTTTCTAAATGCTGATGCTTTTCTATAATGCCACTTGCAGTTGATAATGTAATATTTAAGAGGGAAGAAACTTCACTAACAGACTTGTTACACTGGTGGCGTCCTGTTATAGGACCAGGCTCTATTTCAGTGAGCTCTCTAGAAAGAGACATTTTTTCACAAATGTTAGTAAAGGCAGACTGCATGATTAAACAACTTGGTAACGGGAATGAATGTCAAACTTGAATCTAATGATTTTGAGATATGTCCCATTTCTTGTCTATACAGTGTATATTATAATGTAAATGTTTGCAGTGCAGTTTTATTCTTTCAAGTAAGTAAAAAATGATAAAATATTTGACTGAGATTGACTGTCTTTTGTATTTGTCTGTTTTTTTGCTTTCTCTAGAAATGGGTGAATAGAGAGATGTCAAATTTTGACTACCTCATTCAGCTGAATACAATAGCTGGAAGAACATATAACGATCTTGCCCAGTACCCAGTGGTGAGTTATACATGTGCATATTACCCAGTGGTGCCTTATACATGTGCCTATTACCCGGTGGAGACTTATACATGTGCCTATTACCCAGTGGGGACTTATACATGTGCCTATTACCCAGTGGGGACTTATACATGTGCCTATTACCCAGTGGGGACTTATACATGTGCCTATTACCCAGTGGGGACTTATACATGTGCCTATTACCCAGTGGGGACTTATACATGTGCCTATTACCCAGTGGGGACTTATACATGTGCCTATTACCCAGTGGGGACTTATACATGTGCCTATTACCCAGTGGGGACTTATACATGTGCCTATTACCCAGTGGGGACTTATACATGTGCCTATTACCCAGTGGGGACTTATACATGTGCCTATTACCCAGTGGGGACTTATACATGTGCCTATTACCCAGTGGGGACTTATACATGTGCCTATTACCCAGTGGGGACTTATACATGTGCCTATTACCCAGTGGGGACTTATACATGTGCCTATTACCCAGTGGGGACTTATACATGTGCCTATTACCCAGTGGGGACTTATACATGTGCCTATTACCCAGTGGGGACTTATACATGTGCCTATTACCCAGTGGGGACTTATACATGTGCCTATTACCCAGTGGGGACTTATACATGTGCCTATTACCCAGTGGGGACTTATACATGTGCCTATTACCCGGTGGGGACTTATACATGTGCCAATTACCCGGTGGGGACTTATACATGTGCCAATTACCCGGTGGGGACTTATACATGTGCCTATTAGCCAGTGGGGGTTTATACATATGCCTCTTACCAGTAGGGACTTATATGTGTGCCTATTACCCAGTGGTGTGTTATACAATGGGGGGAAAAAGTATTTGATCCTTTGCTGATTTTGTAAGTTTGCCCACTGACAAAGACATGAACAGTCTATAATATAAAGGATAGGTTAATGTTAACATTAAGAGATTATCAAAAATAAAATCCAGAAAATCACATTACACTTTGCAGTGAGAAATAATTATTTGATCCTCTACCAAACATTAGGAGTTCTGGCTTCTACAGACCAGTTAGACGCTCCTAATTAACTCGTTACCTGCATTAGACAGCTGTCTTACATAGTCACCTTTATAAAAGACTCCTGTCCACAGACTCAATCAGTCAGACAACATGGGCAAGACCAAAGAGCGTTATAAGGATGTCAGGGACAAAATCATAGACCTGCACAAAGCTGGAATGGGCTAGAAAACCATATGTAAGACGCTGGGTGAGAAGGAGACAACTGTTGGTGCAATAGTAAGAAAATGGAAGAAATACAAAATGACAATCGACATCGATCTGGGGCACCATGCAAAATCTCACCTCGTAGGGCAGTGATGGCGAACCTTTCTGAGACCGAGTGCCAATACTGCAACCTAAAACCCAATTATTTATGACGAAGTGCCACCAGGGCAATTTTGTGTGATGAAAAATGTGTAGTGGCCATCTCAAGGTACTGCAGTGCTGCCCTCATTCAAAGTGAATGAGAGCTACTCACTAGTGACCGTCATAAGCTCTGCACAGGAGGAGAGTCTGCAGCTGCCAACGCTCTTCCCTGTACAGCACTTGCTGTCCCTGATGATCAATTCTATTATGTAAACAATTCATTGATTTTAAACTTTCCTTTGCAGTGTTCTCTTCTGTTCAGCAGGGGGGCTTCTAGCTCATGCATTCTTATCACACAGTGACACTGAGCCACTCACACTGCCCTTTCCAGACACTGCAGTTGGATTGATCTTTATGGAAAAAAATGTACAATATTACATAGATGATAGTTAGATAGATTTTAGCATGGAATGCAAGCAGATTCCACGCTGAAATCCACTGCTACATTTCACAGTGTGAATATCTCTAATCTCTAGCCACAGTCACACAAATGTGATAACACTTACTGTATCAGGCTGCTGCCGACTTCTGAATCCTGGCATGGAGATGGTTGGCTTGGGAAGCTGGCTGACTTGTGGACAACACCTGGCAAGAATAGCAGGCTAGAAGGCTTAACCATGATCTGAAAAAGTATAAATTTTTGCTGCAACTCCGCATTTGACAAAAAAAATGTAAAAAAAAAATCACTGGCGGTCCAGGTGCTGAGATTGCTAACAACCGCCAAACTAGTATCGGGTACACACTTTATCTTTTAATTACTGTGCTCACCACCTGCCCCATTAGAATGGTCCAACAGCCAGTAGTTATGTTCCCCTTCTTGTAGTAATATGCCCATCATTGTCCCCTTCTTTTAGTAATATGCCCCATCATGATCCCCTTCATGTAGAAATGCCCCATCATGATCCCTTCATGTAGAAATGCCCCATCATGATCCCTTCATGCAGAAATATGCCCCATCATGATCCCCTTCATGCATAAATATGCCCCATCATGATCCCCTTCTTGTAGTAATATGCCCCATCATGATCCCCTTCTTATAGAAATATGCCCCATCATGATCCCCTTCATGCAGAAATATGCCCCATCATGATCCTATTCTTGTAGTAATATGCCCCATCATGATCCCATTCTTGTAGTAATATGCCCCAACATGATCCCCTTCATGTAGAAATATGCCCCATCATGATCCCCTTCATGTAGAAATATGCCCCATCATGATCCCCTTCATGTAGAAATATGCCCCATCATGATCCCCTTCATGTAGAAATATGCCCCATCATGATCCTCATCATGATCCCCTTCATGTAGAAATGTAGAAATTGCCCATTCCACCACCACCAAAGTGATTTTCTGGATTTTATTTTTGATATTCTATCTTTCAATGTTAAAATTGACCTACCCTTAAAATTATGTTAAAACTATGTTTCTATCGTCTTATAGCTAAACTGCTTTATTATTTGTGTCAGTTTCCATGGGTGCTTCAAGACTACACATCGGAAGAGCTGGACCTGAACAACCCAGCTGTATTCAGGGACCTATCCAAGCCCATTGGGGTAGTGAATGATAAGAATGCTGCTGCTGTGCGGGAAAAGTAAGACCAACGTATTTTAGTGTCATATGATATTCTGAATTAAATTAATAGATGGTTTCACTCTATTTATTCTGTGGGTTGGCCATTAATGTGCAGCCATAATAAAAAAGTAATATTGCGATAATATGGACATCTAAATCTGAAATTCGATCTTCTACATGCAAGCAATGCGTACTAAGGGATCTTCCAGTACTCTTATATTGACGACCTAAGCACAAGAAAGGTCATCAAAACATCAGATCAGTCCGGGTCCAGCACACTCACTGATCAGCTGTTCTCGGCGCCGGCAGTGGTCTGTGATGCTGAATACCCCTGCTATGTCAACTGTGTAGTGAAATTGAATAGAGGGGATTTGTAGTACCTGGCTGTGGTCACAACTGCAAATATCTGAGAACAGGTCAATTGGGGTCTTGGACTACCACAGTCTGATATATTGAAGCCCTATTTAAAGTATAAAAGTAGTGGAACAACTGTTTAATTTAAGGAGAAATAAAGTTAAACTTTCTTTAAAAGTTAACTTTAACTCACATTTCAGGTATGAAAACTTTGAAGATCCTTCTGGGAAGATAGACAGTTTCCATTATGGTACCCACTACTCAAATGCTGCCGGCGTGATGCACTATCTCATTCGTGTGGAACCATTTACTACACTACACATCCAGCTTCAGAGTGGAAGGTATATTTGTGGTTAGGGCTAGTTTCAGACTAGCGTTCTTGGGCGCAGGGCCGCCGCTAAGCCCCGTCCCCGGCCGTGCCCCCTCCGGTCAGTTCCACCTCTGATTGCATGAGGCTGCATGCGACCAGCGTATCCTATATTTATCGTTGGATACGCGGATCGTGCGCTGGTCTGATTTTGCTGGCGATGCGCCCTTTCAGCGCTGCGCCCAGCGCACAAAAACGCGCTGTGTTACATCTTTGTTCTCTGGGCGCAGCGCCAGCAAAATCAGACCAGGCCACGATCAGCGTATCCAATGCTAAATATAGGATACGCTGATCGCATGCAGCCTCATGCGATCAGAGGAGGAACTGACCGGAGGGGGCGCAGCCAGGGGCGGGGCTTAGCGGCGGCGCTGCGTCCAAGAACGCTAGTCTGAAACTAGCCTAAGATGGTTGTTTTTAGGGGTTTTCTGGACCACATGTGGAGATAAAACAGCCGATGGCAAGAACCAAATTGCCCCTTTTACAGTATGTGTATTTAGAGCAGTCATTTTAGGAACATATGGTGCCTGTAGAGCATTATGTGATTGGGATTCTCCTCCAGTAACTAACACTGCAGCTGTCCTGAATCTTATAGATCTTCGCACCTCTAGTATTTAGACTAATTCAGGGAAAAACACAAATGGACCCTAAAGTATAATTTGGTGAATGATACGCTTTAAAGGGGTTGTCCATGCTGTAAAAGGAAAACCGTTAATCACCATTTTCCCCTTCTCGTTCTGTTGTGTAGATTTGACTGTGCCGATCGCCAGTTTCATTCGATTCCGGCCACTTGGCAAGCTCTTATCGATAATCCAAATGACGTGAAGGAACTCATTCCAGAGTTTTTCTATTTCCCAGAGTTCCTTGAAAATAAAAATGGTAAGAAAGAATATAACGTGAGCGAAATGATTGCACATATTAATAAGAGTACACCCAAACTATGTTTATATTGATGGTGAAGGGTGAACCATTGGCGTTTCTAGTTAGCATCATTTTATCTTAATTAACATTGATATTTAAAAATAGTTTCAAACACAGACTACAAAGTAAATCTTTTCTTTTTATGACATGTGCCTGAAATCTCTAGCATTTACATTCAGGGCTGTGGAGTCTGAGTCGGTGCTCATTTTGGTGGAGTCGGTGCTCATTTTGGTTGACTCCTAAAATATATAATAAATTGGGTACAATAGCTCAATGCAGAATGTGCTGATTATTTTTTCATAGGAATTTGGGAAAGTTATGAAATGTCCTATAAAAGGCTGTTCTGTTCCTGATCTAAGGCTACATTCACACACAGCGTATTTGCTGCGTTTTTTGAGGATACGTTTTTCAGCTGCAAAAGCAGATCAGCTTTTTAAAAAACCACATCACCTGAAAGGTTTTTGAGCTCATAGATAATGTTTTCAATAGCAAAAGCAGACTAGAAAAACGTGGGGTGTCTCAAATAATGCATAGGCACGGAAAAAACTGGATTAAAAACACATGTGACATGCACACATATGAACAAGTCGGTAAGACACTGTTCATACCACCCACTGACTCAAACACAAACAGAGCGCACAGCATGACCCCACCCCTCTCTTGTGTGACATGCACATAAGGAGCTGGCTTACACCACGTGCCCATACTAGGAAGCGGCCTATCTTCATCCTGTTCATTTAGACACTGTTCACATGTTCAGGTTTTAAATACATTAGATAGGGACTGCTTCAATAGGGTTACCTTGATGCGGTGAAGCAGCTTGGTATACATTTTTTTTTGCAAAAAAACGTATCGACTAAATACCCTGTATTTGTTATCATCTTTTCATCAGCACTTGCTGACTACTGTTATATGTTTTACTGCAGGATATTTCTGCACAATTGTCATTCTGTGCGCTCTGTTTGTTCATATCACCCACTGACTCAAACACAGTGTCTTACCAACTTGTTCATATGTGTGCATGTCACATGTGTTTTTAATCCAGTTTTTTCCGTGCCTATGCATGATTTGAGCGACCCCACCCCTCTCTTGTGTGACATGCACATAAGGAGCTGGCTTACACCACGTGCCCATACTATGAAGCGGCCTATCTTCATCCTGTTCATTTAGACACTGTTCACATGGTCAGGTTTTAAATACATTAGATAGGAACTGCTTCAATAGGGTTACCTTGACGCGGTGAAGCAGCTTGGTATACATTTTTTTTTTGCAAAAAAAACATATCGACTAAATACCCTGTATTTGTTAACATCTTTTCATCAGCACTTGCTGACTACTGTTATATGTTTTACTGCAGGATTTCATTTCTGCACAATTGTCATTCTGTGCGCTCTGTTTGTGTGTGTATATGTATGTATGTATATATATATATACACATGCAATATATATATGTAATCGATATTACATAGTGCATTACATATTTACAATTTATTACAGTTTTTTGTGTTCTAAAGTTGTATTCCAATAAATATATTTTATGTTCTAAATATCTTGATTATTGTATCATAAAAATGATTAAATGTCTGATGTTCACATTGTACTACAATAAATTTTTCACTTAAATATAACCAATATATGTGGGAGTCGGAGTCGGTGTAAGGGAAATTGAGGAGTCGGAGTCGCAGGTTTGGCTTACCGACTCCACAGCCCTGTTTACATTTGCGCACTGTTCTTTTGACTTCAGGAGGTGCCTAGTTGAATCTGACCTCTGTCTTTCTTTCTGCCATTGCTGATACAAAGTGGCAATCTGTAAAAATGTAAAGATCGCAAATATAAACGAAGATTTGACTCAACATTTCTGATGGTATTGATTTCTTTTTATTATTTTCTGTATTTTTCGGATTATAAGACGCTCCAGATTATAAGACGCACCCCAAATTTTGAGGAGAAAAATAAGATTTTTTTTTAATAAAATTGTGCTTCTTATATAATCCATGCATCTTATTGCATACCAGGGGTGGTTGCTGCGGTGAAGCGGGGTCCCAGGGTCGCTGCTGGAGGAGGCAGGGGTGGGGTGATGGCGCAGGCTGGGATAAGTGGGTTTTCCAATGTGCCGCTGCGGGGGTGTCCGCCGGTGCTGCTGCGGGGTTGTCCGGCGGTGCTGCCCGGTGTTGCTGCAGGTGTCTCTGGTGCTGCAAGGGCTCTGCCAACATTTTGTGAAAGGCCAGAGCCTCTGCAGTTCCAAGGTTTCTTGTGCGGTGGACTCTGGGAAAATGGCCGCCGGGAGAGGTGCATGCGCAGATGGACATCTCGGCACCAAAATCCCGGTAGATGAGATCTCAGCGCTGAGATCTTGGTGCCAAGATCTCCATCTTTGCATGCGCTGCCCCTGGCGGCTATTTTCCCGGAGTCCACCGCACAGGAAACCATGGAACTACGGGTGCTCTAACCTTTCACAAAATGTCAGCAGAGCCCCCGCAGCATCGGAGACATGCCCAGCAGCACCACCGGGCAGCACCGCCGGACACCCCCCTCATCCCAGCCTGCAGCAAACGGTACCAGTAAGGTATACCTGCATTATAAGATGCACCCCCATTTTCCCCGCAAATTTGGGGGTAAAAAAGTGCATCTTATAATCCGAAAAAGACTGTATTTATTTTTTACTTTTGGTGTAGCCTCCTCTATTTCGTCCCCATTTTTTTTCTTTATGCATGTAAAAAGTGATAATGACATTTGTGCAGAGGTGGGAAGAAGTCCTAATTGTATTAGCACAATTATGGGTAGTGCCAAGATGTATTTTTAGTGATGAAGCCAATATATATCGGATAAGTATTCCTTCCTTTATAAGCAAATGGCAAGTGTTCATTATAAGTCATTGCAAAGTGTGAAGTCTGTATACTGGTATGAATAATTATATTTGATTTATTAAAGGATTTGACTTGGGAAGGTTGCAGATTTCTAAAGAGAGAGTAAATGATGTTATTCTTCCAAAATGGGCCAGCAGTCCTGAAGATTTCATCAGAAAACACAGGAAGGCCTTGGTATGTGATTATGCATTTTAAAAATTCCATCTTCATTGCTTTAGAAATCTGGTATTTACTCTTTGTAACTTCTATCTCCAGGAGTCAGAATATGTTTCTGCCCATCTTCATGAATGGATAGATCTGATTTTCGGATATAAGCAAAGGGGACCTGCGGCTGTGGAGGCGCTTAATGTTTTTTATTACTGTAGCTACGAAGGTAATTAGTTATCATATGTGATAGATTTTACCAAATCTCACTGAAGCCTCATATCAGTGGCAACTTTTACCTATAACCATTGTTTAACCCCTTCACGACCTTTGACGCCACGTAGGCATCATGAAAAGTTGTGACAATACGACCCATGACGCCTATGTGGCGTCATGAATTGATTGCCCCCCTGCGGGTCGGGTGACCGGAGTCACTGAAAGGTCACCCGACCCGCACACAAAGGACCCTTCAGAGTTAACACCTGGGGGTGTGGCTTAGCCCCCACGTGCCTACGATCGCTCTGATTGGCTGTTAAAAGTAAAACTGCCAATCAGAGCGATTGTAATATTTCACCAATGAAAATTGGTGAAATATTACAATCCAGCCATGGCCGATGCTGAAATAGCATCGGACATGGCTGGACACCGAGACCCGACCCCCCCCCCCCCCACACACACACACACACACCGACTGACGGCACCGATCGGCTGCCGCCACCATCTGACAGCACCGATCGGCAGCCGCCGTCATAATCTGCCCCTCCGCCCCCCCAGCCCTCCGATCATCCCCTCTCACCCTCAGATCACCCCCTCTCACCCTCCTTTGTGCCTCCGATCTCCCGCTATCCGTCCCGCCGTCCAGCGTCATGGGCGCCGCCATCTTGGAAGATGGCGGGTGCATGCGCAGTGCGCCGAATCGAATCTGCAACGCTGCAGATTCATTCATTTATTTTGATCACTATAATAAACTTTCATAATGATCAAAATAAAAAAAAGTAAATCACCGCCCCCCTTATCACCCCCATTGGTGGGGACAAATAATAAAAAAAAAACAAAATATATTTTTTTTTTTATTTTTCCATTAGGGTTAGGGCTAGGGTTGGAATTAGGGTTAGGGTTAGAAATAGGGTTAGGGTTGGACTAAGGGTTAGGGTTGGACTAAAGGTTAGGGTTGGACTAAGGGTTAGGGTTGGACTAAGGGTTGGAATTAGGGTTGTAATTGGGATTAGGGTTGGGTTGGGATTACGGTTAGGCTTGTGGTTAGGGTTAGAGTTGGGATTTCATTAGGGGTGTGTTGGGATTAGGGTTGAGGTTAGGGTTATGATTAGGGTTGGGATTAGGGTTAGGGGTGTGTTGGGGTTAGGGTTGGAGATAGAATTGAGGGGTTTCCACTGTTTAGGCATATCACGGGGTCTCCAAACGCGACATGGAGCCACCATTTATTCCAGCCAATTTTGCGTTCAAAAAGTCAAATGGTGCTCCCTCCATTTCGAGCCCCGACATGTGCCCAAACAGTGGTGTACCCCCACTTATGGGGTATCAGGGTACTCAGGAAAAATTGCACAACAACTTTGGGGGTCTAATTTCTCCTGTTACCCTTGGGAAAATAAAAACATCGGGACTAAAATAATAATTATTTTTGTGGAAAAAAAATGATTTTTTATTTTCACGGCTCTGCGTTATAAACTTCTGTGAAGCACTAGGGGGTTCAAAGTGCTCACCACACATCTATATTAGTTCCTTGGGTGATCTAGTTTCCAAAATGGGGTCATTTGTGTGGGGTTTGCACTGTTTAGGTACATCAGGGGCTCTCCAAACGTGACATGACGCCCACAGACCATTCCATCAAGTCAGCATTTCAAAACGTCACTACTTCCATTCCGAGCCCCAACATATGCCCAAACAGTGGTTCCCCCCACATATGGGGTACCAGCGTACTCAGGACAAGCTGGACAACAACTTTTATCCTGTTACCCTTGTGAAAATAAAAAATAGCAGGCTAAATATTTATTTTTTGAGGAAAAAAAATATTTTTATTTTAACGGCTCTGCGTTATAAACTTCTGTGTTGGGATTAGGGTTGAGGTTAGGGTTATGATTAGGGTTGGGATTAGGGTTAGGGGTGTGTTGGGGTTAGGGTTGGAGATAGAATTGAGGGGTTTCCACTGTTTAGGCATATCACGGGGTCTCCAAACGCGACATGGAGCCACCATTTATTCCAGCCAATTTTGCGTTCAAAAAGTCAAATGGTGCTCCCTCCATTTCGAGCCCCGACATGTGCCCAAACAGTGGTGTACCCCCACTTATGGGGTATCAGGGTACTCAGGAAAAATTGCACAACAACTTTGGGGGTCTAATTTCTCCTGTTACCCTTGGGAAAATAAAAACATGGGGACTAAAATAATTATTTTTGTGGAAAAAAAATGATTTTTTATTTTCACGGCTCTGCGTTATAAACTTCTGTGAAGCACTAGGGGGTTCAAAGTGCTCACCACACATCTATATTAGTTCCTTGGGTGATCTAGTTTCCTAAATGGGGTCATTTGTGGGGGGTTTGCACTGTTTAGGTACATCAGGGGCTCTCCAAACGTGACATGACGCCCACAGACCATTCCATCAAGTCAGCATTTCAAAACGTCACTACTTCCCTTCCGAGCCCCAACATATGCCCAAACAGTGGTTCCCCCCACATATGGGGTACCAGCGTACTCAGGACAAGCTGGACAACAACTTTTATCCTGTTACCCTTGTGAAAATAAAAAATAGCAGGCTAAATATTTATTTTTTGAGGAAAAAAAATATTTTTATTTTAACGGCTCTGCGTTATAAACTTCTGTGTAGCACCTGGGGGTTCAAAGTGCTCACTATGCATCTAGATAAATTCCTTAGGGGGTCTAGTTTCCAAAATGGGGTCATTTGTGGGGGAGCTCCAAAGTTTACGCACGCAGGGGATCTGCAAACACGACATGGTGTCCGCTAACGATTGGAGCTAATTTTCCATTCAAAAAGTCAAATGGCGCTCCTTCCCTTCTGAGCCATGCCGTGGTTTCCCCCCACATATGGTGTACCAGTGTACTCAGGACAAACTGGACAACAACTTTTGGGGTCCAATTTATCCTGTTACCCTTGGGAAAATAAAAAAATAGCGGGCTAAAAAATCATTTTTGAGGAAAAAAAAAAATTTTTTTTATTTTCATGGCTCTGCATTTATAAACTTCTGTGAAGCATTTGGGGATTCAGAGTGCTCACTACACATCTAGATAATCTCCTTGGAGGTTCTAGTTTCCAAAATGGGGTCACTTGTGGGGGTTTCTACTGTTTAGGCACACAGGGGCTCTGCAAACGCAACATGACGCCCGCAGAACATTCCATCAAAGTCTGCATTCCAAAATGGCGCTCCTTCCCTTCTGAGCTCTCCCGTGCTCCCAAACAGTGGTTCCCCCCCACATATGGGGTATCGGTGTACTCAGGAGAAATTGAACCACAAAAGTTGTTGTGCAATTTGTCCTGTTAGCCTTGTGAAAATAAAAAATAGCGGGCTAAAAAATCATTTTTGAGCAAAAAAAAATGATTTTTCTCCTTCGTCTCATTGGGGGACACAGATACTGTGGGTGTATGCTTCTGCCGCTAGGAGGCTGACACTAAGTGAAAAAAAGAGGTTAGCTCCTCCTCCGCAGTATACACCCTCGCCCCTATTGCGGGCGGAAATCAGTTTTTGCTTAGTCCTATGGAGGCACACACAGTCTGGATCTCTCCAGACTATTTTTTTCTAGTTTACCATGAAGATGAGACAGGGGCGACGGATCCTATTGAAAGGGTCCGATCTCCCCAAACCATCAACGGGCGAGCACGCGTTGAGTATCCTTTCCCGCACCGAGGGACATCTCTGGGACTTTTCCCCAGACATCTATTTTTTTCTTTGTTTTTTATTTTATGAAGATAAGACAGGGGCAACGCATCCTATTGAAAGGATCCGATTTCCCCAAACCATCAACGGGCGACCACGTGCGAGTATCCCTCCACGTATCCTCTCCCGCGACGTGGGACATTATGCCAGACTTAGCCCTGTCCACCCCTAGGTATTGAAACCATGGGCTTGCACAGAGGCACAAGACTAGTCTGTGCGGCCCCCACTGCTCCACCAACGCTAGACGGCGGTGCTGCAAGGTGGCGGACGGTCCCTTTCCTCACCCCCTGAAGGGGTTAGATGGAGCTAGGGTGCTGCACCGTCCTATTTTTTATCAAAGACCCCCTCACATACCTGCGCTCAGGCTGAAGAAGATCATCGGTGAGGAGAGGGTCGGGGAGGGCTCCTGCGAAGATTTCGGGCTGGAGCCCACAGCCGCAGCACGCCTCGCGGTGTCCACTAGCCATGCAAGAGAAGGGCTGGATCCGTCAGGACAGGAACACTGCGCCGGTCAGTAGCGCCACCTTTGGTACCGCGCGCCCCCCCCTCGATCGGGTAGGGGAAAAATTGAGGACCCGGTCGGTGGGCGCCTCTAAGCCGCGGCCGGAAGTTCCGCCCTCGGGCCGCGTGTCACTTCCGGCAGCCCGCCCCGCACTCGGCGGCGGTAAAAATCGAGGCTTCGGAGCACGGGCTAGGCCGCAAAGTGGGAGTACAGCCCCTAGAGCGATTTTACAGGCTGGTGCGCGCCACAGATGTCGGCGCGCAATTTAAAGGAAGCATCCAGGTAGGGGGGGCGCAGGTCTGGGGTAAGTGCTGCCCGAGAGGCTACCTCCTCCCCATATCCCCAGCAGCGGACAGATACAGCATGTCTGAACAAAAGCAAAGACGCACACGTTCTTTTATGCGGCATGCATCTCTTGTCGGGCTGCGTTTCCGCGGGTGCAGAGCAGCATTTATGCGAAGCCTGCGAATCCAAACGCGCCCAGGAGCCCTCCCCTGCGACCGCGACCAATGTGTCAAATGCCCCGGAGTGGACCCGATCACTGTCACTACATGGCGTCGCTTACGAGAGCAATACAATCCCTTCAAGCCCCAGATAGGGGCAGGGACAGTGTCTCGCCGCCTTTAGAGGGAACCTCCACCTCACAGGAGCCTCCGGCCTGCAGGGGCCACCCTCACTCCAGGCAGACCCGGGGGAAACGAATCCACACGGTGTGGCTCAGTCCATCCGGTGCCTTCGGCATCCGTAAGGTCTGCTTCTCGCTCCCCGTCACCAGTGGTTGATGGCGAGCAGACCTCAGATTGCGACTCAGACGAGCCCATGGACCTGGACACTCCAGGGTCACGTGAATCAGTGAACAGCCTCATAGAAGCCATCAATCAGACCCTGGGGATTGAGGATGATACCGCAGCGGCTACGGGGCGTAAAGTGGCATGTAAACGGGTGAAGCGGCTGCACAGAATTTTTTCCTCTTACCCTGAGTTTGAGGACATAGTGCAGCGGCACAGAGAACGTCCGGAATTGCATTTTTCTCGGGTTAAAGGGCACTCGAAACGTTATCCGTTTGCTCCGGACCTCCGTAAACAATGGATGGAATCCCCGATAGTGGATCCTCCGGTTTCACGCCTGGCCACTAAGACCCTGTTATCTGTCCCTAGGGTTTCCTCGATTAAAGATCCCACGGACTGCCTTATTGAGAGCCTAGGTCGTTCAGTATATGAGGCGTCAGGGTCTGCACTCGCTCCCTCGTTCGCAGCAACTTGGGTAGCCAAGGCTATGATATCATAGTCAGAAACATTAAACAAGGTCGCGCAGGATCTACCTGCAGAGATCTCGGAGGTCACATGTCAGATGACGATAGCCGGAGATTATGTATTGAATGCGTCTTTGGATGCGGCCAATTGTTCAGCACTTGCTGCCGCTAATGCAGTCTCTATCTGAAGAGTCCTGTGGTTGAGGACATGGCGGGCCGATTCTACTTTCAAGAAGTCCTTGACTTCCCTGCCTTATCAGTGCGGCCGCCAATTTTTGTATCAATTTAACTCCGACTCCACAGGAGGAAAGAGCGGGTTTCTCCCTCAACAGAAGGTTAAATCGTTTTTTCGTCACCCGGTTCAGGCACGTTTTCGGGCCTTTCGCAGTGCCACCGGCCATTCTAGGCCGGGCGTGACGGCATTGGTCAGGTGGTGGCCGCTAAGCAGCCTGAGCCTGGTCCGGGACCCGAATAGGAGACCGGTCCGGGGTCATGCGTTAAAGGACTCCGGGTGGACTACGGGGCCCAATTCCGCCACCTCAGGCCGCCCCAATCAGGATAGGGAGCGGCAGGTCATATAGAGCCAACCCATTGGGGAGGATGCGTGCTCAACAGGCCAGATCGAGGGGACCCAGATCCTAAGGATCATCGGCCAAATGACTTGAGGTCTTTACCAGACGACACCAGCAAAGTGGGCGGCCGCCTACTCTGTTTTCACCATGTCTGGGCCAACATCGCTCACGACGCATGGGTAAAAGAATTCGTGTCCTCAGGTTACAAAATAGAATTTGTCAGATACCCTCCAAGATGTTTTTTTCTTTCCCGGCTTCCCAGGGTGGATACCCAGGTAAGGGCTCTATTGGGAGCCATCAAGTCGTTCCTGCACAACGGAGTCATTGTTCCAGTGCCGGAACACAGAAGAGCTCAGGGGTTTCATTCCAACCTTTTTGCGGATTCCAAAAAGGACGGGTCTGTCAGGCCTGTTTTTTGGACCTGAAGCTTCTGAACAAATTCATCAGGATCAGACATTTCCGGATGGAGTCTCCGTTCAGTCATAGCGGTCATGGAGCAGTGAGAATACTTGGCCTCAATTGACAGCCAGGACGCATTTCTGCATATTCCCATTTTTTCCTCCTCATCAAAGGCGGCTACGCTTCGCCATCAGCGTTCAGCATTTGCAGTTCGTAGCGCTACCCTTCGGGCTAGCCACGGCTCCCAGAGTGTTCACAAAGGGTATGGCAATTGTCAGGGCCACACTACATTCTCGAGGCATAGTCATCTTGCCTTATCTGGACGACCTCTTGGTCAAGGGCCCGTCAATACGGGCATGTGAGGAAGGTGTCAACATCACGCTAGATACTCTTGCCGCTTAGATGGTTGGTCAATGCAAAAGAAATCATCCCTTGTGCCAGCTCAGAGGATCTCCTTCCTAGGAATGATCTTCGACGCTTGCTGATTCCCTCAGGAAAGGGCTCTAGTCTCCGGCAGGGAGTCCAGACACTACGCCAACCAGTCCCTCATACCATCCGATCCGCGATAAGGATCCTAGGGAAAATGGTGGCAGCAATCAAAGCGATAACTTTCGTCCAGTTCCATCCTTCACCCCCTGCAGCACGCCTCGTGTCAGCCTGGGACAAGAATCCTTTCACGCTCGATCGGCGGTGCAAACTGTCCTCTCAAGTCAGGCAGTCGTTCGGATGGTGGATAACCAGTTCTTATCTGGCCTAGGGGAAACCTTTCCCCCCATGTCATGGGCTGATAATGACAATCAATGTCAGTCTCCTTGGTTGGGGAGCGGTGTTTCGCCACCACACAACCCAGAAACGGTGGTCACCAACAGAGGCACGCCTCCCGATCAACTTATTGGGGATACGAGCAATTCGGCTGGCTCTGCAGAAGTTTCATCACTTTCTAGCAGGCCGCCCCGTTCGGATTCCATCGGACATCGCCACGGCGGTGGTTTACATAATTTGTTAGGGGGGCACCCGCAGCAGAACAAACATGCGCGAGGTGGACCACATTCTTCAGTGGGCCGAAGCAAACTACTCGGTGATTTCGGCTGTCCACATCCCGGGCGTGGAAAATTGGGCGGCAGACTTCCTCAGCCGGCAGGGTCTTGCATCCGGAGAGTGGTCTCTACATCCCGAAGTTCTTCAACAGATTTGTCAACTGTGGGGAGCGGATGTGGACCTGATGGTTTCCAGAGTGAATGCCAAGATGCCCACATATGTCGCTCGGGCCAGGGACCCGCAGGCATTCGCGGTGGACGCGTTGGTTCTACCATGGAACCAGTATCGCCTCCCATATCTATTTTCCCCACTGCCACTACTCTCGAGAGTCAGCAAAGGGATCAAGACGGAAGAGGGGCTGGCGATTCTACTGGCCTCAGACTGGCCCCGTCGAGCGTGGTATGCAGATCTAAGGCAGCTGCTCGCCGATGTTCCTGGGCGCCTGCTAGAGGCCCAGATCTACAGTCTCAAGGGCTAATTTCCTACCCGAACTCAGGGACCCTGTGTTTGACGGCAGGGCCGTTGAATCTTGGATTCTAACCCAGGCAGGGTTCGGGAGCAAGGTGGTCGCTACAACGATTAGCGCCCGGAGGCCTGCGTCAGCATGAATTTACCACCACACCTGGAAGGTGGTGTTTGCTTGATGTCGAGGCCGCGGTGTTTCTCCGCTAAGATTCTCGATCTCCAACATCTTGTTTTTCCCATGGTACATGATGGCACCACGAGAGAGGGGATCCGCCCTACGAGGACAGGAAACCTTCAAGATAAAAGGGGGCGGCTCCTCTCTCCGCATCAGTTGGTTTCCTGTCCTCGACGGGGAACCCTCAAGATGAAAGCCTCTTTGAAGATTCCGAAGAGGATGCCTGGGCCTGGGTCGGGTGATTAGTGGCAGGCATGGGTCTGCTACACCCGACGCCAGGTGTCGCCTCGGGGGCCATATATGCCTATGTCCCCCCTGACCGAAGGCATGGCCACAGCTGGGCAGAAGCCCAGGCGAAGCGGGGTACCTTGGCGGCCCTCCAAGATGTCAGCAAAGAGGTCCAGGGAGGCCACTGGTAGTGTTCCCTCCCTGTTGACATGCAGGTGGCCATGCAGCCCAGGAGACACATCGGTGCCCGGGCAGAAGAGCTCCTCGGAGGCCACGGACAGTGACCCTCCCTGTCGAAGCCCAGACACCGGACCCCGCAGCGTACCTGCAGTCAGAAGGTGCTCTGCAGCATGGGAGTCCAGGCCCACCATGGATGACATCAGCGGAGTGCGGCAGGTGTAGCTGATCCGTGGTCCAGGTCCATCGGGGGTAAGGGGTGTCTGGGGGCCCCGAAATAGGCAGGGCCCAAGCGCTCACCCGGCCCGCACAGCAGGTCGTCTGGCCGCACCGGGGGCAGCGCGCACTCGGAGCGGTCCCGGGGGGGAGCACGGGCGCGCACGTCCACACACAGGTGCGAGACCAGCTGGTCCAGGAAAAAAAAAAAAAAAGAAAGTACTATTTAAATCGCCAGGAAAGGCGAGCGGGCGTCACAGCACCAATTCTGAGTGGGGTGACTGCTTGCAGCCATATGCAGCATAATGGAGAGCCCTTCGCCAGAGCATATACAACCGCGCCAGGAAGCGAAGGAGAGGCGGTCGTGCTCAGACGAAAAAGCAAAAGCACGCCGCAGCAGTAGTGTGAGCCACTCGGGCAGCGCACGGGCGGATCGTCACCGCAAAAAAGAGGGGTCCATAGTCTCGTTGGGAGACAGTGAGAGGACCAGCCAACCTCCAGATCCGGTACCCGTTCTATGAAGCGTCCGAGTGGTGAGTGAACCTCGAGAAAGTCCAGTAATCTAATGTCTGTTCTCTTTCTCTTTTTTGCCTCTTTTTCCTCTCCTCCTCCTCTTATATATATGGACGGGGTGGAGTATAGGAGGTCCCTAAGAAATATAGAGGAAAGTCAAAAAATAAAGAATGTGCTTTATGTAAAAGTCCCGTAGAAACAGCCTGGAACAAAAAATTATGCCAGGAGTGCATTAACAAGACCATAGCGGAGGAGACACCCTCATTTTCGGATAGTTTGAGGGCCATAATTCAGACAGAAGTTTCCAAGTCAGTAAGAGCATTACAAACGGTAGATACAGAAAGAAAAGCTAGGAGATTAAGCCCCTCAGGGGTCTCTCAACAGGACTCTACAGGGTCAGAAGACGACTCAAATAAGTCGCAGTATTCAGGAAGTAGCTCGGACGGGGAAGATACGTTTCCAGTAGAAGCTACGGATGAACTCATTAAAGCAGTTAGATCTACCATGGGGCTAGTAGAAGAGCGGACAAAAAAGACAGCCCAAGATCTCATGTTTAGTGGACTGCAAAAGAGAAAACGTAGAACCTTCCCTGTTAATGAGCAACTGAAAGCACTCATAAATCGCGAGTGGGAAAAACCAGAAAGGAAGTCCCAGAATACAAATTCCCTGAAGAGGAGATACCCATTTGAGGAAGAGGCATCCTCATCCTGGGATAGGGCCCCCAAAATTGATGTGGCGATATCAAAGGTCGCCAGAAAATCCTCCCTACCCTTTGAGGACTTGGGGTTTCTAAAAGAGCCACTGGACCGAAAGGCGGATAGTTGCCTTAAGGCAGCCTGGGAAACCTCGGCTGGCGCACTAAGACCCGCCATCGCAGCCACTTGTGTGGCTAGGTCCTTAAAGATATGGACAGACAACTTGGAGGATCAATTGGAACAAGGGGTTCCCAGAGAGACGATTGTGGAATCATTGCCGGCTATTAGGGCAGCGGCGAACTTTCTCGCAGAGGCATCAGCAGATTCGGCCAGACTAGCCTCAAAATCAGCAGCCTTAACCAATGTAGGACGGCGGGCGGTACGGCTCAAATGCTGGCCGGGGGACACCCAGGCGAAAATGAAACTTTGCTCTCTACCATGTGAAGGAAATTTCTTGTTCGGCCCGGCATTGGATGAAGTGCTGGAGAAAGCGAGTGATACCAAAAAGAATTTTCCGAAACAACCATTTCAGGCCTTTCGGCGCTCCTTTCAGAGGGGCCGAAAGTTCAGGAGACAACAATTTAAAGATCGTGACAGGAGCAATTCCGACAGACGATACAGAGGAGGGAGAGGCTTCTATTTCAGTAAGCCCCCGAGAGAAGCCAAAAAACCCACCCAGTGACGGTCCTTCTCAGGTGGGGGGAAGGCTCTCTCACTTCCTCCCAGCCTGGGAAAGGATCTCATCCAGCACCTGGATCCGACAGATAGTAGGGTCAGGTCTGGAGTTAAAATTCCACCATTGGCCACCACAAAAATTCATTCAGACTCCGGTACAATCATCTCAGGAAAGACAAAAGAGTTTGGAAGAGGAGGTATTATCGCTTGTACAAAAACTCGTACTGGAAGAAGTTCCAGAAAAAGAAAAGAAGAAAGGCTTTTACTCCCCCCTGTTTCTGATAAAGAAACCAGACGATTCCTGGAGGACGATTGTAAACCTGAAAGGCCTCAACAAGTATCTAGTAGTCCCATCATTCAAGATGGAGACAATAAGATCTACAGTAAAACTCCTCTTCCCTCGGTGTTACATGGCGGTCCTGGATCTCAAGGACGCTTACTATCATGTCCCGATTCGGCAGCAAGACCGCAAATATCTCAGGGTGGCAGTCCAGATAAACTCTCAGTGGCATCATTTTCAATACAAGGCTCTGCCCTTTGGGGTAGCAACAGCCCCCCGGGTCTTTACGAAGTTAATTGCGGAGGTCACTGCACATCTCAGAGAAAAAGATGCTCTAGTAATACCATATCTGGACGACTTCTTGATAGTGGGGAAAGATTTCGCTCACTGTCAGGAACAAGTCAAGACAGTGATAGAGACTCTTCAGACTCTGGGTTGGCAACTGAACTTCAAAAAATCCAGGTTGGAGCCAACGATGGTCCAGAATTTTTTGGGCCTAACAATAGACTCGGTAATACAGGAGTGTCGCCTCCCACAGGAAAAAGAAGAGAAAATCAAAAACCTAATCAGAACAACATTAGGAAAGCCAACAATGACTCTGAGGAAAGCCATGTCAGTGCTGGGGTCCCTAACCTCCTGCATACCAGCGATAAAATGGGCACAATTTCACGCAAGGGAACTTCAGTGGTGTGTGTTACAAAGCGATCTGACGCTTCAGGGGCAGTTAGAACAGAAGCTCACCATCCCGGATCCTATACTCCAGTCGCTAAAATGGTGGTTACAGATAGAGGCTGCTCCGAGGGGAGTACCCTGGACATATGCAGCCTCCAGAGTAGTCACGACAGATGCCAGTCCCTGGGGCTGGGGAGCCCATCTAGACACCCTATGGCTCCAAGATACTTGGGCTCAGGGGGAAAAATATCTATCCTCAAACGAGTGGGAACTGCTAGCCATCGAAAGAGCGCTGGAAGGATTACTGACACACCTGAGAGGACATCATGTGAAAGTCCTATCAGACAATCGTACAGCGGTTGCATACGTGAACCATCAAGGGGGCACTCGTTCTCGGTCATTGATGGAAATAGCAAAAAGAATCCTGACTCTGGCGGAACATCAGTTCCTTTCATTATCGGCCCTGCATATCCGAGGCGCGGACAACCTGAGGGCGGACTTTCTGAGCAGGAACCACTTAAAGCAAGGAGAATGGTGCCTAAAAGAGTCCATTTTTCAGCAAATTGTGCAGAGGTGGGGAAAACCCATAATAGATCTCTTCGCCTCAAAAACCAACAGAAAAGTTCAAAAATTCTGCTCCCTAAGACCAGCAGACATGCCACTGGCGGTAGACGCCTTCAGAATAAAATGGACATCAGGTCTCCTGTACGCATTCCCTCCGATATGCCTCATTCCATTAGTCCTGAAAAAGATCAGGGAGGACCAAGCCAGAGTAATTATGATAGCTCCCTTTTGGCCAAAAAGGCCGTGGTTCTATTGGCTGAGAGTAATGTCAGTGACAGACCCATGGGTGCTCCCAGAGGATCACGACCTCCTAACACAGGGTCCCTTCAATCATCCTCCGAATTCCAGGCTGCATTTGACAGCCTGGAATTTGAAAGGTCACTATTAGAAAAGAAAGGGTTTTCAGCGAGATTGATTTCCACCTTAATCAGCAGCAGAAAACCAGTGACTACAAAAATATATGGGAGGATATGGAGGAAGTTCTTATCCACCTCAGGCCCAATACAGGAAGGGGAAGTACCGGTAAGGGCAGTGCTAGAGTTTCTGCAAAGGGGCTTAGACTTGGGCTTAGCGGTCAGCACCCTGAAAGTACACGTTTCAGCCCTGGCAGCATTATTCAACTATGACCTGGCAAGCGATAGATGGGTCGCCAGATTTATCCGGGCCTATACTAGAGCTGACTCTGTCCCATCGCCTAAACCTCCTCCCTGGGATCTAAATTTAGTCCTATCATCCCTAACGGAAAGTCCATTTGAACCAATAGACGCAATATCAGACAAAGTGTTAACCTTAAAAACAGCCTTATTAGTGGCACTCACATCGGCACGTAGGGTTGGGGACTTACACGCACTATCAGCAGACCCACCATACACTCAGGTTATGGATGATAGAGTCGTGCTAAGATTAGACCCAGCATACCTCCCTAAGGTAGTGTCGAAATTTCACAGAGCTCAGGAAATAATCTTGCCATCCTTCTGTCCTAACCCTGGTAACAAAAAGGAAGAGAGGTTACATTGTCTAGACGTTAGGAGATGTATCCTACAGTATTTAGAGGTGACAAAACCATGGAGGAAACAGAGGGCCTTGTTTATCTCATACCAGGGGGCAAGGAAAGGCCTTAAAGCCTCTAAGCAAACTATAGCTAGATGGGTGAGAGAGGTCATCATACTAGCATATAGTAGTGCAGGCAGGGCTGTTCCAGAGGGCCTAAAAGCCCACTCCACGAGAGCCATGGCAACATCCTGGGCGGAGAGAGCGGACGCCTCCATCGACCAAATATGTAAGGCGGCCACTTGGTCCTCTCCATCTACCTTTTTCAGACATTACAGATTAGACCTATCTGCTACCTCTGATCTCACATTTGGGAGAAGAGTGTTACAGGCAGTGATCCCCCCCTAAAGAGAATACAAATCTCTGTAACTCTCTCGTGGTGCCGTCATGTACCATGGGAAAACACGGGTATTACATACCTGGTAATGTGTTTTTCCAGGGGACATGACGGCACCCTTATATTCCCGCCCTATTTGATCACGTCATTAGTTGGGTGTTTTTTGTTAGTATTATACACTCCCTTGGTGTGGGAAATTTAGCAGTGTAAAATAGGTATTATTTATGTGTGCACTAACTGGCAGAGTTCCTCTTGTGCTCTGTAAAACAACTGATGCGGAGAGAGGAGCCGCCCCCTTTTATCTTGAAGGTTTCCTGTCCTCGTAGGGCGGATCCCCTCTCTCGTGGTGCCGTCATGTCCCCTGGAAAAACACATTACCAGGTATGTAATACCCGTGTTTTTCTCCAGTCGGGCTCAGAGAGCCCGGATAGCTCAGTCGGTAGAGCATTAGACTCGGGCTTTGCCCCAGGTTTCCGCAGGAGACAAATGTCGGCCTTATCCGTCCAGTTCCAGTGCAGGGTTGCTACCAATTTGCAGGTGAAAACTTTGGCGCCGATGGACGCCTGGGTTCCTAACATGGTCCTAAGTATTCTGCAGGAAGCTCCATTGGAACCGCTTCAGGATATCGCTTTGAGGTACCTTTCCTGGAAAGTTGTTCCCCTAGTGGCCATCACTTCCATCAGGCGGGTTTCAGAGCTGGCGGCTCTATCCTGCCGAGCTCCGTTCCTCACTTTCCATAGGTATAAGGTGGTCCTCTTTTTCTGCCGAAGGTCGTGTCCTCTTTGTCACATCAATGAAGATGTTGCTTTGCCTTCATTTTGTCCAGCACCGGTACACCGTGTGGAAGAAGGGTCTTCACACGTTAGACCTGGTAAGAGCCCTCCGGAGGTACGTGTCACGGATGGCACCCTTTCCTCAGATGGACACGCTGTTCGTGCTTCCTGAAGATCGCAGGAAGGGACTCGCTGCCGCAAAGTCGACCATAGCCAGATGGATTCGTTTGACTATTCAGGAGTCCTACTGCATTAGAGGCACGCCGATTCCGGCAGGGATCAGAGTGCACTCTACCCGGTCGGTGGGCGCTTTTCGGGTGCTTCGGCACCAGGCTTCGACAGAACAGGTTTGCAAGGCAGCAACCTGGTCCAGCCTGCACACATTTGCCAAACATAATATCCATACTCAGGCCTCGGCGGATGCAAGCCTGGGTAGAAGGAGTCTCCAAGCAACGGTGGCGCACCTTTACGCAGGAGGTGCATGTAGCTTGGATCGGTGAGTCAATCTCCCACCCAGGGACTGCTTTAGGACGTCCCACAGTATCTGTGTCCCCCAATGAGACGAAGGAGAAGCATGGATTTTTGTGAGTACTCACCGTAAAATCCTTTTCTCCGAGACGCTCATTGGGGGACACAGCACCCACCCTATTAGCAAGTTGGCTCTTGTTTAAATTAATATGTGTTTACTTATTTGATATAAGGGTGGTGTTTTCCTTTGGACATGTTGTACCTGTATTAAGGCTGATTTTTTTGTCCTCCTACTGCTTTGGCACCAAACTGATTTCCGCCCGCAATAGGGGCGAGGGTGTATACTGCGGAGGAGGAGCTAACCTCTTTTTTTCACTTAGTGTCAGCCTCCTAGCGACAGAAGCATACACCCACAGTATCTGTGTCCCCCAATGAGCGTCTCGGAGAAAAGGATTTTACGGTGAGTACTCACAAAAATCCATGTTTTATTTTCACTGCTCTACGTAATAAACTTCTGTGAAGCACTTGGGGGTTCAAAGTGCTCACCACACATCTAGATAAGTTCCTTCGGGGGTCTAGTTTCCAAAATGGGGTCACTTGTGGGGGAGCTCCAATGTTTAGGCACACAGGGGCTCTCCAAATGCGACATGGTGTCCGCTAACGATTGGAGCTAATTTTCCAATCAAAAAGTCACATGGCGCTCCTTCCCTTCCGGGCCCTGCCGTGCACCCAAACAGTGGTTTATGACCACATATGAGGTATCGATGTACTCAGGAGAAATTGCCCAACAAATTTTAGGATCCATTTTATCCTGTTGCCCATGTGAAAATGAAAAAACTGAGGCTAAGTAACATTTTTGTGAAAAAAAAAAAAAGTACTCACTATGCATCTAGATAAGTTCCTTGGAGGGTCTAGTTTCCAAAATGAAAAAATGGTGGGGGGAACAAGAGGCGCAATAGTGCCCTATCACTAGTGACACTTGAAGTATGAGCGGTATAATACAGTTCCACTCACCTATTCCAGTTGTGTAACCCACAACTGGCTAGAGAGCATATCACAGAATCAGCTGCTGCAGGACCTCCACCAACCACTCGCACGTGGAAAAACCTTCAGAAAGTTGTGGGAAGCAGGGTGTGTTGCAGTCCGCGCTGCCGAGATTCACAAATCACCTGGGATGCAAGATGTTGTAGCAGTGTACTCCTTTATTTCCTCCTACGCGTTTCGGCGCCCTTCCTGGCACCTTCCTCAGGGATATCCCTGAGGAAGGTGCCAGGAAGGGAGCCGAAACGCGTAGGAGGAAATAAAGGAGTACTCTGCTACAACATCTTGCATCCCAGGTGATTTGTGAATCTCGGCAGCGCGGACTGCAACACACCCTGCTTCCCACAACTTTCTGATAGTTTCCAAAATGGGGTCACTTGTGGGGGAGCTCCAATGTTTAGGCACACAGGTGCTCTCCAAACGCGACATAGCAACCGCTAAATATTCAAGCATATTTTCCATTCAAAAAGTAAAATGGCGCTCCTTGCCTTCTGAGCCCTTCCGTGCGCCCAAACAGTGGTTTATGACCACATATGAGGTATCGGTGTACTCAGAAGAAATTGCCCAGCAAATTTTAGGATACATTTTATCCTGTTACCCATGTGAAAATGAAAAAACTGATGCTAAAAGAAAATTTTGGTTGGAAAAATTAAAATGTCCATTTTTTCATTCCATGTTGCTTTAGTTCCTGTGAAGCACCTGAAGGGTTAATAATCTTCTTGAATGTAGTTTTGAGTAGCTTGAGGGGTGCAGTTTTTAGAATGGTGTCACTTTTGGGTATTTTCTGCCATATAGACCCCTCAAAGTGACTTCAAATGTGAGGTGGTCCCTAAAAAAAATGGTTTTGTAAATTTTGTTGTAAAAATGAGAAATTGCTGGTCAACTTTTAACCCTTATAACTTCCTAACGAAAAAAAGTGTTGTTTCCAAAATTGTGCTGATGTAAAGTAGACATGTGGGAAATGTTATTTATTAACTATTTTGTGTCACATAACTCTCTGGTTTAACAGAATAAAAATTTGAAAATTGCAAAATTTTCAAAATTTTCACCAAATTTCCATTTTTTTCACAAATAAACGCAAAAATTATCGACCTAAATTTACCACTAACATGAAGCCCAATATGTCACGAAAAAACAATCTCGGAATCGCTAGGATGCGTTGAAGCGTTCCTGAGTTATTACCTCATAAAGGGACATTGGTCAGAATTGCAAAAAATGGCCAGGTCGTTAAGGTCAAAATAGGCTCGGTCATGAAGGGGTTAATGTGTTCCTACCAAAACTGGAGGCAGTCCTGATAATGTTTATTATGTGGCAGTTATTAAAGCTGTTAATATTTCTACTCATTGAAAGGGAACATTCTAAATGTGTTTATGCTTCTAAAATCAGGTGCTGTGGACCTAGATGCAATTGCAGATGAGAAAGAAAGGAAAGCAATAGAAGGAATGATCAATAATTTTGGACAAACACCATGCCAGCTGTTGAAGGTATACAGTTAATTACACTTGCTGAAAATATATTCTAGCTTTGCTATTTTACTTATGTATGACATTTCAGTAACAAAATATAAATATTATTTTTACAATAATCTTGTCTTTCGGGAGTCAGGACTTCCAAAATTCGACATCATTGAAAATATCAGACCAATGGAAGTTAAGTTACTTTAGTGTTTTTAATAATTTAGAACTTGATCTTGCAATCTAGCAGTATCCGACAGTCAGTGACCTGGGAAGAGTCCAGAAGCAGTTCAATATTTGTTTTTTCGTCTACTGATTATATAGTGCTTGGTGAGTGCTATGCACCAAACAGAAGCGTCAGCACTATAGACATCACCGGGACTCTGCCAGCATAGCAGAGCTGCAGGGGCCAGCTCAAATCTGCCAGCCACCTGTAGCACATTTCGAACTGTTTTCTCCTGTGCCTGGGGGAATTGATGCCCAAGTTACAGTGGAAAAAAATTAAATAGAAATCCCCAGAGATATTTTATGATCTCATAGTGGACAAATTATGCAAAAAATAAAATAAAGACGTATAGAACAACTGGGTTTTTTTTGTTTGTTTTTTGTTTGTTTTTTTTTACTAAAATAAGTAATAAAAAACTAAAATGTTATTAGATGTGTGTTTTGTGTATATAAAAACAATCACACATTGGGCTTCCACCTGACATGGAGAAGTCATTCAGCAGGTTATTTGGAGCCAGATTTGAATTGTAAAAAGTATAAACAAGAAAGCTAAACATTTGACTTAACCACTTAACGTCTATGAACGTCCACAGTCCGTCATGGCCGGGTGTAATTTACCACACCATGACGGACTGTGCATGTCATGCATTTGAACTGTCACTGCGTGTAAACATGCAGTGACAGTTCAGTGCTGACAGCTGTCTATGACAGCTGACAGGCACGGCAAGAGGTGCTGGGACCCTTGCAGTCGGTCCCCGCACCCAGAGCGCTGTGACTGGTCAGTCAATCTGACTGACCAAACAGCGCGATAAGGCAGGAGATGCTGAAATTTCAGCATCTTCTGCCCGATCATCAGTGCAGGAGCTCAGCGCTGCCAGTGGCTGAGCATCCTGCACTGACAGCCGCACCGCCCCTGGCTCTTAACCCCCTGACTGCTGCGATCAAGAATGATCGTAGCGTTCAGGGGAAAGGCAGAGGGTTGGGGGCTCCCTCTGCCTCAGGTCGGCGTCCCCGTAATGTAATCGCGATCTCTGCCATTATGACCCGGGGGTTGTCTTGACAACCTCCGGGTCATCCAGCTACAGAAAGCCGCTGAGACTATGCTCACAGCATGGTCTCAACAGCTTTCTCCATAGGTATAATGCATTGCAATGCTGGAGCATTGCAATGTATTATACCTGCAACGAAAGTGAAAGTCCCTTAAAGGGACTAGGTAAAAAAAAAAAAAAAGAAAAATCTTAAAAAATTTCTCTAAAAAATACACATTTTTATGTAAAAAAAATAAAGTAAACAAAACAAATACACATGTTTGGTATTGCCGCATCCGTAAAAATCCCATCTATAACATTTTCACTCGAGTTAACCCCTTCAGTGAACGCCCTAAAAAAAAATCAAACCACAAAGTAGCAAATGATACTTTTTCCAAGCGGTATCATCATACCGCTTGGAAAAAGTGTAATAACACACGATCAAAAAGACGGATATAAATAAACATGGTACCGCTGAAAACGTCATCTTGTCCCGCAAAAAACAAGCCGCCATACAGCATCATCAGCCAAAAAATAAATAGTGTTCAGTGAGGGTATCCCCCCAATTCAATCCAAGATAGGAGCACAGGACTTTGCTCCTATATGTCTGAATTTTCCTTTGTTCTTCTTTCCAATAGTTTTGTTTGTTTTTGTTTATGTAGGTACTGCCGCCAAGAGTCTTTACATGATGCCTATAACTTCTATTTGTGTGATAATGTATGCCATGTTTAGATGAGAGATGGGTTCTGAAATTATATGTATGACCTGGAATGTGAGGGGTCTCAAATCTCCTCGGAAAAGAATTAAAGTGTTTTTCCCAGATCAAACGCTATCATCCTCACATTGTGGCTCTGGTCGAGATGCACCTGACTAGAGATTCAGCTCGGTCCGTACAGAAGCCTTGGGTGCAATGGTTGATTCACGCCTTTCATACCAGCTATTCAAGAGGGGTTTCATTATTAATACATAGGGACGTTAGGTGGGAGATTAAAAAGGCCCGAAAAGACCCTGAGAGACGTTTTGTCTTTGTATATGCATTGATAAACTCAAAAGGATATGTTATATTGTGTATTTATAATCCCCCCCCGGCCAATGTGTCAGTCCTTCAAATGGCGATGAGCTTTGCTTTGACTTACCCAGGTGCATACGTTATATGCATGGGGGACCTTTAATTTGGTCATGGATAATTCCCTTGATAGAAACAGGTTGGATGGTGGGATTTCTGGGGTTTCCCCATCCACATCTTTGTCTCCACTAGCACTATTCATGGGGGGCAGTGGTTGACTGGATTTATTGAGGGTGCATCACCCTCAGGCAAGGGGGTATACTTGTCACTCGTCCACTAGACGTACCTTGTCCCGTATAGATTACATTTTTGGTTCCATTGATTTAGCGATGTGGGTAGGTAATATAGAGCATGGTCCAAGGGGGGTCTCAGATCATAGTCCGGTTATACTTAAGGTACTATCACACTTAGCTATTTCGCTAGCAATATCGCTATAACTTGTGACGTTATAGCAATATTGCTAGCGATATCGCTATGTCTGATACTTACCTACGACCCGCTCCCCCGCTGATTATCGCTGATCGCGCGAGAACATCCAGGACTGTTTCTCGTCGTCAGCTTCCTGCGGCGCTTCCTGTGGAGAGACGAGCGACGAGCGTGGAGCCGGGCAGGAGGACGTCAGGATCGCCTAGTGTGACAGGTAAGTAGCGACCCCCAACCCCTGCGATGTCGCTGGTGAGATCTGCCTGTGTGGCAGCTCACTAGCGACCACTTAGCGATGCACCAGCGATCCTGACCGCGTCATATCGCTGGTCGGGATCGCTGGTGCATCGCTAAGTGTGACAGTACCTTTAGACTTAATTTTGGCCAATCGAAACATAGTACATTCTGGAAGCTAACCCCATTCTGGATGAAATTAATAGGTCCTACTGATAAAACTATAGATCAATTAAACTGTTGTATCGCGTCCCACCCTGAACCCCAGAATATTAACTTGTTTTGGGATGCCCTTAAGGTATACTTGAAAGGATGTTTATCTTCTACAATTTCTTTTATTAAACGGGTAACCTCGGGGGAGGATGATAAGATGGAACAGTGACTAAAAGACTCAGAAGCAACATACCTATCTAGCCAGACTAATGAGAATAGAGTTGCATGGCTGACCTCCCAGATGTTATATACCCTTTACATGGACAATAAATCTAAACGTAAATTATTTTTTGCTCGTCAGTCCTATTTTGAACTGGGGAACCAATCAAGTAAATTTTTGGAGCATCAGCACAACACATCTAACATCATACTCCAAATCCGGAGAGAGGATAGTTCGTTGGCGACCTCAACGGAGGATATAATTCATCGTTTCTATGATTATTATACAGCTCTGGGAGTGGCCTCGGTATCCTAGAATGCCTGGACTTTACCAGTCAGAATTAAAATTCCCCACTCTGAGTTCTACTGAACAAGCTTTCTTGGACGCTGACTTTACCATAGAAGAAATAGAAGGTGCCATGATTGATATGGCCTCTGGAAAGGCTCCTGGGCCAGACGGGTTTCCCATTGAATTGTACTGAAAATACAGGGACGTATTGGCACCACTTCTTTTAAGAGTGTTTAGGGGGATCTGGGAGGGGGAATGTTTAACGGACTCCTTCTATGAAGCTAATGTTATTATACTTAAGAAAGAAGTGAAAGACCCCCTTGAGTGTGGATCTTATTGCCCCATATCGCTGGTTAATGTGGACTATAAAATTTTCACCAAGGTTATGGCCACTAGACTGTACACGGTTATATTGAATCTTATACACCCTGACCAGACTTATTTCTCGCCTGGTAAGAGCACCTCTATTAATATCAGACGGGTCCAATCGGTAATTCAATATAGTTCTTTAGTGCCGGATAATAACTGGGCTTTGGCGTCATTGGACCAGGGCTGTGGAGTCGGTAAGCCAAACCTGCGACTCCGACTCCTCAATTTCCCTTACTCCGACTCCAACTCCGACTCCACGACTCCGACTCCGACTCCCACACATATTGCTTATATTTAAGTGAAAAGTTTATTGTAGTACAATGTGAACCTCAGACATTTAATCATTTTTATGATCCAATAATCAAGATATTTAGACAGAACAGAATATATATTGGTGTACTACCCGGTTTTCATTCTTTTTGGTACAGATACGATATGGATAGACAGATATGGATAAATGGATAGATAGAGCAGATTTCTAATCTGCTTTTGCTATTGAAAACATTATCTATGAGCTCCAAAACCTTTCAGGTGATGCAGTTTTTTAAAAAGATGATCAGCTTTTGCAGCTGAAAAACGTATCCTCAAAAAACACAGGAAAAACGCTGTGTGTGAATGTAGCCTTAGATCAGGAATAGAACAGCCATTTATAGGACATTTCATAACTTTCCCAAACTCCTATGAAAAAATTTTCAGCACATCCTGCATTGAATTACTGTACCCAATTTATTATATATTTTAGGAGTCGGAGTCGGTCCATTTTATACCGACTCCAACTCCGACTCCGACTCCACCAAAATGAGCACCGACTCCGACTCCGACTCCACAGCCCTGCATTGGACATGGCTAAAACCTTTGATTCTCTTGAATGGCCCTTCTTGTTTGCATGTCTACGGAGATATGGCTTTGGTGCTAAGTTTCAAAAGTGGATCGGTACAATATATGCAAAACCTAAAGCTCATATAATTATAAATAACTCTGAATCAGAATCATTTTCTCTATCTAGGGGAACACGTTAGGGGTACCCAATGTCCCCGGCCCTCTTTGCGCTTGCAATCGAGGCACCAGCAAAACGCATACGGTCCTCTCCAAATATTAAAGGTATAGACATAGCTGATCGTCCAGACACTATTGGCTTATATGCTGATGATATGGTGTTATTCATGGATCGGACAGAAGATTATTCATGGATAGGACAGAAGAGACGCTCCCACATGTGACTACTATTATAGATAAATTTAGTAAATTCTCGGGACTATATATCAATTGGGATAAATCCACCCTATTATCCCTCTCTCGTAGCCCAACGGCCCACCTTGATACCTTATCTTTGTTGCCTGTGGTGTCTCATTTTAAATATTTAGGAATTAATATATCCAAAAATAGTGAGCTTTACCTACAGCTCAATATCACTCCCTTACTGGAATTATTCAAAGTTAAATTTGCCTCGTGGGGTAACTTCCATTTTCTGTAGCCTGCCGTATAAATATAATTAAAATGGTCTTACTTCCTAAGCTCAGCTACTCCCTCCAACATAGTGCGGTATTGATCCAAAAATCCTTCTTCACGAATTTAAATTCCCTGACCACGTCTTTCATATGGGGGAAAGCCAGACCCAAGCTTAATCTCTCCACCCTGTAAAGGTCCAAACAGTTGGGTGGATCGGCGTTCCCGGATTTTTATTTACTCGAATATAAGCCGAGATTTTCAGCCCATTTTTTTTTTTTTTTTGCTGAAAGTCCCCCTCTCGGCTTATATTCGAGTCATATACGCCAGGGGGTCGGAGGGGGAGGGGGAGCGGGGGTGTTAGGTCATACTTACCCCTCCTGGAACGGTCTCTGCAGCCCCCCTGCTTGTCCCACTGTCTCCCTTCCTTCCTTCAGCGGTCACATGGTACCACTCATTAAACTCATGAATATGCGCATATTCATGAGTTTAATGAGCGGTACCACGTGACCGCTGAAGGCAGGAAGGGAGACCGTGGGAGAACGGAGCTGCAGAGACCGCGCCAGGATGGGTTAAGTATAGGCTATATTCACCTGTCCCAGCTCCATCGCTGCTTGCTGCTGTCTGATGTGTCCTCTGTCAGTGACATTCAGACAGCAGAGGGCGCGGTGACGTGGTTAGTGCGTGCCGTATCCTCTGCTACCTGAACATCACAGACAGATGACGCGGCAGACAGCGGTGAGCAACAGCGATGGACACAGGACAGGTGAAAGTCTCAGGTGCCGGGTCCTGAGCCAGCAGTGACACCAGCACCTGACACCCAGCGATGAGAGGTGAGTATGTCATTTTTTGGCACCAGGCTTCGACGGAACAGGTTTGTAAGGCAGCAACCTGGTCCAGCCTGCACACGTTTGCCAAACATTACAATATCCATACTCGGGGTTCAGCGGATGCGAGCCTAGGTAGAAGGATTCTCCAAGCAGCGGTGGCGTACCTTTTGACAGGAGGTGTATGTAGCTTGGATCGGTGACTCAACTTCCCACCCAGGGGCTGCTTTAGGACGTCCCACAGTACCTGTATTCCCCAATGAGGCGAAGGAGAAACATGGATTTTTGTGATAAACTCACCGTAAAATCCTTTTCTCCGATATGCTCATTGAGGGACACAGCACCCACCCTGATAGCCAGTTGGCTCTTGTTTGTTTAATTAATGTGCATTTTCGTTATTAGGGTGGTTCTTTTCTAGACATATTGTTATCTGCATTAAGGCTGATTTTTTGTTGTTTTCCTACTGCTTTTGCACTAAACTGGTTTCTGCCCACAATCAGGGCGAGGGTGTATACTGTGGAGGAGGAGCTAACCTTTTTTTTTCACTTAGTGTCAGCCTCCAGGCAGCAGTAGCATACACCCACAGTACCTGTGTCCCCCAATGAGCGTCTCGGAGTATAGGATTTTACGGTGAGTTTATCACAAAAATCCATGTATCAAAACGGGCTGTTTAGGGAAATATGACAAGATTTGGGACAGGGGGAATTCTTCTCATCTTACTGTACTGGGACATGGTGGCCTGACAGCATCATGAATATCATGGTTAAAATACATCGAGGCATATTCTATGCCATCATATAGCTGTTATTACACAGAGGTACTTGACGGCGGGATAGAATAGTTATAGTTTAATTAGGTATATATCATTTTTGAGATATATGTTACCAAATAGATTTTAAGGTGAGTAATGATTTTTTTTTTTTTGTTCACTTGGTCAGTGGTTCATTATGCGTACAGCAATATATGGACTCATGACACTGAAACTGTGCGAACAATTTATTAGGCTGTGTTCACACACAGCGTTTTTTTTTCGCGGTTTTCCCGCCGATTTACCAAAAAATCCGCTCAGAAAACTCTTAAAAGAAGCTTCCCATTCATTTTAATGCATTTTGCACTTTTTGTGCATATTGATGCATTTTTTACCGCGAAAAAACGCTTTGTGGTAAAAAAAAACGCAGCATGCTCTTTAATTTCGCGGTAAATTCCCCATTTCTGGCTATTTTCTATGTGTCTGGGGACGCGTGGAAAAAAACGTGCGTTTTCTGGGAAAGAGTCCTGTTTTTATGCAGAAATTTTCTGCATACGTGTGCACATAGCCTTATTGTACAAATTTGTTGTCATTTTGTAATTACTTTGACAGGTATATGTATACTGGCTTGGTTGTATACATGTGTATATATTGTTTATGGTTAATAAACGATTTAAAAAAAAAATCTCAATTGATACTCCTTCCCTTCTGAGCACTGCCGTGCGCCTAAAGATTGGTCTTCCTCCACATATGGGGTATCGGTGTATTCAGGAGAAATTGCACAACAAATATTGTGGTTCCTTTTCTCCTGAAACCCTTGACAAAATAAAAAAAAATTGTGTCCAAAGAAAAATTTGGGAGAAAAAAAGTTAAATGTTAATTTTTTCCTTCCACATTGCTTCAATTCTTGTGAAATACAGAAAGGGTTAATAAACTTCTTGAATGTAATTTTGACCTTGAGGGGTGCGGTTTTTAGAATGGTGTCACGTTTGGGTATTTTCTGTTATATTGACCCCCCAAACTCACTTCAAATGTGAGGTGGTCTCTAAAAAAAAAAAATGGCTTTGTAAATTTTGTTGGAAAAATGAGAAATCGCTGGATTTGGTTCCAAAATTGTGCTGATGTAAAGTAGACATGTGGGAAATGCTATTTATTAACTATTTTTTGTGACCTAACTCTCTGATTTAAGGGCATAAATATTAAAAGTCTGAAAATTGCAACATTTTAAAAATTTTAACCATATTTCCATTTTTTTCATAAATAAACGCAAGTCATATTGAAGAAACTTTACCACTAACATGAAGTACAATATGTCACGAAAAAACAGTCTCAGAATCAGCGGGATCCATGGAAGCGTTCCAGAGTTATAAGCATATAGTGACAGTGGTCCGATTTCAAAATTAAGGCCTGGTCAATAACCTACAAAATGGCTAGGTCCTTAAGGGGTTAATTGCTTTTTTCTATTTGTGGCTGCAAAGAAAAATTATAAAAATTATGCATTATTTATATGTAACCTAAAATATTGTTAAATATTGCAATTTATCTCACATAAAACAATACCTCCTACAGCCACATTAGTGAAAAAAAAAATTGTGGCTGCTACTAAGGGGATAACACAGGGCCGGCACAGCATTAACTCAGCGTGGATGGGACTTATATTATTTCTTTCTTCCCACCCCAATTGACCAACGAAGACTTACAATCCGTGTTCAGATAGCTATGCTTTCAGTTTATATCCAATCCTTCCGCCAAGAAGTTTCCACTCCCCAGATCCTCATAGATTTCGGTGAACTGTCAGGATTCTCCGTGTCTTTGCAATGTGTGCACTTTTATCAGGCAAAGTCATAAATAGTGGGATCAGCTCATTTTGTATCAAATAAATATTTTTTCTAAATACAATCCAGGAACCTCATCCAACCCGACTATCTGCAGAAGAAGCTTTACTGAAACAGACCAAACTGGACAGTGGAACACTGAACTTATTCCAAAACCTCACAGAGCTGAAGTCGTTCTTTATAAAGGTAATCTGGGGAACAGATCAACCACAAAGTAGCAGACTGCCACATGTAACAAATGATTTATAACTTTGCATAAAGTTACTGTCTATAAAGTTCTGACTATCCATTCTATGTGTATTTATAATGTGATTGTAAAGAAATGTTCCTTTAGCTTTGTATGTCTTCCTTTAGGGTATTAGCGATGAAATTCCTATGGTTAAAGCCATCGTCCCAAAGAGTCAGTTACGCTCCTTTATTTCTCAGGGAAGCCCAGAAACATTGGTGAGTTACAGAAAAACTGGCGTATAGCTAAGTGGGAAGTTACATGTCACCTGAAGGTTCTATGACCCACAAAAACAGCGGAACTTGCCATTTTGTATTCATAGCGAATCTGTCAGGAGGTTTATGCACAACTATAGGAAAAAATAAAGTAAGTGACTCAGCGTTAGAATCAACTATAGGAAAAAATAAAGTAAGTGACTCAAGCGTTAGAATCATGGTCTTTGTCTTTATTGTATGCTGGTATCAGATCAAGCAGGCTAAACCTGGTGACCGATTCCCTTTTATAGATTTGTCATTAAAATCTAATTTGGCTTCTGGTAGTTTTATTCTATTAATTTCCATGGAAAGTGTTAAAGCACCACTCCAGCTTTTATATTTTAGCGCTGGAGTGGTGCCACTAATGTAAGTTTCCTAACCCTGGTATTATACACATCAGCTGCTGTCTTGTACTTTTCCCAGCACTGTGCCGTCATCTTGTGACCGCAGCTTCTGACTGACCAGAAATCAGAGGTAACGGTCACAAGCTTTCAGTGCAAGTCTATGAGATCTTCTTTTGGCCTCATTCTGGCTCTCATAGACTTACATTGAGTTGTGACCTCAGACTCGCCCAGCAAACACTCAAGTAATCCGGCAGGTCACAAACTTCTGAAGATTTCGGCTGGTGAGTATATTACTAGGGGCAAGGAACTTAGAATAGGAACACCATCTAACAGTAAAATAAAATTAAAAAATATGCAAGAGTGGTGGTTTAATCATATTATACCTTGCGGGTTTGTGTTACCCAAATGACACCCAAAAGTGAAATTATTCCACTCTTTATCTGTTGTATTGTAGCTCTCATAGTACAAAAATATTCTAAGCCAGTTAGGTGCAGTAAGTGAAAAGACTATACCGGAAGGGACCACTTTTGTCAGAACTACCACTCCAGCTGGGCTCCCCAACTTTGGGTTGTCTTACCAGTAAGGTCCACTTCATAGTTTGAGAAGCACATATTTAAGCATTAAGGGACAAATTTTAATTTTTTCAAAATGCTTTGTTTGGGAAGCTCTAAAATCTTCTGTTGCAGATTTTGCTGTAGCAGTCTGAGACTGAGAAGAGTCCAACTATAGCTTTCATGTATAACTTTTTAGCCAATCAAATAACAGCAGGATTAACAAAATCGCCCTCCATACACATGAAACTAATGCCGACCAAACCCACTGATATTGATTTGTTTGGCCGAAGGTCTAATGTGTATTGGAGAGTTGGTCAACTGATGGTCAGGGGAGACATCAATCGCTCATGTCCGATTTTGGACTGCCGATTGAATTGTTCTTTTGAAGATAAGTCACCTGATGATGTCAGCAGCCTTTTCATAGAGAACATAGGAACGCGTGGCCTAACTGTATACTCTTAATCACCACCTGTTCTCATCTGGAATAAATTCATTTATACAAGTATTGGTAAATGAAAAAAATTAGAAGATGCCAAACCATTCACTGTTATATTTCCTGTGCGTCATCCTAAAATTAAAAGCTGACATCTGACCTGAATCCTCTTGCAGCAGTGTTCAGTAATAATGCCCATCGTGTATGTGCTCGGCAATGGTTTGAAACCATTAGCCATGTGATATTACTCATTCACTTTCTTATTTGTCTGGTTTAGGTGACAGTAAGTCAGAGTCTGGTTATTGGAACCCATGGATGGCTGCCATATGACAAAAACATTTCAAATTATTTTACCTTTACCAAGGACCAAACTGTATCTAATCAAAAGTAAGTGTAAATCTAGAGAAGTATGAGCACAAAACACATTGCTTCTTGGTAATCTAGTCAAGCTCAAGGCACAAGAGTGCACCTGATTCAGTGCAGGTGGTGAATGTGCAAGTATAGTGGGGTGTTCTCACTGCCAGGGCTGTGGAGTCGGTAATCCATACCTGACCACACTGAAATACTTCCACATAATAGTTTCTGGTGTAAAGAGGCAGGTGATAAAATGTATATGCACATGAATACAGAAGCACAGGCAGTGTTTTTCTTATAGGGGAAAAGGCCCCATCTCACATGGCGAGATCGCTGATGCGTCACCGATTTTGAGACGCAACAGCGATCTCGCTACATGTGACACATAGCGGCGACCGCCCCCCCCGTTGGATATCGCTGATCGTGCTCGAATGTCCTGAGTCATATTTTCATCGTCGGCGTCCCTCTGGCCAGCATGCATCGCTGTGTTTGACGCCGACAAGCAACTCAGGGACGCAGGCTGGAATCGTTCAGAATAGCTGCTGTGTGACAACGCACCAGCGATCCTTACCAGGTTGTATTGTTGTCGGGATCGTTGCTGCGTCGTTGAAGAGATCTGCCTGTTTGGCAGCTTACTAGCGACCATGTAGCGACACACCAGCGATCCTTACCAGGTCGTATCGTTGTCGGGATCGCTCGTGCGTCGCTATGTGAAACGGGGCCCTAACACTGTAACTCTGGCTACGGAGAGCACAGCATCTGAAAAACTACATCCATCAAGATGATTTCCAGAGCTAATTGGCACTGAATTTTGGATTTAAAAGATGGAAAAGAAAAAATAATAGGTACACATTAAAGTTAAACTATATCTACTTGAACATTGATCAATTAGGGAAACAAATCATGAATTTATCTCATTTTTAGAACTCAGAGGGTTGTGTCCGGCCCATTTGCTCCTGGCCTTGAGATATCATCCAAACTGTTTGCCATGTCCCATGATGGGAAAGTGTTGTACAGTGGTGGTCACTGGGATAACAGCATCAGAGTGACTTCATTAGCTAAAGGCAAAGTGATTGGACAGCACATCCGACATATGGGTAAGAATCTCACTTATATAAATAGCAAAAGCTATTGGATTCTTGTTTTAAACTTTTTGATGGTTTTGGGTCACATCAGCCATAAACAATGATTTTATCACATTCCCCCACAGTTTAGTGTTGTCTGATTAGACGTCTAGTAACCAGTCACGTTGAACATGCCGTCTGCCAGTATGATATTTAAAGACTGGGAAAGCTGAACAGATTCATATATAGGTGTTTGTAAAAGGATTCAGTGTAACATGTATTTCTCGTTCGCCTTATTGGGGGACACAGAGACCATGGGTGTACGCTGCTGCCACTAGGAGGCTGACACTATGCACAAAAAAAGGTTAGCTCCTCCTCCGCAGTGTACACCCCACCGACCGGCAGGAAACTCCTCAGTTTAGCTTAGTGTCAGTAGGAGGTGGACACGGGTCTTTCATTAGACCCTTATCTACCTCGATGTGCGTCGTTCCGTTTCAGGTTCTGGAGGGATACAGTGTGAATAGTCACAACTGTACTCCCACAAGGAGGCTTTGAGTACGGCGTGTACTGCCACCCCGTATCCTCATAGCTCTCCACAGCGGGACCAAGTGCTCAGCACGGGTGCGTGCCAGCGATCCAGATGGTCCTCGCTCCCTGTCTCCCACCCACTCGCCCACCAGAGCCTGTCGGTTTGGATGAGACGCGGCCACAACAAGAGACAGATCAGACAGCGTGGGATAATGAGGTACCTTTATTGAATACAAGACGGAGGTAAGTATGGGGTCCGAGTCGCGTCCTCCTCATACCTAGATGGGCATCTCGGCGGCTCCAATATTGTTCAAAGCGGCCACTGCGGCTGCCGCAATTACTCCTGGCCCTGGCATCAGTAGGGGTCTTGCCCGGCGTTTTCCCCCTCCTTTAGTCCTTGGCGCAGCAGATATCAGCGGCGTTCTGCAGAACGGTTGCCGCGGCAGCGCTGCGGGACCTCCGCGCCGCCCCTCGCTGACAGGCGGCCGCCGCTATTAATTTAGGCCCCGGCTTCATTTCGGGCCTTCTTCAGCGTTGCGGCCACGCCCCCCGCCCCCTTCTCCTAAGCGGGCTTCTCTCCCGCCCGTTCTAGGCCTGCCCACCGCTCTCTTTGATCCTAGCCTGTTCTTGGCCAGCGGGCGGTGCCTTCCTTCAGCTTCGGCGGCTAGCTCCGCCCTTCTTCCTCTGAAAGCGCACGTTCCTCCTGCTCTCAGGCCGCCGCCATCTTCGCAGCCTGTCAGCCGGACACCGCTCTCCGCAGCCTGTCAGCCGGATACCGCTCTCTGCTGCCCTACATCTTCCGACAAGTCGTGTGGCACGTTCCCTAGGGACACCGGACCGTGAGTATCTCTGCATCTGCAGACTGACACCCTCCTCTGCCTTTTTGACCCCCAACCTTCCGGCAGCAGGACAGCCTACTCCCCTCTGCCTGGACTGCAGCAACCCCATTCAGCAAGACTCCATCCAGGAGCCATCTATTGCGCCATGTGGAAGCGAACCCCCCATTACTGGTTGGGCCTCGTCTCCTTCTCAATCTGTGGCAGACCTCACCAGGGTGTCTCAGTCCCTAGTAGCCGTCCTTGATAGGTTGCCCCTGGACACGTCTGCAGGGTCCAGCAGGTCACATGATGCTCCATTTGAGCCAGCCAGCAGAAGCCGCAAAAGGTCCAGACAGGACCTCCGGCCGGGATCCTCTCCTGGCCTCACATCCCCACATAGTCCTTCCCAGCAGTCGCCCTCCCGTGCCTCCTCACCCAAGTCAGGTGAAGCGCTTTCGGATGTGTCATCCGAAGAGATCTTAATGCTGGATTCGGACCAGGACGCGGACGTGAAGGTTACGGTACAGAACCTCATTGCTGCGATTAAACACGCCTTCGAAATCTCAGACTCCCCTGCGAAATCCTCAGAACAGGAGGTTTCGTTCAGACGGGCAGAAACACCTTCCAGGGTCTTCGCTTTCCAATCCGAGTTTGGCAGGATCCTTACCAGGGAAAGAGAAAATCCAACCAGGCGCTCTCAAAGAGGGAAGCGCCTCGGCGTGCTGTACCCGTTTGCCAAGGAGCTCACCGACAACTGGTCCGCTTCCCCCTCGGTAGACGCACCCGTGTCCAGACTTTCTGACAACACGGTCCTCCCGATTTCAGGTGTGGTGGCATCACTAAAGGATTCTAATGTTAGAATTATAGAATCTTTAGCAAAGTCAACATTCGAAGCGGCTACAGCAGTGCTAAGCCCAGCCTTCGCTTCATCTTGGGTAGCGAAGGCCAGAGCCACTTGGGCAGAGGAACTCCGCAAGGGCATCCTAGTTAAAGCCCAACCAGAGCAATTGGCCAAACTGGCCAACCAGATCTCTAATGCATGGGATTATCTGTTCTCTGCCTCCTTGGATGCCGCGTCTTGCGCAGTTCAGGCGTCAAGCAACGTGGTAGCAATCCGACGTTCAATTTGGCTCAAGGCTTGGCAGGCGGATTTGGCTTCAAAAAAGGTCCCTTACCAATCTGCCTTTTCAGGGAGCGTGTCTCTTCGGATCCCAGCTGGACCAGATTATTAAGGACGCCGCTGGAGGCACGAGTTCCCTCCTCCCTCAGTCCAAGCCTCGCAGACCTCCGTTAAGACGTCAGTTTCAGCCCTTTCGGACTTTCCGCCGCTTCAATGCGGCAGACAACTTCTCTAACCAACAGAGACCGCAGGCACGCCAGGATAGAGAAAAGGTGTCCTTCAGACCCATTCCCTCCTGGCAATCTCACAACTCCCAGGGCAGATCCTCCAGATCTGGACGGTCCACATCAGCATGACTATCAACGAACTCTCGAGGGTCCTTCCCAATTAGGAGGTCGACTCCCTTTCTTCAGAGACGTCTGACTTGCCTCAGTAGAGGACGCTTGGGTCAGGGAGGTTGTATCATCAGGATACACGATAGAGTTCGTTTCTCATCCCCGGGATCGTTTCTTCAAGTCCTGACCTCCAAAAGATCCCGCCTTAGTTCCGGGGTTCTTTGCGTCCATCGCCTATCTCCTCAATTCCGGAGTGATAGTGCCCGTTCCCGAATCAGAACGTTTCACAGGGTTTTATTCAAACCTGTTCGTGGTACCGAAAAAAGGCGGTACAGTTCGCCCCATCTTGGACCTCAAGTTACTCAACAAGAGAGTCCGACTGCGTCATTTCCGAATGGAGTCTCTTCGGTCAGTAATCGCTTCCATGGAAACCCAGGAGTTCATGTGTTCAATAGACATCTAAGATGCCTATCTACACGTTCCCATATTCTCCGGCCCTCAGAAATTCCTGCATTTCGCGATTTGCCAGGAACATTACCAGTTTGTTGCACTACCGTTCGGTCTCGCCTCCGCACCCAGAGTGTTTACAAAGATCATGGCGGCGTTGATGGCCTTGTTGAGAATCAGAGGTCTTGTTCTTTTTCCGTACCTCGATGACATTCTGATCACAGCTCCGTCCTTTCATCAAGCTCACCAAAGTATTACCATCGTCCTCGACACCCTGTCCAATTTCGGGTGGCTCATCAACAAAAAGAAGTCCTGCCTGGTTCCGACACAATGTCTTGTGTTTCTGGGTCTATTGTTCGACACTCGTCGATCAAGGGTTTTTCTCCCACAAGAAAAGATTTGCTCCCTGCAGCGGGATGTACGATCGCTACAGATCTTACGACTTCCATCTCTCCGGACAATAATGAAAGTCCTAGGAAAGATGGAGGCAGCGACAGAGGCGGTTCCCTTTGCCCAATTTCACATCAGACCTCTCCAACACGCCATCCTGTCTCGGTGGAACAGGTCTGTTTTTTCTCTGGACCACCCAGTTCGTCTTTCATACCGGGTCAAGCAGTCCCTCAATTGGTGGCTGACGTCTCCACTCATCTCCCTAGGACGGTCTTTCCTCCCCATTCACTGGCAGCTTGTGACGCCGTTTGCCAGCATCTCGGCTGTGGAGCAGTGTTCCGCGAACACACTGTTTAGGGTCCGTGGTCAACGCAGGAGTCAGCCCTGCCGATCAACGTTCTCGAGATACGAGCGATTTATCTGTCTCTCGTTCACTGGGAGAGACTTCTCAGGGGCCTGACTATCCAGATTCAGACAGACAATGCCACAGTGGTGGCATATGTCAACCGCCAAGGGGGGGACACGGAGTGTCTCAGCCCTGGCAGAGGTGTCCAAGATTCTAAATTGGGCAGAGGTTTCAGTCCCGGCTATATCCGCGGTGCACGTTCCCGGCGTGGACATCTGGACCGCCGATTTTCTCAGCCGCGAGGGTCTTGCGGCGGGAGAGTGGTCCCTACATCCGGAGGTATTTCTTCAGCTTTGCCGTTGTTGGGGAACAGCGGACGTAGATCTGCTAGCTTCTCTCCTCAACAGGAAAGTCCCACAGTTTGTATCCAGGGCTCGAGATCCCCTCGCAGTGGGCGCCGACGCTCTGGCCATTCCTTGGTCGCAGTTCGAGCTCCCCTACCTGTTCCCTCCCCTGCCTCTTCTTCCCAGGTTGTTGAAGGTAATCAAGGCGGAAGGAATTCCAGTCATCCTCATCGCCCCGAATTGGCCCAAAAGGTCTTGGTTCGCGGACGCCGTTAACCTTCTCGCTGACGCCCCCCGGAAGCTTCCAGACAGGGCAGATCTGCTGTCTCAAGGTTCGATTTGCCACCCCAATTCTCGGCCTCTCAATTTGACGGCGTGGCTGTTGAGACCGAGGTTTTGAAACGATCAGGCTTTTCGGATCGAGTTATTCAGACCATGATCCGGGCCAGAAAGCCATCGTCTTCCAAAATTTATTACCGTACTTGGAAGGCCTATTTCACTTGGTGCGAGGCCAACGACATTCCGCCCATGCGTTTTTCGCTCCCTTCTGTCCTGGCGTTTCTTCAGGCAGGGCTTGATGCAGGCCTTGCCCTCAGCTCTTTAAAAGGTCAAGTTTCGGCGCTGTCCGTTTTATTTCAGAAGACGTTGGCCTCCCGTCCTCAGGTCAAAACCTTCCTTCAAGGTGTGGCTCATGCGGCTCCTCTGTACCGAGCGCCCGTAGATCCTTGGGATCTTAATTTGGTTCTCAAGGTTCTGCAAGGTCCTCCCTTTGAACCTCTCAGGGAAGTTTCCCTATCTCTCCTTTCATGGAAAGTAGCCTTCCTAGTAACCATCACCTCCATCCGGCGCGTGTCGGAATTGGCGGCCCTCTCTTGCCGCTCTCCTGTCTTGGTACTCTACCAGGACAAGGTAGTTCTGCGGTCTCCGCCCTCTTTCCTTCCTAAGGTGGTGTCAGCTTTCCACCTGAATGAGGACATTGTTCTCCCGTCATTTTGTCCGGGTCTAGCTCATCCTCGGGAGCGGTCCTTGAACAAGCTGGACTTGGTCAGGGCGATGAAGGTCTACCTAGCTAGGACGACCCCTTTGCGGAAGACAGACTCTCTCTTCGTCATTCCAGATGGGGGGCGGAAAGGTCACCCGGCTTCCAAAGCTACTATTGCTCGCTGGATCAGATCGGCAATTTTGGAGGCCTTCCGGGTTAAGCATCGAGCGCACTCTACCCGGGCAGTGGGTGCTTCCTGGGCGGTACGCCACAGAGCCTCCACGCTGCAGCTTTGCAAAGCTGCATCCTGGTCATCGGTTCACACGTTTGTGAAAATTCTACAAAGTCCACACCTACGCTTCGGCAGACGCCAGCCTAGGTAGAAGGATTCTGCAGGCAGCGGTGGTGAGTCCACTGGCCTGATGGAAGTTTTTTCCCACCCCAGGGACTGCTTTGGGACGTCCCATGGTCTCTGTGTCCCCCAATAAGGCGAACGAGAAAACAGGATTTTTGGGTTGCTTACCGTAAAATCTGTTTCTCGGAGCCTTCATTGGGGGACACAGCACCCTCCCATGTTCTACAACTCCTGTTCTTACTTTGGTTGGTTACAGTTGAGTTGTTTGTTCTGTTTTCACTCTATTCTGTTACTTCTCCTACTGCTTTCTCACTAACTGAGGAGTTCCCTGCCAGTCGGTGGGGTGTACACTGCGGAGGAGGAGCTAACCTTTTTTTGTGCATAGTGTCAGCCTCCTAGTGGCAGCAGCGTACACCCATGGTCTCTGTGTCCCCCAATGAAGGCTCCGAGAAACAGATTTTACGGTAAGCAACCCAAAAATCCTGTTTTTATTCACTGAAGACCCTGCTTATCCAGGGCTTAATAGTCAAGTGGGGGGATCTCACAGCTATCACTTTTTTGAATGGTAAACCCAGGTTGAGCAGAATTTCTGTATGAATAATTTATAAGTTACAGTGAATCTTTTCTTAAAAACTGTATATCCAACAAGCTGCCCATCGAAAGTACAGGAAAGATATATATCTTTGTACCGTGTTAACTTAGCCAGTAGATAGAAAAATATTTAGAATTGAGAGTCCTCAGTGGTTGATACCTTCTAATGGCGAACTAAAAAGATGGTACTCAACAGGGCACAGAAATAATGCAATAGATAAGACAAGAGACGTGAATCAGATTGCATTGTTTCTGTGCCCTGTTGTGTATAAATATGTGATTCTTCAGACTTTGTATTAGTCTATGCCTGATGACGATACCCGAGTAGTTTCTTACATTTGTTACCATCTATTCAGTTAGCCATTAAAAGGTATCAACCACTGAGGACTCTCAATTCTGAATATTTTTCTATAGATAGTACAGCATCCTCACTTGACGGCTTCTAAAGCTTGTGATATAGATTGTGGGACATAGTCCATAAAATATGGTGGCCGTGCATGCCCAATAAGTACTCCGGCTTGTTCTCGGCTGTTTTTAAAATAACTGGCAGACAATATTTTCAGGTTTGTTTTGTTGGAATTTTAATGTGATTTTGTCAAATCCAAGTCAGAACTAGTGATTACTAATGATAATGACTCTGCCACTTTATAAAATTTAAAAAAAATATAAAAAATGAAGTCAGTTGTACAAATAGATAACAACGCTTTATTTCTCTCATTTTTGAACCTCCTCCCCGCATGTAATAGACATTGTGACCTGCCTAGCCACAGATTACTGTTGTATTAATCTAATTTCTGGATCTCGGGACAGAACCTGCATGATTTGGCAGATCTCACAACAGGTTGGTGATTGCTTTTCTTATACAATTTTTTAATTTTCTACTACTCATGTTGGGAAGTAACTTTTATTTTCAAAGTGAACCTGTTCTGATATTTATGAGGCACAAATCATGGGCAGCATAATTCAGTGCCTGGCTGCATGCTTACAGACATGTATATTTTTGTCTGAAATATTGGAACATTATATGGTTAGTAGTTGTGGCCGGGGAACATACACTAGTCCAATGCCATCCTGAGCTTGCTTCCCCCAGCACTGCTTCAAGTGATTGCCTGCTGTCTAACACAGCAAAAGACCTGTCGATCACCTGCAGCGGATCTGCGAATTTTAACTATATTTCACAAAAGAGAGTGAGATACTGCAACACTATTTCAGAGAAAAAGATACCTGGCTGCAATCATGCCGTCATTGTCTGATTCATGGTGCCCATGAGTAGGAAGCATATGTCGCGCGACAGGTTGTGGATATGATTGTGGATTTCAGATGTTGTTTGTTTTTTGTTATTTATTTTTTTAGTGCAATTATGTTGTATAGTACTACATCGATGGTTAAAATGGACTGTGTCATTAATACAAAAAAACCTTCGAACCAAAGTTTACAAAATCACACCTATAATGAGACCCGTGATAATATAAATACCTTACTAAAGGATATTGATGCTGTCCACCGAAAGTTAATATTCATAATCCAAAAAACAAGCTAAAGGGCATCAGTCTACAAGATAGAAGAACTTTATGGGTTTTGTGAAGGACCTGGTTGAGTTCTGAGTCAGAACACATTTGATTCAGAGTACGGTATTTTATTTGGAGCCAGATTTGGTTCAAGGACCTCTAGACATGGTTCAGCATGTTGTCTTCTATACTTTATTGTTGGGAAGCAGAACGTATAGTTATAGCTTTTTTTATTTTCATGAAGATTTTTTGCAATAGTCTGGAATAAGGATAACCTGTCACCTGGATTGCTTACGTAGCTCCCACCAGCCCGGAGTTTATCTCGGCAGAAGTTAGTTTTTGCCACACCACATTCGCAGACCTATGCTGTTCTATGTTTTTCTTCATTGTAGCTGTATGACGGCTTGTTTTTAGCTGATGAGCTGCATTTCCAATGGAACCATTTTGTGGCATGTATAACTTGCTCATTAACTATTTGATTATGAAGAAATAAAAAGAACACCGCAATGATGCCATTTTTTTCATGTATTCCCCCATACAGCTTAATACTGTTACTTTTCTTCAGTGGGTTGATATGATTACAGGAATGCCAGTAGTGTATAGTTTTTGGATTTTTTTTTCTACTATTTTTTTCTCATCGATGTAGCGATAAGGGGATTTTTCCTTCAGTGTAGAACAATATGTTCCACCTTTAAAAACTGCATAACAAGATTCACAATTTGTGGTAAAAATATGTGGGTTTTGTCACTTTTTCTACATACTTAACAAGTATACAATAAAATAGTGTTAATGTAATGACGACCAAACTGTTATTTATAAATGACATTTTTATCTACATGTCATGGAAACTGTTCATGTTATCACCCCCCAATATCAGAGACCATATTTGCTGTTTGTCACATATATTTTTCCAGAAAAGCAGCGAGAAGAGGAGCTCTTGCTCATCTAATTACTTCTCCATCCAATAAGGGCTCAATAAGGTGTTACTGATTTCTCTCATACACAGAAGATGAACGGATTTTTCATCAGTGTTTTTGTTTTTTTTTATTAGATTTAGGTCAGTGTATTAGGTTTTAACCATCAGTGTTTCATCAGTGATTTTTTTTCGTATGAAAAAATAAATATATTATAAAGCTTCTCCTACCCATTTCAATGTTAACTGATGACATCCGAGTGCAGTTTGCGCTGTCACAAAGATTCTGTTTGGCTATGTTCACACATAGCGTCTTTGCTTCGATTTTTTTTTTTTTTTTTTTTTTTTTTTGCAAGCAAAGCCTGCTCTCTTGGCAGTAAAGCATATACTTACAAAAAGCAGTTTTCACTGCGTTTTTCAGAATCCCAAAGTTCAGCTTTGCTTCCACCATACAAGCATGAACAATGCAAGGTGTGATGTCACCAATCAAAGATCTATGTTAAAGCCATAAAACCATTTTGCAAAAAAAAGGGCAATTTGATAAAAATGTTTTTTCCCCCTAAATAATTTGAGGTCTGAAAAAATAGTGACTATTCTGAAAAAAGTTCACAAGTTCATGAAAAAATACACAATTACAATTGTTACAGCGAGGGGAGTTGAATTGGTCATGAATAGTTTACCTATACATTGGCAGAGCATTAGGTTTGTAGGACGTTAACTTTCACATGTTGGTCAGATATTATTCAATTTCACACCTTGGTCAGCCAACGTTTACTTTACACATTTCACTAATTTAATTAAATTGTGCTAATCTTAAACTGCTGTTCTCACATGAGAAAACCAAGACATTATGGTGTAAATTTAAGAGAATCTCAAAAATAAATGGGTTTCACATACTGTTGTACTAAAACGCAGAATAAAGGGATGCCTGAGTTTTTTTGCTGCGCTTTTGCACTTAGGCTGGGTTCACATTGCGCTAATGGCAATGCGCTGACGGTACCCGTTACATAGCAGCACTAACGCTATGTAACGGATGCGTTAGCGCAGCCATAGACCGCCATTATGTAGCGCATCGCTAACGCATGCCATCATCGGCATGCGTTAGCGATGTGACGTCATTCTGTGACGGACCCTCGGACGCGGTCTGCAGCGTTCAGGGGTCCGTCACCACTAGCGCAGATAGGGAAGCTGCGCTAGCGTGATCGCTAGACGTGATCACACTATGACAGTAGCGTTAATGCAGTCCGTCAACGCTATGCGTTGAACGGACTGCATTAATGCAATGTGAACCTAGCCTTACTCATTTCTTTCTGCGTTTTTTCACCCATAGAAAGTGACAGTGACATGCTGCAGTTTTCAAAAACACAGCAGTTTTCCAAATCAGTCAGGAAAAAAACAGTGTGTGTGCAGGACATTTCTGAAATCTCATAACTTTTGCTGGTACGTACAATCTACAAGGGATGGGTGCTGTCAGGGTAGAGGTGGTCGTGCAGCGGTTTGGATGAAAAAGGATTACAGCTGGTTGTATTCTTTTAGGAGGAGGTAGGTCTTCAGGTTCCATTTTGAAGGTTTCCATGGTAGGCGAGAGTCTTTTATGTTGTGGTACAGAGTTCCAGAGTTGGGAGGTTGCACAGGAAAAGTCTTGTATGCGATTGTGGGAAGAGGAGATAAGAGGGAAGTAGAGAAGGAGATCTTGTGAGGATCTGAGGTTGTGTTCGGGTAAGTACAGGGAGACTAGGTTACAGATGTATAGAGGAGACAGGTTCTGTATGGCTTTTTATGCCAAGGTTAGGGTTTTGAACTGAAGACTCTGAGTAATGGGGAGCTAGTGAAGGTGTTTACGGAGAGGAGATGCCTTGGAATAGCGGGGGGGGGGGGGACAGGTGGACTAGTTTGGCAGCAAAAGTTTAGGATAGATTGGAGCAGTGCAATAGTGTCAGAGGGGAGTGCACAAAGCAGAAGGTTGCAATAGTTGAGGCGGGAGAAGATGAGAGGGCATGCACAAGTGTTTTTGCAGAATCTTGGATGAGGAATGTGCAGATCCGGAAGATAGTTTTGAGTTGGAGTCAGCAGGAAGTGGAAAGAGCTTGGATGTGTGGTTTAAAGGAGAGATCAGAGTCAAGGGTTACCCCAAGGCAACGAGCTTGTGGGACTGGGGAGAGTGAGCAGCCATTGACTTTGATGGACAGGTCTGTTGGGGGGGTTGAGTGAGATGGTGGAAATATGATTAATTCAGTTTTATCCATGTTAAGTTTTAGAAATCTAGCAGAGAAGAAAGATGAAACGGCAGACAGACATTGTGGGGTTCTGGTTAGTAGGGAGACGATATCTGGTACATCTGTGCGTCATCAGCATACAGGTGATACTGAAAGCCGTGAGACTCTATGAGCTTTCCTAAGCCGAATGTCTAGATGGAGAAGAGCAGGGGTCCTACAACTGAACCTTGGGGGGCACCGACAGATAGTGGGCGAGATGAGGGGTTCGTGTGTGAGTGGGAGACGCTGAATGTCCGGTCTGCTAGGTATGAAGAGATCCAGGACAGGGACAAGTCTGTGATGCCAAGACATGAGAGAATCTGTAGTAAGAGCGAATGGTCCACTGTGTTGAAGGCAGAGGACAGGTCCTGGAGAAAGACAGAGTAGTGTTGTTTGGATTTGGCAAGTTAGTAGGTTATTGGTTACTTTAGTCAGGGCAGTTTCAGTGGAATGGTACGGTCGGAAGCCAGATTGTAAGCGGTCAAAGAGGGAGCATGAGGAGAGGTGGAAGGACAGTTCAAAATGGACATGTTGTTCCAGTAGTTTTGAGGCACAGGGGAAAAGTGATATAGGGCGATAGCTGTATAGAGAGTATGGGTCAAGGGAGGGCTTTTTGAGGATGGGTGTGATCGAGGCATGTTTGTAACATGAGGGGAAGACACCAGTTGTTAGTGACAGGTTGAAGAGATGAGTTAGGGTTGGAATGAAGACTGTGATGAGGTTTGGGATGATGTGGGATGCAATTGGATTAAGTTTACAATTGGTGAGATGTGATTTCGAGAGGGAAGAGGAAAGTTGATCTTCCGTAATGGCGGAGGAGGGTTGAGTAGTTATGAGGAAGGGGCAGTGGGGATTTTAGGTAAAAACTTTCTGATGTTGTCAATGTTCTGCTTGAAGAATGAGGCAGTCTTCAGCTGAGATAAGAGGAGAGGGAGAAGGTGCTGGGGGACAGAGAAGAGAATTAAGTGTTGAATAGCTGTTTAGGGTTGTGAGATGGGGAGGATATGAGAGATAAGTGTTTGTTTTGCTGCAGTGAGCATGGACTTAAAGGTAGTGATGAACTGTTTGAATGCTCTTTAGTCAGAATGTTGTGCAAGGGTTGCCTGTTGATTATTCAAACTTTTGGTATGTGTGATGGGGAGACTGATTCGAGAGATTGAACTGTTGTGTTATATAAAGTGGCATCACCATCTGCACTGTGTAAGGAACTTCTGTCTGCTTTCAGGAAATATGTAGTTGGGTAGGGGTGCACTTAGTTTTTAAAGCTGGTAATTTATTTTATAGGTTACCTTTTATAACCCCTTAAAACCAGAGTTTTGGCTTCCCCAGTTCTGTTACTAAAGATATATAATGTAAATCTATTCCTAAGGCCTCTTTCACACATCAGGTTTTCGGCTTCAGGCGCGATCCGGCGCTTTTGACTAAAACCGGATCCGTTGAAATGCAATGCCGGATCCGGTTTCCCCCCCATTGACTTGCATTAGAGCCGGATCGAGCCGGATGGCCATGCGTTTCATCCGATTTTCGCCGGATCCGGCAATGTGACGCGATCCGGCGTCTGGAAAAAACGGTGACTGTAACGTTTTTTGTATCCGTCGAAAAAGCCGGACACGCCGGATCCGGCGTGTCCGGCTTTTTCATACAATGAAAGCCTATGAGCGCCGCAATGCGGCGGATCCGGTTTCTTTGGTCTGAGCATGCTCAGTAGCTCTGCCCACAGGACATATATAAAAGCAAGACAATGGGACCCTCAGCCACACTCAACATGCCACCCAAGCCAAGAACCAGGAGCAGGAGAAGGCAGCAGACATCTGCAGCAGCAGCAGCACCATCAGCACCACCCCAAATGGAGCAGCATGCTGAACAACGGGAGGGGAGTCCAGCAGCAGATGAGAGACGGTAATTATCAAATCCCCCATTCCTCCAAACTAGGGCTATGGAATATCAAGATATTCATTGGCCCTTTGTTTCTCTTTATTCAACAGCCGCCCAATAGATGCAGCAGCAGCAGCAATGGCAGCAGCAGAAACACCACCCACAGCCATGGAGTCTGGCCATGAGGAAGACAGCACATCTTCTGGGAGCCCTCCCTCGCATCGTCAGCGTTTGATGGTAAGTTTTTATTTCCAAAATCCATCATCTCTGTAATATATGTGTATTCATTGCCTTTTATTTCAAAACAGGAATCACAAGATGAAGAGGAGCTCCCAGAAGAAGAAGGAAGGGGTGGACAGACACTTGGAGTGGGCTCACAATTGGTAAGTTTTTTGCATCAAACGCAGAAACACAACATCACACTACACACAACACATAGAAAACAATGTTCTGCAGACCACACACAGCAAACAAATGCCTACATCCAAAGACATAACATTTTTTGTTTTCTTCTCTAGTCTTCCCAATCTGGTGCTCGGCCAAGAGGTCCTCGCAGTGCCTCCCAGGGTCGTCGGCGACAGCAACGCGGCGGTCACCAGCGTGTAAGTATAAATATTTTTGCTTTGTTTTTTTTGCACTTTTTATTTCATTTCTTTTGTGGAGGCTAATTATGTTATTTTTGTCTTTTTCTTTAACAGCCTTCACAGCGTGCTCCCGACTCTGACGGTGAGGATGGAGGGATTGATGTGGACCGCCTCATCGATCTCGTCAGAGAAAGGGAGCCGCTCTGGAATATGGCTGACCGACGCCACGCTGACCTGATCGTTGCCCGACGACTCTGGGAGGAAATCTGTTCGCTCCTTGTGGACCGCTGGGAGGACCTCGAAGCTCGGGCCCTGATTAAAGAGCGTAAGTATATACAGTACCGGTTGCTTGATTTAAACCAGTGTTTCCCGAACTCCAGTCCTCGTGGTCCCCACGGATCATGTGTTCAGGATTTCTATTTACTTTGGAAATCCTGAAAACATGACCCCTGGGGACCATGAGGACTGGAGTTTGGGAAACACTGATGTTGTATACTAACCACTTTGTCCTTTCTCGTTTCAGGGGAGAGAATTGTGAAGCGGTGGCGGTCTGTGAGGGATCGTTTCAAGAAGGAGTTCAATAAAGAGATGCGGGCCCCGAGTGGATCTGGAGGACGCAGGAGCAAGTACAAGTACGCACGAGCCCTGTCGTTCCTCCGGGAGACAATGCTCACCAGAAGGTAAATTTTACACACCACATGTGACAAAAAAATGTTTAGATGTAACTTTTTTTTTTCAGCCAGGGCCATACCATGTCACTATTTTAATTGTTTTTTTTTCTCTTTATTCCACAGCACGGTGAGCAGCACTCGGGAGCCTGCACGATTGGACCCTTCTGAGGCGATCCCTGAGGAGACCGGCACCGAGGGACACTTCGACCGCCCCGGTACATCTGCACCTTCCCAGCCTTCCCACACATTCGACCCATCTGTCCCATCCACCAGCACAGGAGCATCGTGGCCGCCTACATTACATGAAGCTGCTGGTGAGGAGATCGCTTTCCCTTTACCCCACCCTTCTGCCCCTGCCACCTCTAGTACACCTGCGGGTACTGGGCGGCAGCGGCAGAGGGGTCAGGAAAAGACTTATGCGCCAGAGTTCTTGCATCTGAATGCATCTTTCCAGAACTGTCTAAAAGTCTTGTCAGAGCAAATCTCCGCAGGCTATCAGCAGATCAACTCCAGCATTCTGGAGGTGAAGACACTTCTGCAAACCATGCATTCAGAAGCAAGATCTTCGCCAAACCACACCTTTTTCAGGTCTGTTGTGGAGCGCATGGAAACGCTCTCTCCTGCCCAGCAGATGCATGTAATGCATTCATGCCACGCTCCTCTCCAGCAAGTTACCTCCCAACCTCCTCCTCCCACCACAGTAGTTCCTCCACCTGCACCCCCTCCAGCCACTTTCCATCCTCCCCCTCCTATTACATCTACACCCCCTCCAGCCACTTTCCATCCTCCCCCTCCTATTACATCTACACCCCCTCCAGCCACTTTCCATCCTCCCCCTCCTATTACATACCATCCACCTCCCCAGCACCATCCACCTCCCCAGCACCATCCACCTCCCCAGCACCAGCAACCTCCCCAGCACCATCCACCTCCCCAGCACCAGCAACCTCCCCAGCACCAGCAACCTCCCCAGCACCAGCAACCTCCCCAGTACCAGCAACCTCCCCAGTACCAGCAACCTCCCCAGTACCAGCAACCTCCCCAGTACCTGCAACCTCCCCAGTACCAGACATCTCCCCACTTCCAGCAACCTGCCCCGTACCAGACATCTCCCCACTTCCAGCAACCTGCCCCGTACCAGACATCTCCCCACTTCCAGCAACCTGCCCCGTACCAGACATCTCCCCACTTCCAGCAACCTGCCCCGTACCAAACTCCTTCCCCATACAACTTGCCATCAACATCATCTGCTCCTACAGTCCCTGCCCAACCCTCCACTCCACCACCCACCACCTCTTCTGCTTCCCACATGTCCACCCATTCTGTAGTTTTTTCCACACCTTCACCTCTAACTGTTCCTTCCCCACCACGATCCCAGTCCTCTCTCCACACTCCCAGTGTCGAAGTGTCCCGCAGCCCCTCCAGCAGTATTTCCACCACACACTACACAGATTTATAATGTGTGTATTTAAATAAAAATGACCAGTTTTATGGTTTCAAAGCTTTATTAAACAAGTTTATTAAAATTTTAAAAAAGTTTACTAAAAAAAACATTTTTCAATAAAAGTTAAATTATTTTACACTGGTTGTCTGTCATTTCTTTCTGCGGCGAAAAAGGTTAAATACAGGGTATTTAAAAGGTGAAATGGTATTCAAAACTAGGTATATAACTGTGGGTAAATTTTAGCTTTTTGCCACAGTTGTGTTCCTGGTTGTGTTTGAAGCAAAGTATTTCACCTAAAAAGTTGTGTTTATTGTTGGTGATTTCATAACAATGTACACAACTTTTGTTAAAAGGTGAAATACTTTGCATAAAACACAACCAGGTACACACCTGTGGCCTAAAGCTAAAAATAGAGACCATGACAAGATAGCCAACTTTGGTTGGCAAAGGTATATACTGTTGGTACAGAAGGTACACAAGTTTGGTTGGGCACAAATCTTTCACAGTCTGTCATCCTGCCAGTGTACTCTGCCTTGAGGTGACATAAAGTATAGTGCAAAATTGTCCCTCATTACTGAAACCGTCACAGAACTTCTAGTGGTAATGTCATGGTAATCTTGCAAGGTGGTTTCTTCAGAGGTGTCCTCAATGGAAATGGGTTCCTTGCAGATAACAAAATTGTGGAGTACCACGCACGCTTTGATCACCTCGTCCACAGTTTCTGTCTTGAGGTTGATCGCAGTCAATAGGACCCGCCATTTGGCTGTCAGAATACCAAAGGTACATTCAACCATTCTTCTTGCTCTTGTGAGGCGGTAATTAAAAATGCGTTTTGGTCTTGTCAATCCTCTGCTAGAGTACGGTTTCAAAAGGTGTTCTGACAGCTGGAAGGCTTCATCCCCTACACAGACAAATGGCATAGGTGGACCAGATGTTTGCGGCAGCGGTCTAGGTGGTGGGAACTGGAAGGTGTTTCCATACAGTTTACGCCCCATGGCAGACAGTTTGAAAACTTGAGAGTCATTGGAGCCATAGGCCCCAATATCAACCGCAATAAATTTGTATTCCGCGTCAGCGATGGCCATGAGGACAATTGAAAAATATTTCTTGTAATTGAAATATTCCGATCCCGATCCAGCTGGCTTTACAATGCGGATATGTTTCCCGTCCACAGCGCCCAAGCAGTTTGGAAACTGACATATCTGTTGAAACTTGTCAGCAATTTCAATCCACCTCTCTGTTGTGGGCTCTGGTAAAAACTCTTCAGCTAAGGAGTCCCACAGTGCACGGCATGTGTACTTCACTATTCCAGATATGGTGGAAATCCCGAGTCTGTACTGGAAATGCAGTGACGAAAGGGATTCTCCAGTTGCAAGAAATCTGTGGGGAATTAAAAAACAATAAATTAGTTTTAAATCGCAGCATTACATACCAAAACTGAGCTATAACACTTGGAGATACAAACTACCACCAACAAGATTGCAGTGAAAGTGTGCTCTGATGCGATCACATCCAATAAATGTGGCTTACCTTAAAGTCACCATCAGATGCTCTGCGGGTGAAACAGAGAAGTGGCAATAGGTGTCCGCTTTTCTTATGAGGTGTGCAATGCGCTCCACCAAGTAATCAAAATTCTCCATTTTCATCCTAACATATTCAAAAAATTTATCCGGGTTTCGTCGAAGGTCCATGCAGAGTGTAGAATAGACCCCACGCGTCATTCTCTTGGCTGTGATGGGGTGGATCCACAAACGTCGTCTACGATGCCTGATGCGCTGCTGTCTCGCTCTCTCCTTCTCCAGAACAATCACCCTCAAACGATTCGCCTCCGCTATAAAATCCGCCAAATTCTTCAAAATATTTCCAATGACAACATCCATCTTCGCCAGTAACTTGCTCTTCTCTCCAACCTGCACTTTCTCCTCTACAACCTGTCAAAGAAGGGCTGTAGGAACATGCTATATATAGTTTTCCAGTAGCCAATCCCGTTCGGAACGCCACAAGGGTCAATTTTAAAAACCGGATCCGGCGTAATCCGTCGAAAAACGGATAGAAAAACGGATGAGACGGATCCGGTTTTGTCTGTCAAGAAAAAGACGGATCCGGCAGAAAACCGGATCCGTCACATCCGGTTTTACTAAACATTTGCCGGATCCGGCGTTCCGGCACGACGCCGGATCGCGCCTGACGCCGAAAACCTGAAGTGTGAAAGTAGCCTTAGTGGTTTATTCAAACCATAGTGATTCGCTACCTGATGGTATTACTAATTTTCCAAGAAGATTCTTTTTAGAAGAAAAAAAAAAATTTCCTAAGGGGTTTGTGTGGACTCTGTACATGGTAAACATTTATTTCCAGGTCACCACCTGACAGCACACCTGGAGGACGTCCTTCTCATCCGTAGTGGGACAGGAAACCACGAGAGTTTAAAGGGCTCCTCCCCTTACCATCCCACAGTGTTTTTCCTATCCCATTGCGGATAGGAACGACGAGAGCAAGATCCAGCCGTTCCACGCAGAAGGTCAGGATCGGGGGGGCACAGCCTCTCCCTTCCTACCTGGAAGCTCTGCAGGCTGAAACCCGGCACAGGGTCCCTCAGCTCCTCCAGTGTAGTGCTGCTCCTGGAGTAGGGGTCGCTTCCTCCCGACGGAGGCTCTCGACCCCGGACGCCACTGCCACCACCGATGGAGGTACCGGGGCCGCCTCTACGGACACCACGCGCCCGCAAGCAGACCCCGGCAGAGGATCGCCGCACCTCTCCCCCGTCCCGGGCCTGGGACCAGAGCGCGCTACTTCCGCCCATACCAGGGACAGGGCGCGTGCGTCATTTTGGACAGGAGGGACTTCCGGGCCGGACGCACTTCTGGTCGCCCGGACGTCACTTCCGGTCGCGTCACAGAGCCCGGACGTCACTTCCGGCCGCGGCGTTCAAAACGACAGCCTGGCATTCAGGAAGGGCCGGCACCATCTCTGAGGGGGCAGACTTTGGCGGTGGAGCGGATCGGCAGCGTGGCAGGGAGAGCGGTGTGCTGGGCCCTGCAGTGTAAGAACCGGATACCACCTCCAGACCACTTACACGTTCTGGTGTCTCCGCAGGCGGCCACAGGGAACCTTATCTATTTAAAGATGGAGGACCAGGCGAAGACGGAGACAGGCACGGAGAGCCAGGGTCACGGGGGAACCTCCACCTCAGAAAGGAAGAAGAAGGAGAAGAAATATCCAGTCTGCTCTAAGAAGCTAAAGGACACATGGCAAAAAACCCTCTGCGACGCATGTACAAAGCGTATAATGGGGGAAGAACAGGCTACGCTCATGTCGAACATGAGGGCAATGATTAGAGAGGAAGTACAGGCCTCGGTATCCGGAGCCATGTCCCAAGTCCCGCAGACGAACCCTCAGGCATCCAGAAAGAGGCAGAGGGAGTCAGGCTCGTCTTCTGAGGACATCCTGTCCGAATCAGACGCAGAGGAGGATTTGGAGATCAGAGAGCACCCGGAGAGGGGAAGAAAGTACCTCTTTGCATCCGGCGATACGGACGAACTATTAGGGGCAGTCCGCCAGACTATGCAGATAGAGGAACCCCCGACTACCCTCTCAATACAAGATGAGATGTTCGGGGGGCTGCGCTCCCAGACCTCAATGGTCTTCCCAGTAAATGCCCATTTACGGGCCATGATATTGGATGAATGGGAGGAAGCAGAGAAAAAATTGTCTATTCCCCGAGACTTTAGGCTTCGCCTGCCGTTTGACCCAGAAGAGGTCAAGGTCTGGGAAGAGGTCCCTAAAATCAATATCCCAGTGGCAAGGGTATCAAAAAAGACAGCCATTCCGTTCGAGGACTCCTCAAGTTTAAAGGAGCCCCTAGATCGGAAGGCAGACGGGCTCTTGAAAAGAGCCTGGGAAAGTTCAGCGGCAGTCATAAAGACAAATATAGCCGCGACATCAGTTGCACGCTCCATGCATCTATGGATAGACGATTTAGAGGAGCATTTATCAGATAGAACTCCGAGGGAAACTATTCTAAAATCCCTTCCCTTGCTAAAATTAGCCACGGGGTTTTTGGCTGACGCCTCAGCAGAGTCCGTTAGATTTATGGCCAGAACCCAATCATTGTCCAACACAGCCAGAAGCTATCTGGCTTAAAAGTTGGTCGGGTGACATGCAGTCAAAGAATAAGCTGTGCTCAATTCCCTTCTCGGGAGGTAGAGTCTTCGGACCTGTGCTTGACGATATCTTAGAAAAGGCGTCAGATGAAAAAAAGGGGTTCCCTGAAGAAAAACGTAAAAGGTATCAGCCCTTTCGTAGACCCCGTTACAGCCAGAGAACGGACTACAGAGGGAAGGGGAAGTCAGGTCGATGGAGCTACCCCAAAGGGGGTGAGGGTAGAAATAGGAGCAGAGATACCATCTTCTCCGGCCCAGGGTCTAGCTCCCGGAAGAAATGACGCCACCAATGTAGGGGGGCGACTGCTCAGGTTCAGGAAAGAATGGCGAGAGGTTACCACCAGCCCCTGGGTACTGCAAGTAATTTCTCAGGGATACAAGATAGAATTCGATTCCCTACCCTCAAACAGGTTCCTAGTAACCAGCTCTCGACTTGGTCCGGCCTCCCCCATGTGGTTAGATATCCAGGACCTCCTAGAGATGGAGGCAATCATACCAGTTCCCACGCAAGAAGAGGGAAGGAGACACTACTCGAGCCTCTTCGCGATAAAAAAACCATCAGGGGAGACCAGGACCATAATAAATCTCAAACCCTTAAACAAGTGGGTATCATACAAACGCTTCAAGATGGAATCAATAAGATCCACGATTCCACTCCTGGGAGAAGCGGTGGTAATGTGCACGTTAGATCTAAAAAGCGCATATTACCATGTCCCCATCCATCCAGACCACCAAAAATACCTCAGGTTCGCGGTCAAGAAGGAGGGCAGGGTTCACCACTACCAGTTTCGCTGTCTCCCTTTGGCCTAGCATCAGCCCCAAGAGTTTTCACGAAGGTAATGGTAGAAGTCGTGGCCTACCTAAGAGCCCAAAACATCACGGTGGTCCCGTACTTAAACGACTTCCTGATCGTAGCAGACTCAGCAGCCCAGCTCAGAGTAGACTGTCAATCCTCAATCGCCACACTGCAAAGGTTGGGTTGGATAATAAACTGGTCAAAATCAGATCTTGTACCCAAGCCCAGAATAAAATTTTTAGGGGTCATGCTAGATTTGGAAAGAAGAATGTCCTATCTTCCAGAAGAAAAACAGACCAGCATACCAAAAAAGATCCGTCAGTTCTCAAAGAACCGGGTGTCGATCAGAGACGCAATGAGGATTCTGGGGCTGATGACTTCGTGTATCTCCTGTGTCAGGTGGAGTCAGTTCCACTCCCGCAGACTACAACAAGCAGTCCTAGCGTCCTGGGACAGAAGACAGGGCTCACTAGACAGGAAGATACAGTTAATTCCCCAGGTCAGAAGGTCGCTGCTGTGGTGGACCATCCCGAGAAACCTAAAAACCGGTGTCTCATGGATTCAGTCCCCAGAGATCGTAGTAACCACGGACGCAAGTCTATATGGCTGGGGAGGGCATATCGGAGGAGAGTACTATCAGGGGCGATGGAGTCGGGAGGACAGCAACAGGTCCTCCAACTTCAGAGAGCTACTGGCCGTCTGGAAGGTACTACTCGCTGCTTGGCCTCGGGTGAAAAACAAGCATGTCAAAATATTTTCGGACAATATCACGACAGTAGCCTTTCTCCGCCATCAGGGTGGACCGAAACACCCGGCACTACAGGGCTTGGTGGAGCAGATCTTCAGATGGGCGGAAAGAGGTCCTCTCTGTCTCAGCAGTACATCTGGAGGGCACCAGCAACCAGGTGGCAGACTTTCTCAGCAGAAGAAGAATAACTGCAACAGACTGGCAACTCAACGAAGAAGTGTTCAGCAGCCTGTGCGATCGCTGGGGACAACCAGAGGTAGATCTGTTTGCGGACAAGGGGAATGCAAAGGTCAAAGCCTTCTACTCCCTAAACCTGGCAGGAAACCCGATAGGGATAGATGCTCTATCGCAGTCCTGGAACAGGGGTCTACTGTACGCTTTCCCGCCTCTAGCTCTCATTCCAAGGGTCCTCAGGAAGATCTGCGAGGACAGAGCCAGGGTCATACTGGTGGTTCCCTATTGGCCAAAAAGAAGCTGGTTTCCTCTACTCAGATATCACGGGAAGATCCCATTCTTCTGCCGAAAAGAGAAGACCTTCTTCACCAGGGTCCGGTCTTCCACAAAAGGCCAGAAGCCCTCAAGCTATCAGCCTGGATCCTGAGCGGCAGGTCCTAAGAACAAAGGGTCTATCAGATGAAGTTATATCCACTCTACAAGCAAGTAGGAAGCCCGTAACGGCAGCGATATATAACAAAATTTGGAAAAAAATTTGCAGCTTTTGTGGAAAGGCGACAGTCGATACTGACCGACCCCAGATCCCGAAGATCCTTGACTTCTTACAGGCAGGGTTCAAGAAGGGCCTCAGACTCAGCACCCTGAGAGTGCAGACTTTGGCCTTAAGCGTGTTCTATGACACAACCCTATCGGCTCACCCCTGGATAGCCCGGTTTTCAAGGGCCGTGCAGAGACTTAAGCCCTTGACAAGAAGGACCGTTCCTCCTTGGGACCTTAACCTAGTCCTTAACGCGCTATGTAGACAGCCATACCAGCTAGGGGTAGAAATAACTATCGGTAACCTCTCTCTGAAGACAGCATTTTTAGTGGCAGTTACGTCAGCCAAAAGATTGGGGGAACTTCAGGCCCTATTGGTTCAAGATCCCTACTTACAAATATTCGACGACCGGTTAGTCCTAAAACTTGACCCGGCTTTTCTCCCCAAGGTGATCTCAGACTCGAACATGAATCAGGAGGTAGTGCTCCCCTCGTTTTGTCAGTTTCCTAAAAATAGCAAGGAGAGAGCTTACCATAACCTGGATGTCAGGGAAACAGTGCTCAGGTACCTGGACGCAACCAGGCCCTGGAGGCAGGATAGTAACCTCTTTGTCCAGTTTAGAGGCCCTAATAAGGGTAAAAAGGCATCAAAATCCACAATAGCAAGGTGGATTAAATCCGTTATTAGCACAACGTATAGAGCACAGGGTCAGAGCCCCCCGAGGAGTCTTAGAGCCCACTCAACTAGGGCCATGGCCACATCATGGGCAGAGAGGGGTGGAGCCTCGGCAGAACAAATCTGCAGAGCCGCATCTTGGGCCAGTCTCAGTACGTTCTCTAAACACTATAAGTTAGACGTGGCCTCCGCACAATTGGCATTTGGGAGAAAGGTACTCCACGCGGTAGTCAAACCCTAAGACCAATATTCTTTGGTACTACTCCAGGTGTGCTGTCAGGTGGTGACCTGGAAAACGGTAATTAGACCTACCGGTAATTGTGTTTCCAGGAATCCATCCTGACAGCACTATTAGTTCCCTCCCCGACAAACGCATCCATGCAATTGTGATGTAACATGTCTATGGAGAATGTTGGTTTAAATAAAATTTTTTGTTTGAATCCATCCAGAGGTGTTACTTTGTGAAATCACTGTGGGATGGTAAGGGGAGGAGCCCTTTAAACTCTCGTGGTTTCCTGTCCCACTACGGATGAGAAGGACGTCCTCCAGGTGTGCTGTCAGGATGGATTCCTGGAAACGCAATTACCGGTAGGTCTAATTACCGTTTTTTACCAGATGTAGTACATCTCCTTTTCTGCTTGCGTTACAATTTTTTGCTTTTTTATATTTGGGGGTTTCCTATGATTGTATTATTTTGTAGTTTTGATTCTATTTGTATTTGACAAGAGTGGTGTAATCCACAATGTGACCTGCTAGTCATACTCTGTAATGCTTGGATTTCCACAGTATGATAAAGCGTTACGTCAGACTTTAAATAGAATCTAATATCAGGTTTTTGCCACTTAATCTGACAGCAGAAGAATGTAAGTGCCAAACCAGATTTCAAAAATGTCACTAACTAACCTGCTTGCTGTAGTTTTGATAAAATTACTGTTTTATTAGCAGAAGATTATAGACTTGTAAACCTGCTCTGTATAACCACGCCCCCACCACTGATTGGCAGCTTTCTGCCTATGCACAGTGTACACACAAATCTGCCAATCATTGTTGTGGGCGGGGTTATACAAAGCTCAGGACTGCTAGATCTGCAGCAGAGAAAACGGATTTGATCAAAACTGCAGTAAGCAGCCCAGTAAGTGACACATTGCTAGAATCAGGGTGTCTATCTCTACATCATGCTGCTCTCAGATGGGGTAAACCTGGTAATAGATTAAGTGAAAAATTTATTGTAGTACAATGTGAACATCAGACATTTAATCATTTTTATGATACAATAATCAAGACATTTAGATAGAACATAATATATATTTATTGGAATACAACTTTAGAACACAAAAAACTGTAATAAATTGTAAATATGTAATACACTATGTAATATCGAGTACATACAGTGCCTACAAGTAGTATTCAACCCCCTGCAGATTTAGCAGGTTTGATAAGATGCAAATAAGTTAGAGCCTTCAAACTTCACACAAGAGCAGGATTTATTAACAGATGCATAAATCTTACAAACCAAAAAGATATGTTGCTCAGTTAAATGTTAAAAAATTTTAAACATAAAAGTGTGGGTCAATTATTATTCAACCCCTAGGTTTAATATTTTGTGGAATAACCCTTGTTTGCAATTACAGCTAATAATCGTCTTTTATAAGACCTGATCAGGCCGGCACAGGTCTCTGGAGTTATCTTGGCCCACTCCTCCATGCAGATCTTCTCCAAGTTATCTAGGTTCTTTGGGTGTCTCATGTGGACTTTAATCTTGAGCTCCTTCCACAAGTTTTCAATTGGGTTAAGGTCAGGAGACTGACTAGGCCACTGCAACACCTTTATTTTTTGCCTCTTGAACCAGGCCTTGGTTTTCTTGGCTGTGTGCTTTGGGTCATTGTCTTGTTGGAAGATGAAATGACGACCCATCTTAAGATCCTTGATGGAGGAGCGGAGGTTCTTGGCCAAAACCTCCAGGTAGACCGTGCTATCCATCTTCCCATGGATGCGGACCAGATGGCCAGGCCCCTTGGCTGAGAAACAGCCCCACAGCATGATGCTGCCACCACGCTGCTTGACTGTAGGGATGGTATTCTTGGGGTCGTATGCAGTGCCATCCAGTCTCCAAACGTCACGTGTGTGGTTGGCACCAAAGATCTCGATCTTGGTCTCATCAGACCAGAGAACCTTGAACCAGTCTGTCTCAGAGTCCTCCAAGTGATCATGAGCAAACTGTAGACGAGCCTTGACATGACGCTTTGAAAGTAAAGGTACCTTACGGGCTCGTCTGGAACGGAGACCATTGCGGTGGAGTACGTTACTTATGGCATTGACTGAAACCAATGTCCCCACTGCCATGAGATCTTCCCGGAGCTCCTTCCTTGTTGTCCTTGGGTTAGCCTTGACTCTTCGGCCAAGCCTGGCCTCGGCACGGGAGGAAACTTTCAAAGGCTGTCCAGGCCGTGGAAGGCTAACAGTAGTTCCATAAGCCTTCCACTTCCGGATGATGCTCCCAACAGTGGAGACAGGTAGGCCCAACTCCTTGGAAAGGGTTTTGTACCCCTTGCCAGCCTTGTGACCCTCCACGATCTTGTCTCTGATGGCCTTGGAATGCTCCTTTGTCTTTCCCATGTTGACCATGTATGAGTGCTGTTCACAAGTTTGGGGAGGGTCTTAAATAGTCAGAAAAGGCTGGAAAAAGAGATAATTAATCCAAACATGTGAAGCTCATTGTTCTTTGTGCCTGAAATACTTCTTAATACTTTAGGGGAACCAAACAGAATTCTGGTGGTTTGAGGGGTTGAATAATAAATGACCCTCTAAATAAACTTTTCACAATTTAAAAAAAAATTAAACAAAGAAATAACATTCTTTTTTGCTGCAGTGCATTTCACACTTCCAGGCTGATCTGTACAGTCCAAATGTCACAATGCCAAGTTAATTCCGAATGTGTAAACCTGCTAAATCTGCAGGGGGTTGAATACTACTTGTAGGCACTGTATATATATAGTGTATATATATATATATATATATAATACTATGTAATAAACTATGTAAGTGGCAAAAAACAGTTTTCAACAAAAACGTACTAAATAACATTTGTGCAGTCTATGAATTTGTTCTAAGAAATAGAATTGCCTCCATCAGATCCTCCTTCATAGATGACCTAAAATCTGACCTATTAATTTTAAGGCCAGAGAACAACCTCTCTACACTAACTTGGGTTGGAGGCAAAGCCGTAACCACATGGGCAACATCTCTAACAATTTCCAAGTATAAATTGCCTCATGCACAGTCAGTTTTGATGAACGGTTGAATTTTTCTTTTTCTTTGAGAGCAAGTGAAACATTATGCTGAAATATGGTCAATCTGCTTGCTATAGGAGACGGAGTGAAATCTTTTTCCTTGCAGCAACGCTTTGCCTGCTCCATATCATCCAAATACTTGTCAAAGTCAAACTCCTCATCTGATGAGGATGAAGATATGGCAGCAGTAGCACTGTCAGGACCCAAGTACTCTTGCGCCAGGCAGTCCTCCTGTAGGCCACTCATCCTAACTGCTACCTCAGTCAGAGCTTCTTTTCCTTTAGTAAGCTGTTGATCATCAAGCAATATACAATGACTTGGGTCCACATAAATAGCTGCCAGAAAAATTTTATTTTCCAATAGCTGTGTCTCTCTCCGTTTCATTGAAGCAGAAATGCCATCTGCGATTAAATCTCCTCTTTGGGACAGGCAAAATAGCAAGTTCTTCCACTCCCTTATGAAAATGCCAGGAGTTAAAACCTCAGCTTGTAATTTTTTAGTCACGGTAAATAGGTGATTAAGCAATTCCTTCAATTCAGCCACCTGTGTCCATTGACCTTCATTTAGGGTTACCTGAGGGTTCGCCATATCTATAAAAAACGGTTTTAGCCAGGATCAAAACTGGGGGGGGCAGAACCTCATACTGTTCCGCAGAATCTCATACTGTTCCGCAGAATCTCATACTGCACACCTCAGCTGCTGCAGAACCTTATACTGCACATCCCTACACTTGAAAATAAAGCCTGCACCTTAAGATGTGGTGAATGCAGTCTATTTATTCCAACTATCAATTGATGTTGATGCGTTACTGAAGACGAGCAATGCCTGTCCTGCGCGTCCTTTTGGGCAGCTATGAGGTGTACCTGACTGGTGCTAAAATAAAAAGGAGTGTTAGTCTGTGTGCTACCCGGCTTTCATTCTTTTTGGTATAGATAAGATATGGATAGACAGATATGGATAAATGGATAGATAGAGCAGATTTCTAATCTGCTTTTGCTATTGAAAACATTATCTATGAGCTCAAAAACCTTTCAGGTGATGCGGTTTTTTAAAAAGCTGATCTGCATTTGCAGCTGAAAAACGTATCCTCAAAAAAACGCAGCAAAAACACTGTGTGTGAATGGAGCCTTAGATCAGGAATAGAACAGCCATTTATAGGACGTTTCATAACTTTCCCAAATTCCTATGAAAATATATTCAGCACATTCTGCATTGAACTACTGTACCCAATTTATTATTTATTTTAGGAGTCGGAGTCGGACCATTTTATTCCGACTCCACCAAAATGAGCTCCGACTCCAACTCCACAGCCCTGACTATAACAGGCCTACTTTTACATTTAAAAGAAAACTCTTTCATGTAGCAGCAGAACTTTTTATGATAACATGTTTTGTTGAGAACACATGGAGAGACGGTACATTTATTACATGATTAAACTATAATATATTTTTTCCAGGGTGGTTTATCCGGTGATCTTTCTGGTAAACCTATCCAAATCCTGTATGGACACACCGATGAAATAACCAGTATTGGCATCAGCACTGAGCTGGACATGGCCGTCTCCGGAGCTAGGGTAAGATATTTTTCTGCAAGCAGCATAAACTAAAAAAGTATATGGTGTAAAGTAGATTTTGCTATTGATAATTGTTTATGTTGTAGGATGGGACAGTCATTATTCACACAATCCGAAGAGGCCAATACATGAGGACACTGAAGCCACCGACTGACAGCTCACTCATCATGACTATTCCTAACTTAGCAGTCTCCTGGGATGGACATATTGTCATTCACAGCAGCCTGGAAGGGAAGGGAACATTAAAGGTGATCCTGTCAGGATGTTTATGTAGTTAACAGTCATGTTGGTTTCCTCATTATTTTGCGTTTTTTTGGGGGTGGGGTGGGGGGTGTTGGCTGCTTTTATGTTTATAGGGTTTGTCTGATACCTACAATGATCTTTATAAATACCTATCTTTCAGCGCTCTGTGCTGTTTACATACAATGAATGTTCTATCAAAAGGAGATTATCAATGCATGGACTGCAGCAACTTTTGCCATGTGATCCAACCACGCCCCTCCTCTGATCATTTTGCTTACTGTCAGTAGACAGTGTACACAGAAAGTTGCAGTGTAGGTGGGGTCAGCGTTCTGAGCTCTGCTACATGCTACATCCAAAACATCTGATTGTGTCACAGCTGCTGCACCCAATAAACTAAGTGATACAGCATTTGAACCTCGGTCTCTTTTTCTACATTATGCTGCTCTCAGTTGAGATAGCAAAAACATGGAGACAGATTCCTTTTCAAGGGAATCGGTCAGTAGGATCAACCGTCCTAAGCCATCTACATGTGTGTGTATGTCATAGAAAGTTGAATACAATGATGCCTTCGTATATGCGATCTGATGTCTTATTCAAGAGACATCCACATTTTTATTATATGTAAATACACTGTTAAGATCTATGGACCGGACAAAGATCTCTGAAAATATGCCTCCAAAGGCTATTTTAAATAAGCGGACATTACCAGAGTGAAGCATGTAATGACTGACACATTTCTCTCAACACACACACAGCTATGCAGTGAGAGCAGTGCTAACACAGTACAGCAGAAGTGAACTTTTGTCTTATTACAAACATTTGCATCAGCACTGGTCCTCTCATAGTGATCTCACCTCTGCTGCAGAACTGGTCCTATTTCTAACCAACACAGTACAGCGAGTTGAACCATGTCTTTTTACAAACACAGCAAGCATATTTGCAGTTGTCTTCTTACAGAGCCGTCAGCTCTGTTGTACTGCCCTTTCCCCACACTGACTGCCTGTGAAGTCGAAGATGAAGTGTTGTGAGAGGACTGCAGATACAAATATTTTTGTTACAAGTCAAACTTCACTTCTGATGCACTGCGCCAGCTCTGATCTCAGTGCAGGACTGCATGTGATTATAAGAACAAGTGTCATTACATTACATGTCTCACACTGAATTAAATGAAAAGGGGCATTACCAGACTCTGGAGGCAGATTCTCGTGAAGATCAGTGTCCGGCCCATAGATCTTCACTTCTCTTTTGCATATAAGAAAAATGTGGATTTCTCTGGAATAAAACATTGGATTGCAGATTTCAATGTATCATTTTATTCAGCTTTCTATTAATTGCATGCCCATGTAGATGGCTTAAGAGGGTTTATCCAACAGATTCCCTTTTAATAATAAAATAATATGGGGTAAGTTCTTGAGCTCCCTCTAGTGACTGCTGCATACAAGCATATTCCTTTCTCTCTATTTTTAAGAAAGGTGTGGTTCTAATTGGAAGACCCATTTAACCCCTTTACACCCTTGGTCATATAGGTACTTACATCCAAGGTCGCCTCCCCCTGTTTGATGCAGGCTCCGGCGATGAGCCCGCAACTTTTCCGGCACATGTCAGCTGATTTCATCAGTTGACATGTGCCCCTAACTGCTGCAGATGGAATCGTGATTCGCTCGCGGCAACTGACTTGTTAAATACCGCTGTCGATCTCTGCATTGGAAGCACGTCACATACCCTGCCCATCGGTGCCTCTGTCACATGACTGTGGGTCGTCGATGGGTTGACATGGCAACCTAGCGTCTTCAGGAACCCCCTGTGGTTGTCATTGCTGAACTGCTATGAGCGCCACCCAGAGGCTGGAGCTCATAGCAGATGAGCATTTTAGCTATGTGTAGCACAAGCCATCAGAAGATCACAGCTTCTAGTCTCCCCATGATGACTTTTGAAGCAAGGGAAAAGTAAAAAACAATATTATAAAAAAAAATTTAAAAGTTCTAAAAAACCCATTTACCCCATTCAAAATAAAACAATTTTTCTAAAAAAAATACACATTTGGTATTTCTGCAATCAGTATCGCCTGATCTATAAAAGAATTGATCCTATCAGTAAATGGCGTAACGAGGAAAAAATCAAACCGCCAGAATTCCGGATTTTTTTGGTCGCCATAACATTGACCTGGAGAATCATAATGGCTGGCCAATTTTAGCATTTAGTGAACATGGTAAAAAAAAAAAAAATTGTGGAATGGCAGGTTTTTGGTTTTTTTTGCAATTTCACCACACTTTTGAATTTTTTTCCCGTTTTTCAATAGACAATATGGTAAAACCAATGGTGTTGTTCAAAAGTACAAGTCATCCTGCAAAAAACAATCCCTCATATGGCCATATTGACAGAAAAATAAAAAAGTTATAGCTCTGGGAAGAAGGGGAGCGAAAAACGAAAACTCAAATGGAGAAACCCATGGTGGTGAAGGGGTTAAATAGCAACTAAACTTTTGTGTTTTTTTTCATTATTGTGTCCAGCATGGAACGTTTTGAAAGTTTAGAATTGACTCCATTAGACTACTTGCCTTTTTTACTGTTTGAAAATATGATCAAAGTGAAGCACACCCCTCGCTATCTCCTGGCTTTACTAATTGTGCCCCATCCGTACCCCCGGGCTACATAATTGTAGTAGGGATTCCGTCTGCAGGGGGCATCACATGATGAGTAACAGACACCGTCACAGCAGCAAGAGAGGAGGCGCGCTGGGTATACAGCAGATGCTGCTATGCTGGGGCCTCACTGATATCGGATGCCAGTATCGGGAGATGCAGTATTCTGCATTCACACGGTTTACATTTAGCCCTGATCACATTGGAACCTCAACAGTTTGCGCTTCTGTTTCGCTATTTTACAAAATGGAAGAAAAAGTGGCTGCAGCATCTGATTGCAGCTTTACCTCGTTTGGGATCATGCTGTGCCAGCTTCTCCCATTCACTGTGCAGTGCCACGAGCAGGTGACTGCGCCCTGAAAGGTGCTGGAGAGACCAAATCTAGGGGAAAGAGAGGGTTCTGGAGGGCACTGAAAAGGAAAGAAGCCGTATCACTGAGTAAAGCAAATGACTAATTTTCTTAACTTTCTATGCTGAACACAATTCTAAACAGTCTGAAAACAAGTTTGGTTCCTCTTTAGATGAACACTAATCTCCATAAGCGCAGTAATCTGCCTCTAGTCTTGTTATTTAGGAATGTGTCTCTGTTTGTAGAACAAGCATGCTTTACATCTCTATGGTGTGAATGGAAAATACCTGGGCTCTGAGGGCCTAAAGGAGCAAATCTTAGACATGTGCGTCAGCAGCGAACACATTGTGACTGGAAGTCGTCAGGGCCATCTCTCTATACGAGATCTGTACAGGTGAGTAAGGAAAGACCATCAGTGTGTAGTTTGGGTTGCTCAAGGTTATAATTGCTACACTTTGTGTTACGAAAAAATGTTTGTATCTTCATTGTAACATGTTAGATATGTGAAAGAAAGGCCTTCATAATAACCTATGTGATAACATATGTGTGGCTGTGGGCAGAGTCCCCACCTCATTGTGGGGCGAAGTGTATAGAAATGATCATGACTTCAGCCCTGAGCCATAAATGTCCTATAACATGCTGGATGTGAGTCTCTCAGCCTTTTATGCTGGGTGCAGCTGATCTTTCGCAGTGCCACACGACCTTCTCTTTATATAGGGACAAAATTACCAGCTGAGATTAGTACAAATGTATAACCCCCTGATCATCTTATACTCTAGGGCCCCGGCGTTCTCACCGGCTCCTCATTCATTAAGAGGTGCATGATAATGTGTGCATGAGCTCTATATAATTACTAGACGTCAGCTGTAACTCTGGTACTGAATGGACAATATGATATCATGTATGTAATAGTATGTAGTATGTGAAATGACTTTATTATCTTCCATTTATATTATTTGCAGTTTGAGTCTAAGTGTTTCGCCTCTCAGTATGCGAGTCCCAATTCATTGTGTCTCTGTGACAAAAGAGAACAGTCACATTGTTGTGGGGCTGGAAGATGGGAAACTCATCATTGTTGGTGCTGGCAAGCCAGCGGAGGTAAGGACTAGAGGAATCATGATGTCCTGGGTTTAGAATTATAATTAAGGTTGGAACCGGTCCATCAAGTTTAGCCTGCAATCCTAATGTGTAGCAAGTTGCCATTCAGTTACTTTAGTAATGTACTTACAGACCACCAGGACTCCTAAAAGACTTGGAAAATAACCCAGGCTCTGACGAAAGTTCAAGGAAAGCAGCACTTGTGAAAAGTGTAGGGTATCTTTAGACTTGACATATTCTTTTCAGATTTTCAGTCCTAGCAAAGTGCTTTTTATTTTTTTTTTCAACTGTTGCCCACGTTTTTATTATCAGGCTGGTAATTTACCTGTTTAGCAACAGTTAATCACCTGCGTGAATAATACAGATTTATTGTGGATTTTACCAATAGGCAAGAATGGGTGACTAAAATCCTCAATAAATACACAACACAGTGGAGTTTACGGCAGACTTACAGCAAAGTCCAAAAGTTAAGCGAGATACTCACCTCCACTTGCAATTACTCCAATCCTAGCTATTCTCCGCCAGTCCTTCATTCTTAATTTTCACACACTACTTCTGCATTGTGACCTAGTTTTTGTTAAATAATAATAATAATCTTTATTTTTATATAGCGCTAACATATTCCGCAGCGCTTTACAGTTTTTGCACACATTTTCATCACTGTCCCCGATGGGGCTCACAATCTAAATTCCCTATCAGTATGTCTTTAGAATGTGGGAGGAAACCGGAATGCCCGGAGGAAACCCACGCAAACACGGGGAGAACATACAAACTCCTTGCAGATGTTGTCCTTGGTGGGATTCGAACCCAGGACTCCAGCGCTGCAAGGCTGCAGCGCTAACCACTGAGCCACCGTGCTGCCCTGAAGTGGTGTAATGATGAAGTGGTGTAATTTTTCATGGCCATCTGAGGATGTATTTACCCAATTTTAAGACCTAAGGACCGGAATATATAATATATATATATATATATATATATATATATATATATATATCTCATTATATGTGGGTGCCCAAAACTATAGAATTCAGAGGGTGTACTTGTTTTGATGTTTATGTTCATATAAAGAGTGGAGAATTAGCTAGTATGATCTACTCACATCCCACATTGCTTTGCTGCTATTCTCTGCCTGTCCTGTGGAATATTAATATTGCTTTCAGTGAGCCCCACCCCACAATTATTTAGGTTGGCGATACGGGCAGATACCTTTAAATCGATAGAGTATTGGTAATAAACCACTAGGGTCATGGGCCTATCCCAGACTCTTAACCTCGGTGATATACAGTGAGGAAAATAAGTATTTGATACACTGCAGATTTTGCAAGTTTTCCCACCTACAAAGAATGGAGCGGTCTGTAATTTTTATGGTAGGCACACTTCAACTGTGAGAGACAGAATTTAAAAATAAATTTCAGAAAATCACACTGTATGATTTTTAAATAATTACATTTCATTTTGTTGCATAAAATTAAGTTAATTACAACCAGCAATAATTCTGGCTCTCACAGACCTATTAGTTTTTCTTTTAAGAATCCGTCATACTTTACCCTCATTACCTGTATTAATTGCACCTGATTGAACTTATTACCTGTATAAAAGACACCTGTTCACACACTGAATCACACTGCGAGCTCTCCACCATGGCCAAGACCAAAGAGCCGTTTAAGGGACACCACGGACAAAATTGTAGACCTGCACAAGGCTGGGATGAGCTACAGGACAATAGGCAAGCAGCTTGGTGAGTAGGCAACAACTGTTGCCAAAAATAGAAGATGATTGTCATTCTTCGTCTTCCGTCTGGGGCTCCATGCAAGATCTCACCTCGTGGGATAAGGAATCAGCCCAGATATACACTGGAGGACCTGGTCAATGACCTGAAGAGAGCAGGGACCACAATCTCTAATGTTATGGTTAGTAACACACTATGCCATCATGAATTAAAATCCTGCAGGGCAAACAAGGTCCCCCTGCTCACGCCAACACGTCCAGGCCCGTTTGAAGCTTGCCAATGACCATCTGGATCATCCAGAGGAGGCATTGGAGAAGGTCATGTGGTCAGATGAAACCAAAATAAAACTTTTTGGCATGATCTCAACTGGCCTTGTTTGGAGGAGGAAGGATGAGTATAACCCGCAAGAACACTGGCCCAACCGTGAAGCATGTTGGGGGAAACATCATACTTTGGGGGTGCTTTTCTGCAACAGGGACAGGACATCACCGTATTGAAGGCAGGATAGATGGGGTCATGTATCGTGATATTTTGGCCAACAATGTCCTTCCCTCAGTAAAGGCATTAAAGATGGTCATGGCGGAGTGTTCCAGCATGACAATGACTCAAAACACACAGACAGGCCTTCTAAGGAGTGGCTCTGTAAGGCTACTTTCAGACTTGCATTAGGAGGCGCAGTGCAGGGCTGCCGCTAAACTCCGACCCTGGCTGCGCCTCCTCCGGTCAGCTCCTATGGGTGCAAGACGCTGCATGTGATCAGCGTACCCAACGCTAAATATAGGGTACTCTGATCGCATGCATGATTTTGCCAGCGCATGCGCCCTTTTGGCGCTGCGCCGAGCACACAAAAATGCAACACAGTGCGTTTGGCGCACGTCGGCGCAGCGCCAAAAGGGCGCACTCGCCTGCAAAATCATACCAGCGCACGGCCAGCGTACCCAACGCTAAATATAGGGTACGCTGATTGCATGCAGCGTCGTGCGCCCATAGGAGGAGCTGACCGGAGGAGGCACGGCCGGGGGCGGAGCTTAGCAGCGGCCCTGCGCTGCGCCTCCTAACGCAAGTCTGAAAGTAGCCTAAGAAGAATTTCAAGGTCCTGGAGTGGCCTTGCCAGTCTCCAGACCTGAACCCTGAAAGATCTGGAGAGGATCTGTATGGAGGAGTGGGCCAAATCCCTGCTGCAGTGTGTGTGTGCAAACATGGTCAAGAACTACAGGAAACGTCTGACCTCTGTAATTGCAAACAAAGGTTTCTGTGTCAAATATTAAGTTCTGTTTTTCTTTTGTGTAAAATACTTATTTCATGCAATAATGCGAATTAATTATGCAAAAATCATATCATGTGATTTTCTAGATAATTTTTTTAGATTTTGTCTCTGAACTGTTGAAGTGTACCGACGATAAAAATTACAGACCTCTCCATTCTTTGTAGGTGGGAAAACGTGCAATATCGGCAGTACATCAAATACTTATTTTCCCCACTGTAATACAGAGGACTACTAAGTTGTTCGGCTCACATGCCATTCACCACATTACAGCAGCAAATAATGTGACAAACAATAAATGAAAAAAATATATATTTTTGTTGGGCGTGTTTTTAACTATACAGCTGGGAATATTAATTGCAGGGTGTTAGTCTTACTGACAGATTTACTTGAATGCTTCACATTTGCATCTTTACCAGTTATGATATATTATTCCATAGCATGTTGACTGTCTGGACCTTTTCTGTTGTCATTGACCGGTGGATTATATTTTGCCAGGCAAAATCGGGACAAATTTCTAGGAGGCTTTTTGGAACAAGTAGAAGACTCAGCCAAATCTCATCTGGAGAGACTGAATACAACACACAATCTTCCTAATCGAAGATCATTGCTATGTGTGAGACTGCTCAGAAAGAGAAACACATAGTGTAACGCCTGGTCAGCAGGTTACAAGAATGACTGTAAATGAAGGCTACACACAGCCGGTGTGGCGGATCTAAGAACATAGACTGTACACACAAGTGCATTTTTCTTTCCTCATATTGCTGCTGAAATGTTCTGTCGCGAGGTGTTTGCTCCCATCTAGCTGCTGAACGGTTATTTATGTGTAAATTCTAGATATTGTCCTCTTTATCTACTCCCCCGCCACCTTTTGATTGCACTATTTTATGGGGGGGAGGGTTTCTTATTCTTTATTTTTTTATTTTTTACATTTGCAATTAATCAGCATTTGTATCATACTGGGGCTTTCTAGCACTACTGGGGAGTATCACTACATTCCTCCTGGTAACGCAACCGACTGTAAACTTCAAAGACTTTTCACTGTGTGGTTTATGCATCGTGGGATTAATCAAGCAAAGTTTTAGCCTTATGTAACTGGATAGTAATCTGACAAATAAGCCTTTAATATCACATGCAGCTAATTATCAGTTTGTAGAGGATGATAGTTATGGTGCATTGATTATGGAGTTGTCCCCTTTGAATTAACGGCCCTATATAACATTTGGTTTCATTCCAGTATTGTAGTAATTTTAAGTAATGACCACCTTCTGCCCAGCAACAACCATCTCTGCTTAAAAAAAATCTGTGTACATCTGGTACTGCTCTAGAATGGATTCTAGTGACACATCTGCACGATGTCACATGCACAAGACATAATGGAGAATCTAACATCTCCCCCTTTTTTTAAGAAGAATTTCCTGAAAAGAAAAAAAATGATTAGAAGTCGTCCTTCCGCATTCTCTGGGAACACAGCAAGTTTTCATTTTTTCCTGCAAATGATACATTACTCAGTTTCCATTAAAATGTGTGGACCCTTCATGTATTGTCAGGACATGATGGGTCCACCTAAAACAAGAAAGGCGCCTTTTAGCCTTTCTCCGTTTAATCCATTTATTCCCGGCATACAGAAATATAATTATGGTTAACCAAACATTTTACTAGGGTTTATTAACTTCATGGCAAATGTATGACTCCTAGGGAATGTCTGGTGAAAAGGACTGCTATTAACTCCTAGATAGCAGTGGCCTGAATGCTGAGACCCCCACTCATCACGTTATTTTATCCTCGTTAGGGAAGAGTCAGGCGGCCGTATAACTCGGACGAGGATCTGACTCTCCCAACCGAGCGTCATCGTATGGATTTCTTGTGCATCTGTCCGACTCTGCTCTGGAGAGCCGACGTCCAGTCCAAGCATTGTGATCCTTGTCCAAGTTATACGGCCGTCTGACTCTTCCCTTAAGGCCCCTTTACATTTAGCGATGCACCAGTGATCCCAACAACCGCTAAATGGTCGCTAGTGAGCTGCCACACAAGCAGATTTCACAGAGATGCAGCAGCGATACAGCAGTCGTTTCTTACCTTTCAGACGTGGCGATCCTGACGTCCGCGTCCACGCGTCGCTCGTCGGCGCCAGCAGGAAGTGCCCGACGAAAAATGGAACTGCGCGATCAACAACAGACAGCGGGGGAGCCGGTCGGAGGTAAGTATCACACATAGCGATATTGCTAGCGATATCGCTATGTGTAAAACCCCCTTTAGATTGGAACAGCATTGTACTTTGTTGACCACCACTACATTCATTACCTATGTGGGGCTGTTGGAAAAAGCTGAGCGCTGCACTGTAGTCTCACAAGGAATGATTACAGTCATTGTCGGATATGTACCCTGTTGCTCCATTCTAACATGCATGGTTTTGCCCCCACCGTTTGGGGTCTCCGCACTCACACCCCCACAATATACATGTCATAACTACTATGGATATGTGATAACTTCTCTTAAACCTTTAATGGGAGCTGTACGAAAATGCACAAACCCAAAAGTTTCTAAGTCTGTAGTCTAGCCTTGGCTTTAAAATGGATAATGCAGCCTGGTCATGAAGAAGCAGTACATGCACCAAATATGAGTTATGCTGTTTTAGATGTAGCATTGGATAAATCACAGTGTCATATAGTATAAAACACTATTGTCAATCCTTACAATCATCATCCGGTGTACTGAGGAGCTAAATTTACACTTAGTTGATTTGTTACAGAAATTTTTATGGCTGGAGATTGTTCCATACCTATGAATAGTGTTATCTCAGCAGCGGATGCATAGATTTCTGAAAATCTCATTTGAATTATTAGGACTGATTTCTGTGTGTAAATTTGCGTAGTTTATTACTGCTAATTATTGTATACTGGTTATTTATTTGCTGAATTATTCTGTAATTACTCGAATAATTTACATGCTTTCTTTTACGTGGCTTTCGTTTCACAGGCAAACTCCGGCTCTTTTCAGCCCACAAATTTTACATACGGTACCTTAATGACCAAACTAGACGAAAATGGAAAAAAAAGCTACATTATTTGTATATTTTTTCTTAGTACAGTTGCAGTAAATCATAGACAAATTAAGACTAAATCTGTTCATATAATTATTAAACCCATCCATTTTTTATTTTTTTTGTTTTTGCTGCAAAAATAAAAATCAAGTGTGAAGAGTGTCGGCCGCTACATGGACCCAGCAAAGCTCCACAAACTAATATTCTCTGTATCCATTCGCATTTCCTTCAGTGTTATGCTTTAATCTTTTTGTAACCTCTGTGAGCGAGAATATTATTGAGGGTAGAAATGTTATTTGACCCAATCGATGTCATTGGCTTCAGCAAATCTGTGTTTCCGGAGAATAATGTAACATTGATCTATAACTGGACATTGACTTGTGAATTTGCTGCATGTATGAGTATTCCTTGTTTCTAGCGTTTTTAGCGAGTCGTTTCTTATCCTTATGTAACTTATTGAAAGGCCATAAAATACAGACTATACCACAGAGCACATATTTAAAAGTGTAAAGAAATAATGAGCTTTCTTAGTACATTTTTGGGTTGTTTCAGTGACTATCACATGCAAGATCCACACATGTGCAAGGATTCGGCCACATAGGAATATATCCTAGGATCATATTTTTCAGTTTATCTTGTAGGGTTTTATATAATGTGTTGAGTAATTTGCTGCTGTAATGATTACTAGTCGAAAAATGTTTTATTTAATGAGAGGTTACGTACAAGGTCTCCACAACACTAAACACTTCAATCATGGGATATACATGTATATCGTCATTGTCCACCAAATATTTTACTCAGTGTCGTTTGTCTTTTGAGATTAGTCTACTGAGAATTCTTAATATATTATGACTACATTTGATAATTTTATAAATATTAATCTGCAATCTTTTAGACATGTATTAAGTTTATGGGTCTGTTTCTTACTTGTATGCTATTTTTTATTTCCTATAACGGTTATATGACCTCACCATTTGTAGAATTAACCATTCATTGATGTCTTCCAGGGCCTCTCCCCTACTTTCCATGTATTTATAGGCTTGGCCCACTCTAGGGTCCGGTCACACAGCCATATTTGCTGTCAGCGTGCAGGTTTAATATTCTTGGTGCGCACCTTATTTGTTGTGTTTTTCTTTAGAGCTGAATCTGTCACTTTCCTTTATTGGTGCCTACTTTACTAGCCACAGTGTGGAGCCAGATCACAGGCCTTATATTTCTTGTTTTTAATAAATGACCTACGACTGTATGTGATTTTACTTTAGGAGCAAGTGGTATTTGTGACTGGAGTAAAGGAAACCTGAACTTGTGAGCATTTAAATGTATAAAATAAACTCAAATATTCCAGCTTTTCTTTACGTAAATATTTCTCAGGATTTTCCACAAGTCTTTTTGATGTTTTTTACATCTGCCTTTCTGAATAATACATTTTCTTACTACGTTTTTGTGCAATATTTTTTATGTTGTATACCGTAAGTTGTCTTCAACAAAGCGTTTCTATGACCTGAAAATCACAAATGGGTGGCAGAATACTGACGTTGCGCAAAAAACAATTAACTCCATATGTTAGTGGAGCTGAAAGGATGGTGCGTGTATATTGGCTCCATTTGATGTACAGGGTGGCTGTGGATATTTTTAAAATGTTTTGCACTTTTTTAGAGACTTCAGATTTGTAAACTGTAACAATTTAATATTTTGTATAAAATATATTTGAACTGACTATTGTAAATACAGTAACTCGGGAGCAGAACAAATAAAACTTTCAATAATGCTTGCAATTTGTTTTTTTAATTTGTTAACCACAAAACGTGTATAAAATCAATAAAATACATGTGCATTTGTCAAGGCGGTTATGAGAGTTAAGGCCTCTTTCACACATCAGGTTTTCGCCGTCAGGCGCGATCCGGCGCTTTTGACAGAAACCGGATCCGGCGAAATGCAATGCCGGATCCGGTTTCTCCCCCATTGACTTGCATTTGCGCCGGATCGCGCCGGATGGCCATGCGTTTCATCCGGTTTTCGCCGGATCCGGCAATGTGTCGCGATCCGGCGTCTGGAAAAAACGGCTACTGTAACGTTTTTTGTCTCCGGCGAAAAAGCCGGACACGCCGGATCCGGCGCGTCCGTCTTTTTCACACAATGAAAGCCTATGAGCGCCGCAATGCGCCTGATCCGGCGAAAGCCGGATCCGGTGGCCGGATCCGGTTTTTTTGGTCTGAGCATGCTCAGTAGCTCTGCCCACTACAATCTGTCAAAGAAGGGCTGTAGGAACATGCTATATATAGTTTTCCAGTAGCCAATCCCATTCGGAAGGCCACAAGGGTCAATTTTAAAAACCAGATCCGGCGTAATCCGTCGAAAAACGGATGAACCGGATGAGACGGATCCGGTTTTGTCGGTCAAGAACAAGACGGATCCGGCAGAAAACCGGATCCGGCACATCAGGTTTTACAAAACATTTGCAGGATCCGGCATTCCGGCACGACGCCGGATCGCGCCTGACGCCGAAAACCTGATGTGTGAAAGTAGCCTTAATGTGCAATCTGCTATACTGTTTGTACAATGTTAATTTCACAAGTCCATATATTGCTGTATGGATAATAGACCAGTTAACAAGTAAATAGAAAACATTATCTAACCTTACACATGTTTGGTAATGTATATGTGGCTACCAGTTCAAGTGGCTGTTTTGTGATGATCGGCTGTAATGGGGCTCGCTGGCTGTTACGGTCTTTCCAGCACAGATTGCATGGGCCACATTCTCGGCACCACTTCTCAATGGCTCTCCTCATGCCAACCCAGTAGAATCTTTCACAAAGTAGAACCTCCAACTTCTTCCACCCAAAGTCTGCTGCTCCATCGTGGTACGCCTCCAAGACCATGGGCGCATCCCACTTCGGGACTACCACCTGCCAGACCAGTTCATGTGTGCGCGAGTTGATGTTCCTCCGACACAGCTTAACCTCGTAGATGAACAGCTTGCCTCTCTCCTTCCATAACTGCTGTGCTTCCTGTGGGTCTTCTGGACCAGGATGTGAATCAGCTTGTGTCAGCAACTCCTTTACTAGGCGAACAGCTGGGTCACTATCTTGTGTCTCTGCCCACTCATGATGGGGTAATGGGTTCAACATTGCCTCTCATACGATATAGTGCTTATTCCTCACCCCCTGGGAGCGCTGGGCTGCAAATGGATGGCGGAAGGCTGGTAACTCGATTTCTTCAAGCTCTTCTGGATCTTCTCCCTGTCTGGTGAATTGGGCATCCGGACAGCGCATCAGCATTAGCATTCTTATGTCCCGCTCGGTACTTGATGGTAAACTCGTAGTTGGACAGCCAGGCCATCCATCGCTGCTCAAGTGCCCCTAGCTTTGCCGTTTCAAGGTGGGTTAGCTGATTATTGTCAGTGTAGATGGTGAACTTTACTGAAGCCAAGTAGTGCTTGAAGCGCTCCGTTACCGCCCAGACTATGGAAGGAACTCTAGTTTAAAGGAACTGTAGTTGTCGGGGTTCCTCTCAGTGGGATAAAGCTTCCTGCTAGCGTAGGCAATCACTCTCTCTGCCTTTCTGCACTTGTGACAGCACTGCTCCCAATCCTATGTTGCTAGCGTCAGTGTAAAGTACAAATAGTTGGTCATAGTCAGGGTAGGCCAGGACCTCATCTCCCGTGAGGGCCAATTTTAACCTGATGAAGGACTCTTCTATCCTTTTGTTCCACTTGAACGGAAAACTCTTGTTCTTGGCCTTCTTGGATTGGCCCACTAGAAGATCTTGCAGGGGTGCAGCTATTTTGGTGAAGTCCTTGATAAATCTTCGGTAGTAGCCTACTAACCCAAGAACCTGCCTTACTTCATGAATGGTGCTGGGTCTTTGCCAGTCCCGTATAACGGTGACTTTTTCAGGGTGTGGTGCCATACCTTCCGCAGGTGACATTTGGGCGGCTTTGGCTTGAAAGTAAAGTTGGACAGGGCTTCGAATACCTCAGCTAGGTACTTCAAATGATCTTCGTAGGTTTTGGAGAAGACGATGATGTCATCCAAGTACAACAGAGCGGTTTCAAAGTTTTTATGTCCAAGGCAGCATTCCATTTACCGCTGAAATGTTCCTGGCCCATTGCTGAGCCCGAACGGCATGTAGTTAAACTCGCAGAGGCACATTGGTGTTGTAAACGCTGTCATCTCTTTGTCTGCCTCTGCCACGGGAACCTGACAATACTCATTGGTGAGATCTAAGGTAGAGAAATAGTTAGCGGTTCTCAGTGCAGCTAGTGATTCCTCAATTCTAGGTAATGGGTAAGCGTCCTTATGTGTAATGCTGTTAATCCGCCTGTAATCTACACACATTCTCATAGTACCATCTTTCTTTTTAACGAGGACTAAGGAGCTGCCCAAGGGCTACATCTATCTCTGATTACCCCAGCCTCCTTCATCTCCCGTAACATACCCTTGGCACATTGATAGTGTGCTGGGGGTTCAGGCCAGTGCCTCTCTATAATGGGTGGATGATCTCAGGTGGGGATATGGTGTTGGACCCTTTTTGCCTGCCCAAAGTCTAGAGGATGTTTGCTGAAGACCCGTTCAAATTCTCGAGTCACCTGGTAAGCCCCATGCTTTTGGTGCAAAGGGGTGGAGTCAGTGCCATTGTCTTCCACCTTGTCGGATGGAAGCAAGGATTCTGCTGCCTCTATTGCATTGTTACTAACAGTGAACAGCTTAGCAAGGGTGGCATACCGGGGTAAATAGACCTCTCCCCACAATTCAAGATGCGTATTGGTACTCTCCCCTTGCAGACATCAATTACCTCTCTGGCTGTCAGAATAATAGGCCTAATATCAGAGTACATAGGTTCTACCAGAGCTTGGTAATCTTGACCCCTGAGGCCTATTGCTGCCCGACACCCAAATTAACATTTCACTTCTGGGAAGTACTGCAATGGGGACAGGATCACTTACTCTGACACTGCCGACTTCACCAGACAGCTCTACCTGTTGTCTCTGCATCAGGGCTCTGATCTCCTTTTGCAGGACACGCTGCTGACTGGAGCTGGCGGTCCCGGCTACCTGTTGTAACAAAACAACTTCTCCAAGACAATTTTCAATTACATTAGTGACTGAAGTGATCATAGGATGGCATTCTCGTTTGTCAATATCAACTATAATCAATCCTTGCGACTGCAATTCTACTCGGCCAATCTTGATGGTCACCTCTTTATATCCCATCTGAGGCAAGGGCTGATCATTTCTGGAAAGGTCTTTATCTGGACTGTGAGTAATGTCTGAATCAGCCCAGTGCTGCTTAAAGAGGACATATGGCATCGTTGTCACCTGGGAGCTGGTGTCCAGTAAAGCATTTATTGGGAAGCCATCAATCACGACAGGCAGGACTGGCTGTCCTCCTACGTACTTGTCTCGCCAACTCGGTGGGCCTGGTCGTCTTACTCCTGAGGGTTGGCCCTTTGCCCCAGGGGTTGCTTGTTTTAATAACAGAATCTTGCTATGTGTCCAGCCTTGTTGCAGAGGCGACAGATGGGCTATCCGTCCTCGTCGTAACGATCGTGATTTCTCCTTCTGGTCGGTGGGATTCTCCTCTGCTGTCGCCACGGGACATCATCTGAACTGGAGGCTAGCTGGATCTTCTTCTTTGGAGCCACTTGTATGGACTGCACAGTTTTTGAGTGCAGCCACACTTTTGGTTAATTCCTTGACCTGGAGACGTAGGTCTGCAGCAGAGTCATCATCTTTGGCCCGCATGTCGGTCTCAATAGGGGTTTGGAGAAAGGATGCTGCCTCCTGCTGCTATGTAATTGGACGCCTAGAGGGCTCTGTGCCACTAGGATTTGGTTCATGCAGCACCCGGATGGCTCTATCCTTAAGGGCCCATCACACTAAGCGATATCGCTAGCAATATCGCTATAACGTCACCGATTTTGTGACGCAGCAGCGATATTGCTAGCGATATCGCTATGTGTGATACCTCCGACTGGCTCCCCCGCTGGTTTTCGCTGATCACGCGAGAACGGCCTGGGCCGTTTCTCGTCGTCGGCTTCCTGCTGGGCTTCCTGCTGTGGCGACGCGTGGACGCGGGCAGGAGGACGTCTTCATCGCCTCGTCTGACAGGTAAGTAGTGACCACCGACCGCTGCTATGTCGCTGGTGAGATCTGCCTGTTTGGCAGCTCACTAGCAACTACTTAGCGATGCACCAGCGATCCTGACCGGGTCGTATCGTTGTCGGGATCGCTGGTGTATCGCTAAGTGTGACGGTACCTTTAGTGTGCAAAGTCCAATTCAGGATTTTGTAGGGCCATTATGCACAGCTGTGTCCTTTGATTGTTAGACTGGAGTCCCTCTCTAAACTGCTCCATTAGTAATCTATCTTCATCTTGCATAATCTCAGGGTCAACCTGGTTTACGGCCCGTAGTGCTTCCTGAAGGTTAAGAGCATAGTCCCGTATACTGTCCTGGACCCTTTGTTTGCACCCAAAGAATCTAATTTTATCTCTGCTGCAGTGCGGGTGTCAAGTGTCCTTATGTCTGGCCAAGATTTGTTTGACAGTTCCTTTATCAGTGTCTGGCCAGGACTTTACTTTCCTCTGGGCAGCACCAGTTAACTGGCCAATGAGGATACTGACTTTTTGACTCTCAGAGGGGGTACACTTTGAACAAACTACAAAGTCTTTCCTTAAATCGCTAATGGTGTGCGACTCCCCTGAGTACTGCGGTAACCAGGCCGCTCCTGGTATATATGGCATTGATAGCTGCATTATGGAGTCTGCGACGGCTGCTGAATCTCCACCCGAGTTGGGCATTTTCTTTCTCACTCAGTGAACCTCAGCCTAGCTCCATTTACCTTTACCGTTGTCAACAGCTGCTCTCTGACGGGCTGGATTGAGCTCCACCAAATCAGATCTTCCTGCTTTTCACTCGCTCACAATAGAACGCAGCTCCAGCTTCACTTCTCCCACTGATGTCAGAGTGCGGGCAGGGCTTTGTCGTGCTCTCACTGGCTCCGCCCATGATGGCACGCCCCTCTCTGCTCGCGCGCACTGTGTCGCAGTTATTGCGGTGATTTGAAAGCTCATTAAAGTCTCTAGCACACAATTTAATAAAGTCTATGGCACACAGTACCCAGCTTTGCTGGGCTCGAGGATCCTGTTCGTGACGCCAAGTTTGGAGCGCCCCGCAGGGCCTTAGGTTACTTGGTACCGGGCCGGTCAGGTTCTTTAAAGGGGATGTGTCATGGTGGCAGTGACCCGGACCGTGGCCCTGGGTGTCCAGTAAGAAATAGAGGAAAGTTATGTGTTGTTTAATCGTGACGCCACCCGTGGTGTTCGGCAATGGGCGTCCGACGCTGCGGTTTGGGGCCACTGGGGCTGTTGGTGACCCAGCAAAGATGGTTCATCTCCCCACGGGTAGAGCGGGTCCCAAGGGCAAATATATTTGATTGTTCAGATGGTGGTGAATGTTGGGGTGCGGAGGAAAAGTGAAGGACACAGAGAGGTGTGGTTTTCTTTACCTTTTGAAAGTAGTTGCCATCTGGGGTACCACATTACAGATGACAGATGGAGTCTGGCTTGCCTGGAGGCATTCAGGGGATCCACCTTGCAAGGTGGGGTTGGGGACCTTCCTTCTGCGCTCTTTTTGGGTCCCTGCTGCTTGTAGCTAAGCTGCGGCCCTCTCCTGCGTAATGATTGCTAAACCTGTATGGCAGACAGCGTGAGCCTATATCACGGGCACTGTCCTTTTCACTGTCAGTCCCGGGCTCTTGGTCTGCTGCCGTGCCTTCAGGTGTTCAGTGTGGCCAAGGAACTTGCAGTCCCCTGCACTCCCTATTCGATTGTCAGGGCATACAGCTCCTGCCCAGCCAAGGACTCTGGCGTACCTTTTATCAGCGCTTCACTCTGTGGTCAGCTATGCGCAATTTTAGTTCCCCAGAGCCCTTGTCTCTGCTCCTGTCCCTTCCCTCTCCACAGACCAACTCCCTCTCTCTAACTGTCTTGTCATGAGCTCCAACTGCTCCCGTTTCCATGACAACTCTAGTTTACTCAGCTGTCTTCTTACTGACTCACTAAACCCACCTGCTGGCCAGAATTTATAAGGAAGCTCCCCTTTCTGGCCTGCAGCAGGAATTGTCATGTGCACTGTGTTACCTGGAATGGGGACCCCCTTCCTGCCTCCAGGCATGACATCACCCCTTAGAGGGAGGCAATGTCACTATGGCAACCGGACTCTGGGATGCCACATATACCTCAAAAAGTTACTACGCATCTACTTAAACTACATCTATCCCGCTGCCAAGCACAGTTGCACAATATTAACCACTACTGGACGACTACATACTAGTAAAGTAAGATGAGAAGAGTTCCACCCATCCCAAATCTTGTAAAATTTTCCTAAACAGCCCCTATTTTGATATAGTATTCGCTCATATGGTATAACTGAATTTACCAATTCAATTCAGGCTTTGAGAGAGGGATGTGAACCACCTATCCAACGTAATACCAACACCTTCCTAGCCAGAAACAGTCTCACGCAGAAAGATCCTAACATAGTGTTTCCTCATCCAACAACCCAAATAAACTAGTGGACTGAGAGGAATAGGAGTTTGTATTCAGGATGTCAACAACAATGTTAACTCCTTCCAGTTGGAGAGGCTAATAGGGCAGCTCCATATCATATGTACAAAATCTGCTTCTGATGATTGGAACCGACCCATTTTGAAAAGCCGTACCGGAGTCGAATATGATTGATATATTACCGTATATACTTGTGTATAAGCCGATGGGGCATTTTCAGCACAAAAAAATGTGCTGAAAATCTCAGCATATACACGAGTCATCATGCAGAAACCAGCGGGGGAGGGGGAGCGACGGCAGGAGCTGGTGGTTGGGACATTATACTCACCCTCCTGTGCAATCGCTGAATGTCCCCTGCATCCTCCATTGTCCCAGGGCTGGCAGCTTCTTCCTGTCTTGAGTGGTCATGTGGTACCACTCATTAAGGTCATGAATATGGCCGCAATTCCACTCCCATAGGTGTGGCATCCATATTCAAGACCTTAATGAGCGGTACCACGTGACCGCTCAACACAGGAAGAAGCTGCCAGCCCTGGGACAATGGAGGATGCAGGGGACATTCAATGATTGCACAGGAGGATGGGGGAGCACAGAGGAGGATGGAGGAGGACAGGTGTACCCTGAGGAGCATGGGGGAGGACAGGGAGCCGAGCCGTGCATACTGGGAGGGGGGAGAGCTACACAGAACAGGACAAGGATGAGGGAACAATGCAAACCCGGCTTATACTCGAGTCAATAAGCTTACCCAGTTTTCCGTGGCAAAATTGGGGGCCTCGGCCTATACAAGCAGAGTCAGTTCCCACAGACAACATGTACGTGTATAAGGAAGAGATAAGACCCTGGGGACCCAGTGATATAAGGATTCCTATTAAAGGGAGAGATGTGATAGTTTGGTTTGTGTTCATAAAGCGTAAATACGATTGGAAAGCTGATCTGAGCTGAAGGTAGCGAAAAAATTGGGACCTCGGGATATTATATTTAGTTTGTATTTGTTCGAAGGACATTAGGATACCATGATCATATAAATCCTTGACCAAGCAAACATTATGCAAAATCCAGAAGTCAGTGGATGGGTGGTTTAGTAGCACTGGGAAGTAAGCATTAGTCCATAACGGCATTTCCGCTGTAATGTCCTCAAAACGGATTACTTTTTTAATTTGTCTCCAAACCGATCACGCTAATCGAAGTAAGGGTAATAATCGAGGGACATTAAGTTTATCTGTTTTTAGGAAACCCAATGGGCAATCAACCTTTGCAGCATTGGCCAGATGGCTTTCCGAGTTAGGCAGATAATTATCGCGCATCCATTTACTCAAAGCCTTAACCTGCCCAGCCAGATAATATAAAAAGGAGTCCGGCAGTGCTGCCCCCCCAATCTGTTTAGACCTCTGTAAAGTAGATATAATTTAAGCTTGGGTCTAGTTTTCCCCCATATAAAAGACGTGGTCAGAGAATTTAGGTTTGTGAAGAAGGATTTAGGAATCAATACAGCACTATGTTGAAGGGAGTAGCTAAGATTAGGAAGTAAAATCATCTTAGATTTATACGACCGGCGACAGATAACTGGAGTTTGCTCCAAGAGGCAAATTTAAGCTTGACTAGATCCTATAATGGGAGAATATTAAGTTGTAGGTCAAGTTCACTGTACTTAGATATATTAATCCTGAATATTTAAAATGAGCTACAATAGGCAACGAAGATAAGGTATCAAAATGGGCCATTGGGCTATGGGAGAGGGGCAATAAGGCAGATTTATCCCAATTTATATATAAACCTGAGTATTTACTAAATTTTTCTATGGTAGTAATCGCCTGTGCCAGCGTCTCTTCTGCCCAATCCATAAAAATCACCATGTCATCAGCATATAAGCCAATAGTGTTGAGACCATCTGCTATATTTATACCCCTAATATTTGGAGAGGACCTTATGCATAATGCTAATGCATCAATCGCAAGAGCAAAGGGAGAGGGGGCACCCCTGACCCGTTCCCCTAGATAAAGAAAATGATTCAGATACAGAATAATTAATAATTATACGAGCTTTAGGTTTCGGGTATATTGCGCCAATCCACTTTTGAAATTTAATACCAAAACCTTAGCTCTGTAAACATGCAGACAGGAAAGGCCATTCAAGGGAGTCGAAGGCTTTAGCCACGTCCAAGGATGCCAGAGCCCAGTTATTATCCAGCATCAAAGAACTATATTGAACCACCGACTGGACTCGCCTAATGTTAAGAGAAGTGCTCTTACCAGGCATAAAGCCAGTCTGGTCCAGGTGTATAAGGTCTAGTATGACCGAGTTCAGGCTAGTGGCTAGGACCTTAGTAAAAATTTTATCTACATTTACCAGCGATATGGGGCGATAAGAAAGAGTGGAAAGACCCCCTTGAGTGTGGATCTTAAGTACAATAATATTTGCTTCATAAAAGGAGTCCGGCAACCTAATATCGGAATCACAGGCGGGTTTTGTTAAGGGTAGGTCAGCAACGAGTAACTTGAGAAAAGTCATGTTGGTCTTGGACAGGGTAAACCTTAATCCCACTCCAAGTGAAAAACCAGCATTACTAACAATTGATGCTGAGAAAGCATTTGATAATGTCAGGTGGGAATGGCTTTTCAGGGTGTTGGTAAGAATGGGTTTTGATGGCTCCTTCCTGACCTACATCACAGAGTTATATTCAAGGCCGGAGGCCCAGATCTACATTCCGGGTTTCCTCTCGGACAGGTTCCCATTGTCCAGGGGGACAAGGCAGGGGTGTCCTTTGTCGCCTCTGCTATTCAATATAGCTCTGGAACCTTTGGTGAGAGAGTTGTCTGACCCGCAGCGGTTTCCTGGCATTCAGATCGGTGGGGAGACAGTGCGTGCTACTTTCTTTGCCGATGATATTTTGCTTTTCCTTAGGGATCCCTTCGCGCAGGTGGAACCGGCTATAGAAACGATAAATACATATGGGGATTATGCGGGTTTTAAAATTAACAAGATTAAATCCGAACTGCTTCCCCTGGGAAGGTGGGACGAGACGAATAGACAGAAATTAAATAGAGCTCAATTGGGGGTGGGTATGGCGAAATCTTATATTAAATATTTAGGCATTAAAATAGGGGGAGAGCCATCTTCTATATACAAATTAAACTACCCTCCTTTAATAACAAATATAGTAAATGATCTAGTAAAGTGGAAAGATCTCCCATTAAATTTGACAGGGAGAATACAACTGATTAAAATGATGAGTACTTCGAAATTAATGTACCACCTTCAAACAATACCACTCCTGCTGAAACACACGGATGTAAAAGCATTGACTTCTGCGTTCTCCAAATTTATTTGGAGGAACAAAAAACCACGCATAAGTCTTAAAAAGATGATGAATCCAAAGACGGAAGGGGGCTTAAACTTATCAAGTATTAGAAATTATAATATAGCGTGTCTGACAAGGTACTTTTTAAATTGGTTGCATGGTGAGAGTAAATATTCGGCCTATGTCATAGAGAAGGAATATGCCCATCCTTGGGATCTTAGGTCCTTGTTGCATGCAAGATTAAAGATGCTCCCAGCCAAAATCAAAAATTCTTTGATATTCCGGGATACTATTGCCACCTGGAAGACGGTGAGAAAAAAATATAAACTTTCGTTCCGAATATCTAAATACCTCCCAATGTGGAACAACATAGAGTTTTTACCGGGAGTAGAGAATAAACTGTTTAAGGAATGGAGAGATAGGGGTATACAGGAGATAGCTCATCTGGTTCATCCTACAGAGAACAGATGGCTAAGACAAAACGAAATAATAGAAAAATTTGATCTCCAAAAATTTCAAACGTTACAATTTGAACAGATTAGGTATCATATCATGTCCCACTTAGTAGACACGCAGGCGGAGTTCACATGCAACGAGTTTGATAAAATGGTTGATGCAACAAAAAATTTTTCGTCTATTACATTGCTGTATAACACGATGAGAGGGGTGCTCTTAGATAGTCATCCAGATACCTTCTATAAAAAATGGGAATCGCAGCTGGAGGACAGGGCTATTGGAGACAAAATAAGGAAGGGGTGGACTAAAGCTCGACAGTCCCTTATTAATGAGAGTTGGAGAGAAACTCAATTCAAAATAATACATAGGGCAATATACGCCTTCCAGTTTCCAAGGAGTTCTGATAAGCCAGATAGAATCACGCAGTGTCCCAAGTGTAATGTCCCATTTACTGACTTACTCCATGGCCTACTGACTTGCAAGCATGTGGCGGATATGTGGGGTGCGGTTAGAAAATATATAAAGAACATATGGGATTGGGGTGATGAAATCCCGAGAGATTTGATCTTATTTCATTATTGGGAGAAGTCCCCCGTTGCTCATGAAGGGGGGGGAGGACCCCCGGATGTCGTTCATATAATCATAATGCTCATGAAAAAAATATTACTAACAAATTGGCTGCAAAAAGACATGCCCACCATAAAAGAACTCTCGGGTCGCCTGAAACATGTAATGCTAATGGAAAGGTTGGAAGCAGAAAAGAGGAAGTCTTGCGAAACATCTAGATTTTTTACAAAGTGGAGGCATTATATTGTGGAACATTGTAACAAGGAGGAAATTCAACGCATAGTTATTCCTTTCAGGGACACAACATGGTACCACAAGGAATCTTTGGGGGGAACACTGGGAAGATTAAAACTTAACTGAGGCAAATGATTTCTGTGAGCCAATGAAAGTCGATTATGGAGAGTCATAGAGCCTGTGAGTGGGTAGGCTCTCCACAAAGCAAGGGAGGAAAAGGTTATAGGGTGTTGGGGGGGGGGGGAGAGATTGTTGGGGAGGGAAGAGGGTAGCAGAGTTAAAGCTGTTCTTTAAATATGTAATCTTAAGGAAGAAGTGGACGCCATCGACTTTTGGACAGATTGTTACTAGAGATTCATGCTCTTGATTAGAGCCGTGATGGTGCGTCTCTCTGAAGAATGCAAATTTGTAACATGATATGTATTTGTATGGCTTTTCCTTTCTGTACTTTCTTTTGTTGTTAACAAAGAAAATTTCTAATAAAAATAGAGTTTAAAAAAAAAAAAGGAGTCCGGCAGAGGTCCTTCCACCCAAATCCCCAGAAACACCCTTAAAAGAAGTGGTGCCAATATATCTTGATATTTTCTGTATAATTCAATGGGGAACCCATCCGGTCCAGGAGCCTTCCCAGAGGCCATATCCGCCATGGCACCCTCTCCTCTATAGTAAAATCAGCATCCAGAAAGGCCCGCTGAGTAGACCCCATGTGGGGAATTTTATGTCTGATAATCCAGACATTCTAAGATACCAAAACCACTCTTTGACCTGTATAACACTCTATAATAATCATAAAAACAATGAAGTATATCCTCAGTTGAGGTCACTATTGAATTGTTCGATTTTTGAATTTGGAGTATGGTGTTAGATGTATTATGCTGGCGCACCAAAGGAAGCCACAAATTTACTTGCCTCATTCCCCAGTTCAAAATAGGACTGACGAGTAAAAAATATTTTGCGTTTAGATTTGGTGTCCATGTATTGGCTATATAGTCTCTGGGAGGTCAGCCACTCAATTCTATTCTCATTAGTCTGACTAGATGTGTACACAGCTTCTGAGTCCATCAGTTGTTCCATCTCATAATCTTCCCTTGAAGTTACCCATTTAATATAAGAGATTGTAGAAGATAAACATCCTCTTTAATACGCCTTAAGGGCATCCCAAAATAGGTTAATATTCTGGGGTTCCGGATGTGACAAAATGAAAATCTAATTGATTTGAATCCACGAAAAAAGAAAATAGGGTGGCACTTGCCAGTAAAAGTCCATTCTTTATTAAACAAACGGGTTACAGCATCTTCATAGGGAGAAAGGGAGGGGGAGCGTGCGGCTGACGACGGCCGTTTCGCTCTGTTGAGCTTCTAGCAATCTAATTGATCTAGAGTTCTATCATTAGAGCCTATTAGTTTCAGCCAGAATGGATATAGTTTCCAGAATATATTATGATTCGGTTGTACTTAGACTTAAGGCCCCGTCGCACACAGCCATCTCGCCTGCGAGATAGCTGATTTTGTGACGCTACAGCGATCTCACAAGCGAGATCGCTGTGAGTGATGGGGATCGCTGATAGTGCACTATCGTGCACGGCCGTTTTTTGATCGTTGCTTTCCCGCTGGCCAGCATGCATCGCTACATGTGTCAGCGGGAGCCAACGATCAGCGAGGCTCCCAGCGCTCTAAGCAGGCGCTGGGAGCTGGTATCTAAGGTAAATATTGGGTTACTAAGTGACGCGCGTCACTTAGTTACCCAATGTGTACCTTAGAAAACAGCGTCCTCGCTGGTGCTGATCGCTGGTGAAGCTCCCTGTTTGGCATCTCACCAGCGATCATGTAGCGATGCACCAGCGATCCTGAAAAGGTTGTATCGTTGTCGGGATCGCTGGTGCATCGTTTAGTGTCTGGGGCCTTTAGATCTGGACGTTCGGACTGTGATCTGAGACCCCTTTATTACCATGCTCTATATCATCTACCCACATCGCCAAACCACTGGATCCAAATATATAATCTATACGGGACAAAGTGCGTTCTGGTAGAAGAGTGACAAGTGTATTCCCTCACCTTAGGATGACGCACCCTACACAGATCCAGCCAACCACTACCCTCCATGAACAATGCTAGTTGAGACGAAGATGGAGAGGGGGGGGGCTCCCCAGATATCCCATCATCCAACCTAAGTCCGTCAAGGCAATTATCCATGACTAGATAGAAGTCATAACGTGTGCATTCGGATAATTTAAAGCAAAGCTCATCACCATTTGAAGAACTGACACATTGGCTGGGGGAGGATTATAAATACATAATATAACGTACTCTCTTGAATTTATCAATGCATATACAAAAATAAAGCGGCCCTCCAGATCTCTCTGAGCCTCCTTGACCTCCCACCTAACGTCTCTGTGTCAACAATGAAACCCTCCTTGAATAACTAGTATGGAACGCATGAATGAGCCATTGTACCCATGGTTTCTGTACACACCGAGCTGAATCTCTGGTCAGGTGCGTCTCAACCAAAGCTACAATGTGAGGGTGATACCGTCTAACCTGGGAAAACACCTTAAATTTTTTATGAGGAGATTTGAGACCCCCTCACATTCCAGGTCATGCATATAATTTCAGAACCCATGTTTCTCATCTGAATATGACATACATTATCACTCAGGTAAAATTTACAGACATCATGTAAAGGCTCTTGGCGGCAGCTTCTACATAAACAACAAACAAAACTAATGCAAAAAAGAGAACAAAATAAAATCCAAAAAATAAAGTAGCAAAGTCCTGTGCTCCTATCATGTATTGAACAAGGGGATACCCTCACTGAACACAGTGTCCGGTATTGCTGTTAAGTTGGACGCTCGAGGAAAGCGCTCCAGTCATACAATTATTAGAAGAGTTCCAATTAGCTGCAAGCAAATCAGGACTTCTTTTCATGAGATCCCGTATGGGACCGTAACCATTCAGCTGCCTCCGCTGGATCCGTAAAAAATATGGAGGAGCCATCGTGGACAATTCGGCGTTGAGCTGGATAGATCATTGAATATAGAACGTTCTTTTCTCTGAGCTGCTTCTTAATCTCCATGAACTCTGCCCTTTGTTTCTGGAGTTCCATAGAGAAATCCGTGAATATCGAGATTGTGGCATTATTGAACTTAATAGAACTTTTTTTTGCCATGCCAAACGTAGAATAGCATCTCTGTCCTTACAATTGAGGCGACGCGGCAGGAAAGGTCTAGGTGGACTACCCAGAGGGAGAGCTTTGTAGGGACCCTATGAGCCCTTCACACAGAAAACATAGAGAATTCATCTCCCAGAGTATCTTTAAGCGAACCTTCCAGAAATTGCTCAGGTTGCTGGCCTTCCGAGCGTTCCGGCAGTCTAATAATTCGGATGTTGTTCCGGCGCAGTCTATTTTCCAGATCATCTGCCTTTTGCCTCCAGGCATTTATGGAACCAGCCACTTTTGTCTACTTGGTCTCCATAGGTGTAAGATTGTCCTCCAAGTGGGATACTCTTGAGTCAACTTCTGTAATGCGCCCCCTCATGGCTTGCATATCCTGCCAGAGTTGCCCCACATAGGGAAGATAGTCAGGACATAGCCAATGAGTCATACACAGAGATAGCTGCAAGGTACAAGAGGGGCGAGCAGAGAGTAGTCAGATCACAGGCAATGAGTCATACACAGGGAGGGTAGCGAAGTACAGAATCAACAGGCAAACTCACAACGGGGAACAGAACTGGGTCAGAACCATATAAACAAGATATAACAACGAACAGGCACACAGAGGTCATCACACTCGGCCAAAGGCAAAAGTATAGCTGACAGGGATTGGAGCTTCCCAGGGGTTTAAGAAGCTCTCCCAGAACCAGAAAGAGGCCACAATCATTAACCCCAGGTGTGCAGGTCAAAACCTGCACTGAGCTCCAGACATTAACCCCTGATGTGCAGCTCAAAAACCTGCACTGGGATCATGACAGTACCCCCCTCTCAACGGGGGGCCTCTGGATCCCCAGGCTTCCCCGGGTACTTGGCATGGAAAGCCCGAACCAGGCGATCTGCATGTACTGAGCGAGCAGGGACCCATGAGCGCTCCTCTGGTCCATATACCTTCCAGTGGACCAGGTACTGCAAAGAGCGGCGCACCCACCGAGAGTCCACAATATGTCCTACCTCATACTCCAATTGACCCTCCACCAGCACTGGAGGAACAACAGGCTCAGAGTACTCTTTGACAGACCCTACGGATTTCAACAGAGATTTATGTAACACATTGGATATTTTTAAGGAGGCGGGGAGACTCAACCTATATGCCACTGGGTTGACTCTCCATAATCTCGTACAGACCAATAAACTTTTGTCCCAATTTAGTTGATGGTACCTTCAAGTTGATGTTACGTGTGGAAAGCCAAACCTTCTCTCCCACCTGAAACATGTCTCCCGAGGCTCTCTTTTTGTCAGCAAAATATTTGTACCTCCTCTGGGCCTGAGAGATATTACGCTGACTTCAGCCCAAAGGTTTTTAACCGTTGAACGGACACCTCTACCCCTGGACAACTGGAATCCACCCATGAAAACTCCCCAAAATGCAGATTGAACCCATAGTTAATCAGGAATGGGGACATGTTGGTGGACTGACTCACCCGGTTGTTAAAAGCGAATTCTGCCAACTGTAAGGCATCACACCAATCCTGTCTGGCAGAGTTTAGACACCTGAGAATTTGTTCCAGGGATTGATTGGGCATCTCACTCTACTCTCCGGGTGATATGCCGACGAGAAGGAATGGTCAGACAGAACGCACCAATTTCATTCAGAACGCCCTCCAAAATTTGGCCACAAACAGCACACCTCTGTCAGACACAACATTCAGGGGTACCCCATGCAATCGGACCACATGCTGCACAAACAACCTTGACAATGTTTCTGCTGAGGGTAATGCTGCCAAGGGAATGAAATGGGCCTGTTTAGAAAACCTATCCACCACCACCCAGATCACGGTATTGCCCCTGGAAGGTGGAGGCCGGTAATAAAATCCATGGAAAGATGAGTCCATGGCCTATCAGGAACCGGTAAAGGTATGAGTTCCCCAGCAGACCGGTTATGCGAGCTTTTGGAACGGGCACACACACCACAAGCAGAAACAAATTTCTTGACATCGGACCTTAGTGAAGGCCACCCAAAACCCCTGGCTACTGCCTCTCTAGTGTCCGTGATACCTGGATGAGCACTCAACCTAGACTCATGAAACTCCTGCAGAAGTCTACGCCGCAATAAATCCGGAACAAACAATTTATCCCCTGGCCTGGTTGCCGGAGCTAGGGCCTGAGCCCTTAGAATTTCTTGTTTCAACTCAGATGAGACCCCCACCACTACCACCCCTGGGGGAAGAATGGAGGATGGCTGCTCGGGAGACACCGGGTCAAAACTTCTGGACAGGGCATCTGCTTTAACATTTTTGGACCCCGGTCGAAAAGTAATGGAGAATTGAAATCGTGAAAAAAAAAAAGTGACCAATGGGCTTGTCTCGGAGTAAGCCTCTTAGCAGATTCAAGGTATGCCAAATTTTTGTGATCCGTGACAACTGTGATAGGCTGAGCCGCCCCTTCCAAATAGTGCCTCCATTCCTCAAATGCCAGCTTGACCGCAAGAAGTTCTCTATTGCCTACATCATAGTTTCTCTCGGTTGAAGAGAACTTCTTGGAGAAGAAGGCACAGGGTTTGAGATTGGTAAGGGTGGCCGGACCCTGGGACAACACAGCCCCCACCCCCACTTCAGAAGCATCCACCTCCACCATGAATGGTTTGGACGGGTCTGGTTGTACCAACACCGGGGCGAACATGAAACATTTCTTAATAGCTGAGAAGGACTCCTTAGCGAGTACAGACCAATTTTTTACATCAGCGCCCTTCTGGGTAAGATCCGTGAGTGGTTTAACCACTTGTGAGAAACCTTTAATGAATCTCCGATAATAGTTCGCAAATCCTAAGTCGCGCTGGAGCCCCTTGAGATCTCGAGGCTGAACCCAGTCAGCGATCGCCAGCACCTTCTTAGGATCCATACGAAACCCCTCACAGGACACAATCAACCCCAAAAAAGACAGTTCCTGTACAAAAAACGAACATTTTTCCAATTTAGAGAACAATTGGTTCTCCCTGAGTCTCTACTCAGAACTGTCTGTAGATGTTGCAAGTGAGATTGGCTGTCCGGGGAATACACCAAAATGTCATCCAAATAAATAATAACAAAACGGCCTATCAGGTCAGAAAACACAACATTGATGAAATTCTGGAAAATAGCAGGTGCATTAGTTAACCCAAACGGCATAACCAGGTTTTCAAAGATTCCTTCTGATGTGAGGAACGCAGTTTTCCACTCGTCCCCTTCCCGAACCCTTATCAGATGGTAGGCCCCCCGGAGATCTAACTTGGAGAACCATTGGGCCCCAGCTAACTGGTTACATAAGTCTGGGATGAGGGGAAGCAGGTAAGTGTTCCTAACCGTTATCTTGTTCAGTTCCCGAAAGTCGAGGCACAGCCGCAAACCACCATCTTTCTTCACAAAGAATCCTGCTGCCACAGGTGACACAGAAGGCCTGATATGCCCTTTGCGGAGACTCTCAGCTATGTACTCTTTCATGGCTTGGCGATCAGGGCCGGACAAATTGAACAATCAAGCCTTAGGTAACTTGGCTCCGGGTACTAAATCAATGGCACAATCATAGGGTCTATGTGGTGGCAGCGCCTCAGCCTCACTTTCGGAAAAAACGTCTTCGAAATCCTTCAGGCACTCCGGAATATCTTCCAGACCGATAGACGACACAGATATGGATTTAACAGCGTTAACAAGATGTCCCAGGTTACCACATTTATCTTTACATCCCCATTGAGTGATCTCCCCTGTCAACCAATCAATGGTAGGATTATGGCGTTGAAGCCAAGGCATCCCCAGTACCAGTCCTGCAGGCAAGTTATCTAGCACAAGACAACTTAGTTTTTCCACATGAGTGGAACCGACTTTTAGAGAAAACAGTTCAGACCTGCAACAGATACCGTCCTGGGTAAGAGGAGACGAGTCAATTGCCACAAGTTTAACAGGATCCTGAAGCCTGACTGTCCCTATCTTAAGAGTCATAATTTTGGTATCAATCAGGTTCACAGCAGAACCACAGTCAACAAAAGCAGCAGTTTGAACCGGACCATTACCAAGTTCCAGTTCCACCTGCAGCACCATTTTTGCACGTGAGGAAAATTGAACCTGAAGGTCTGGGTAGCCTCCTCGACTACTACCCAGACCTAGTCGTTTCCCACCATCTTGGAGGATGACGGACAGGAGGGGCAGTCCTTCTTCCAGTGTCTAGATTCCCCACAATAGAAGCACAACTGCTTCTCCCGGCGGCATCTTCTTTCCTTTTCCTCACAGGTGACAGCGCTCACCTCCGTAGCCACAGGAAGAGTCCGGGTCTCATCTCCACTGAAGAATAATGGTGTTTACAGTTGCATACGCCTCTATCCCGCAGTCTGCGATCCATGCGAACCGCTTGGGTCATGGCATCCTCCAGGGAGTCAGGTGGAGGATGGAGTGCCAGGGCATCCTTCAGACGTTCACACAGGCCTCTACGGAACAGCCCCCGAAGGGCGGCATCACTCCAAGAAATCTTGGCTGCCCAACGTCTGAATTCAGTACAGAACCACTCAGCCGAGTGCTCCCCCTGACAGACACTCATCACCTTGTCCTCAGCCAAACGCACTCTATCAGGCTCATCATAAATAAGCCCTAAGTCTTCAAAAAATGCATCCACAGACATTCTCTCAGGGGCAGAAGAGGAAAGCGAAAATGCCCAGGCTTGTGGGGACCCCCTAAGCAGGGACATAACCACCCCCACCCTCTTTCTCATCCCCAGAGCGGGCTCTCAAAGAGAAAAAGAGCTTACAGCCCTCCTTAAATGCTCTGAATTCATCTTTGTTACCAGAAAACGTATCTGGCAATTTAACCGGGGATTCGGGTGGGACTAAAATTACATCTCTATTCCCCACCTGCTGAAAGCCTGCGGAAAGCACCCCCTGAACCGAGTCCGCAACCTGCCGCTGGGACTGGGCCAGAGCTTGGTGTTCCAGACTTAGCTTCTGCCGCGACTGAGTCAAGCATTTCACCTGCTCAGATAAGGCATGCATTGGGTCCATGCTGCAGAAGTGAGGAGAGAAAGCAAAGTTCACGGTCAGTTATAATGTCAGGAACAGCACACTGCACTTGCTCACTGAGCCAGTGCGCGTGTCCTGAGTAAAGCGAACTGTGCTCAAAGATACCTGTGGAGCGGGCAGCAGCCGAGTAGGTGTGTACTTCAGAACAGCAGGACCTGAAGCACGTGACTACTGGGGGTGTGGCCTAAACTCCAGAGAGCTAGGAGCTGCACGAGAACTCCTAGCAGGGTAACTGTGAGACAAAGTTACCAAGGGGCATAGACAGGGAGGATACTCAGGACATAGCCAATGAGTCATACACAGAGATAGCAGCAAGGTACAAGAGGGACGAGCAGAGAGTAGTCAGATCACAGGCAATGAGTCATACACAGGGAGGGTAGCGAAGTACAGAATCAACAGGTAAACTCACAACAGGGAACAGAACCGGGTCAGAACCATATAAACAAGATATAACAACGAACAGGCACACAGAGGTCACCACACTCGGCCAAAGGCAAAAGTATAACTGACAGAGATTGGAGCTTCCCAGGGGTTTAAGAAACTCTACAAGAACCATAGAGAGGCCACAATCATTAACCCCAGGTGTGCAGGTCAAAACCTGCACTGAGCTCCAGACATTAACCCCGTGCAATTTCTGCACAATTGTCATTCTGTGCTCTCTGTTTGTGTTTGAGTCAGTGGGTGGTATGAACAGTGTTCTACCGACTTGTTCATATGTGTGCATGTCACATGTGTTTTTAATCCAGTTTTATTCGTGCCTATGCATGATTTGAGAGACCCCACCCCTCTCTTGTGTGATATTCACATAAAGAGGTGGCTTACACCATGTGCCCATACCAGGAAGCGCCTGTCTTCATCCTGTTCATTTAGACACTGTTCACATGTTCAGGTTTTAAATGCATTAGATAGGGACTGCTTCAATAGGGGTTACCTTGACGCGGTGGAGCAGCTTGGTATACATTTTTTTGCAAAAAAAAGTATCGACTAAATGCCCTGTGTTTGTTATCATCTTTTTATCAGCACTTGCTGACTACTGGTATATGTTTTACTGCAGGATATTTCTGCACAATTGTCATTCTGTGCTCTCTGTTTGTGTTTGAGTCAGTGGGTGGTATGAACAGTGTCCTACCGACTTGTTCATATGTGTGCATGTCACATGTGTTTTTAATTAACCCCTCACGTGCAGCTCAAAAACCTGCACTGGGATCATGACACCCACCAGTTTCCTGGCTCATTCCCTAGTAAGTCAGGGATGCCCTTCTCCTTAATTTCCGTATGCTAACCTCTCATCTCTTCATAGCCTGCTGCTTTCTGCCTTGGCAGGCCTATTTCTGAGTGTCCATTTCTTTTTCTCTCCCACTTTTGGGGGACTCTTGAACTGTAAGGGAGGGCCTTCCGGGACCTCACTACCTTTGTTCTACTCCCAGAATAATGTAGGCACTGTCTGAAAAGGCCCATTTGGGAGTGTCAGACTAACGTTGATCACTCTATTGCGGATTGCACACTGATTTTGCTGGGAGAAGCATTTTTCCCCAACTACAGTGGCTTGCAAAAGTGTGTGTGTATATATACATATATATACACACACTTGGCTTTTTACCTATTTTGTTACATATCAATCTGTGTTTAACTATTTTCGTAATACGATTTGTGTTGACTGTATCAGCACTAAATAGTGTAAGCTAGTGAAGTGAGAAAAATACAGACATAACTTAGAGGTTGTCCACTACTTTTACATTGATTTCCTATCTTTAGGATAGGTCATCAATGTCTGATCAACTGGGATCCTACACCCAGCACCCCTGCCGATCACCTGCTATTGGTGTTGGCGGCCGCCTGACAGAAGTACTTACTTGCAGAGCTGGAAGTCTACTTGTAGTGGCTGCCACAAGGTACTACACATCCTCCTCCTATTGATTTGAATAGGAGGCGGATGTGTAGTACCAAGCCCCAGCCACTACAAGTAGACGACCAGCTCCGCAAGTAAGCACTTCCAGCTGCCGACACCAATAACAGGTGATTGGCGGGAGTGCTGGGTGTCAGATCCTGGCCCATCAGACACTGATGATAGGTCATAAATGTAAAAGTAGTGGACAAACTCTTTAAATTTATGGGATCAAATAAGAAAAATATGGCTTGTACATATATAATCACCCCTTTTGCGATGAAGCCAATAAAAATTTCGGGTGCAACCAATTATATTCATAAGTCACAAGGTTAGTGAAAGGAAGTCCACCTGTGTGCAATCTGTGAAATGGTCTGTCAGTAAATACACACCTTTCCTGAAAGGCCATTAAACAAGAGGCACCACTAGCCAAAGAACACCATGAAGACCTCCAAACAAGTTATTGAGTCAAGGTTGGCTTATTAAAAAAAAATAATTCCACTCACTGGTGACCCCCCCAAGAGCACCATCAAATCCATTATCAAATGGAAAGAGCATGGCATCACAACAAACCTGCCAAGAGAGGGTAGCTCACCAAAACGCTCACCCGGGGCAAGGAGGGCATTAATCACAAAAGGCAGCACAGAGACCGAAGGTTACCATGAAGGTTGCTGCAGAGTTCCCAAGCAGAGACTGGAGTATCTGTCCATACAACAATAAGCTGTACACTCCATAGAGGTGGCCTTTATGCATGAGTGGGCAGAAAAAATGACTACTTCCCACATAAGAAATTGTAAGGTTCGTTTTGAGTTTGCCAAAAGACATGTGGGAGACTCCCCACATGTATGGAGGAAGGTGCTGTGGTCAGAGGAGACCAAAATTGAACTTTTTGGGCACCAAGGTACAATGCTATGTCTTGCGCCAAATCAACACAGCTCATCAGTCCATGAACACCATCCTCACAGTGAAACATGGTAGTGGCAGATTCATGCTGTGGGAATGTTTTTCAACAGAAGGGACGTGCAAAATGGTCGGAGTCGAAGGAAAGATAGATGGTGTGAAATTTAAGGATAATTTTGAGCAAAACTCGTTTCAGTCTGTCAGTGATTTGAGACTACGTCAGAGGTTCACCTTCCAACAAGACAATGACCGAAAGCATACTGCTAAAGCAACACTAGAGTGGTTTAAGGGAAAAAGTGTAAATGTATTGGAGTGCCTAGTACAAGCCCAGACCTTAATCCAATTGAGAATCTATGGTCAGACTTGAAGATTGCAGTTTATCAGAGGAAACCAAACTTGAAGGAGCTGGAGCAATTTTGCCTGGAGAAATGGGCAAAAATCCCGGTGACAAGATGTGGAAAGCTCATAGAAGCTTATCCAAAGCGACTTGCAGCTGTAATTCCCGCAAAAGGAGGGTCTACAAAGTACTGACTTTAGAGCTGTGAATAGCTATGCTGTCACGATCCATTTTTGGATCTGTGGCAGATTTTGCTTTGCATATTAAACCTTTTTCCTTTCAGGCCTTCGGGGGTTAATATTAGTTTTTCCCACCGGTGGCCGCTGGTGTAATTGCATGGCTGGTCTGTTTGCTATGCAGGTGGTTGACCACTCCCACCTTCCTTTAAAAGGTTACCAGGTGCTGCAGCTCACTGTTGGTGATATTTTTCCTCTTTGGAGACCAACCAAGCTGGAGTCAGGAGCTGGCTGTGTGTAGTGAACTTCATCTACAGTCATATGTAAAAGTTTGGGCACCCCTATTAATGTTAACCTTTTTTCTTCATAACAATTTTGTTTTTTGCAACAGGTATTTCAGTTTCATATATCAAATAACTGATGGACTCAGTTATATTTCTGGATTCAAATGAGGTTTATTGTACTAACAGAAAATGTACAATCTGCATTTAAACAAAATTTGACCGGTGCAAAAGTATGGGCACCCTTATCATTTTCTTGATTTGAACACTCCTAACTACTTTTTACTGACTTCCTGAAGCACTAAATTGGTTTTGTAACCTCATTGAGCTTTGAACTTCATAGCCAGGTGTATCAAATCATGAGAAAAGGTATTTAAAGTGGCCACTTGCAAGTAGTTCTCCTATTTGATTCTCCTATGAAGAGTGGTATCATGAGCTCCTCAAAACAACTCTCAAATGATCTGAAAACAAAGATTATTCAACATAGCTTTTCAGGGGAAGGATACAAAAAGTTGTCTCAGAGATTTAACCTGTCAGTTTCCACTGTGAGGAACATAGTAAGGAAATGGTAGAACACAGGTACAGTTCTTGTTAAGCCCAGAAGTGGCAGGCCAAGAAAAGTATCAGAAAGGCAGAGAAGAAGAATGGTGAGAACAGTCAAGGACAATCCACAGACCACCTCCAAAGACCTGCAGCTTCATCTTGCTGCAGATGGTGTCACTGTGCATCGGTCAACAATACAGCGCATGAATAACGCCTTTTTGTATGACCAAACTCAATCTTTGCTTCATCAGTCCACAGGACCTTCTTCCAAAATGTAACTGGCTTGTCCAAATGTGCTTCTGCATACCTCAGGCGACTCTGCTTGTGGTGGGCTTGCAGAAACGGCTTCTTTCGCATCACTCTCCCATACAGCTTCTCCTTGTGCAAAGTGCGCTGTATTGTTGACCGATGCACAGTGACACCATCTGCAGCAAGATGATGCTGCAGGTCTTTGGAGGTGGTCTGTGGATTGTCCTTGACTGTTCTCACCATTCTTCTTCTCTGCCTTTCTGATATTTTTCTTGGCCTGCCACTTCTGGGCTTAACAAGAACTGTACCTGTGTTCTTCCATTTCCTTACTATGTTCCTCACAGTGGAAACTGACAGGTTAAATCACTGAGACAACTTTTTGTATCCTTCCCCTGAAAAGCTATGTTGCATAATCTTTGTTTTCAGATCATTTGAGAGTTGTTTTGAGGAGCCCATGATGCCACTCTTCATAGGAGAATCAAATAGGAGAACTACTTGCAAGTGGCCACTTTAAATACCTTTTCTCATGATTTGATACACCTGGCTATGAAGTTCAAAGCTCAATGAGGTTACAAAACCAATTTAGTGCTTCAAGAAGTCAGTAAAAAGTAGTTAGGAGTGTTCAAATCAAGAAAATGATAAGGGTGCCCATACTTTTGCACCGGTCAAATTTTGTTTAAATGCAGATTGCACATATTCTGTTAGTACAATAAACCTCATTTGAATCCAGAAATATAACTGAGTCCATCAGTTATTAGATATATAAAACTGAAATAGCTGTTGCAAAAACCAAAATTGTTATAAAGAAAAAAGGTTAACATTAATAGGGGGCCCAAACTTTTACATATGACTGTATATGCTGTGATCTGTTGCCTACCTCTGCTGTTATGATTGAGTCACCGTAGGAGGCAAAAATAGAAATGCTAGCTAAGTCCAGAAAACCAGAGAAGTTGGCAGCTATCGGATTGCAGACCCCTGAACCTATCAACACAACTAGCAGTAGCCGTGGGGGGCTCCTACGATGCCCTAGGCCCCTCGATCACAGCTGGAGGACTACATAGCCTAAAGACAGAAAGGGAAATCTAAACTGCCCCAGAGCAGACCCCAAAGTAAAAGGCAGCCCCCCCACATATAATGACGGTGAAGCAAGAAGAACAAAACACAGACAGAAAGATAGACTGAGCAAAGATGGGGCCCACGCTAGCTTAGATAGGAAAGGACAGGAAGGCTGCTGTCTGCAATTCGTGAAAAACCCTATGAAAATAAGAGCCAACAAACTGACAGTAAAAAAGGCCCTGAAGACGCTAGGCTTCAAAAAAGCTATGTCAGTACTCAGGAATATTCTGAAGACAGAGCAACAGGCAAATGGAGATTCAGCTCACCCCAGCAGGGAATGGCAGAATCCAGAAAAGCAAGGAAAACAAAACACTAATGCAAAAAGGCAAAGCAGAAATCTTAGCTTTAGATGAGCAGGAATCAGACTGGTTTCCTAGAAGTCCACAGAGAAATCACCCGCAGGCCAGAAGGGCGTCGGCAGCCTTATATCCAGTCATTAACTCCACTCAGCCAATCATCAGCCCCAGGTGTTTGACAATCAGGCTCACTACCTTTCTTCACCAGAAGAGGGAGTTCCTCGGGCCTCAGCAGTGAAGGGGAAAATGAACTCACAACATTACCTCCCCCTTGAGGAGGGGTCACCGAACCCTCAACCACGCCACCAGGGCGATCAGGGTGAGCCCGATGAAAGGCACGCACCAATATTTTGGCATGAATATCAGAGGCAGAGACCCAGGAATTATCCTCCTGACCATAACCCTTCCACTTAATCAAATACTGGAGTCTCCGTCTAGCCACACGGGAATCCAGCACTTTCTCTACCTCATATTCCATGTTACCTTCAACCAATACAGGGTCTGGAGGTGCAACCCCCGGAACAACAGGTTCAACAAACCTCTTCAACAAAGATTTATGGAACACATTATGGATTTTAAATGTGACAGGAAGAGCCAAACGAAAAGAGACCGGATTAATAATCTCCAAAATCTTGTAAGGTCCAATAAATCTAGGCTTAAACTTAGGAGAAGCCACCTTCATAGCAATATTTTTTGATGATAACCACACCATATCACCAACCTTAAATTGGGGACCAATGGTCCTATGTCGGTTGGAAAACCGCTGGGCCTTTTCCTGGGAGAGAGATAACTTATCCACCACTTGGTCCCAGATCTGGTGCATTCTCTCCACCACAGTGTCAACCCCTGGGCAGGCAGAGGGCTCCACCTTCCCTGAAGAAAATCGAGGATGAAACCCAAAGTTACAAAAAAAAGGAGACATCAAAGTGGCAGAACTAGCTCTATTATTTAAAGCAAATTCGGCCAAGGGCAAAAATGAAACCCAATCATCCTGATCAGCAGAAATAAAACATCTCAAATATGACTTCAAGGTCTGGTTTGTTCTCTCTGTCTGCCCATTGGTCTGAGGGTGAAAAGCAGAGGAGAAGGACAACTGAATTCCCAGCTTGGAACAGAAAGTTCTCCAAAATCTAGACACAAACTGGACTCCTCTGTCAGATACAATGTTCTCAGGAATCCCGTGCAAGCGAACCACCTGTTGTAAAAACAGGGGCACCAATTCAGAGGAAGACGGCAACTTAGGTTCTCTAAGATGGTTCATCTTGTACCACTCCCTATCACAAATCACCCAAATAACAGTCATCCTTTGAGAGACAGGCATATCAGAGATGAAATCCATTGAAATATGGGTCCATGGCCTCTTGGGGACAGGCAAAGGCATCAACAACCCACTAGAGCGAGAACACGATTTAGACCGGGAGCACGTCCCACAGGACTGCACAAAATTCCTGACATCACGAGACAAGGAGGGCCACCAAAAAAACTGACTCACCAGATCTCTAGTACCAAAAATACCTGGATGACCAGCCAAAGCAGAGCAATGAACTTCAGACATCACTCTCTTCTTCCACTGGTCAGGAACATACAACTTTCCACTGGGACAACGCTCAGGTTTGTCCTCCTGGAACTCTTCCAGAGCACGTCTCAAATCGCGCGAGATGGCAGAAAGAACTACCCCTTCGCCTAAGATGGTAGCAGGCTTGGTCACCACAGGAGAATCAGCAAAGAAGCTCCTAGAGAGGGCGTCAGCCTTGACATTCTTAGTTCCAGGAAGAAAAGAAACCACAAAATCAAAACGTGTAAAAAACAAGGCCCACCTAGCCTGTCTAGGGTTCAAGCGCTTAGCCGACTCTAGGTAAATCAAATTCTTGTGGTCAGTGAGGACCACGACTTGATGCTTAGCTCCCTCCAACCAATGTCTCCACTCCTCAAATGCCCATTTCATGGCTAACAGTTCCCGATTCCCCACATCATAGTTACGTTCAGATGGAGAGAACTTTCGGGAAAAGAAAGCACAGGGATTCATTTTAGATGTTACAGGATCCTTTTGGGACAAAACAGCTCCTGCACCAATCTCAGAAGCATCGACCTCTACCTGGAACGGAAGTGAGACATCAGGTTGCCGCAAAACCGGGGCGGAGGTGAATCTTCGCTTCAGCTCCTGAAAGGAAGAAACAGCCTCCGGAGACCAATTTAATACATCAGCACCCTTCTTAGTCAAATCAGTCAATGACTTGGCAATACTAGAAAATTTTGCTATAAATTTCCGATAAAAATTAGCAAAACCCAAAAACTTCTGGAGGGCCTTCAAAGAAGTGGGCTGAACCCAATCGTAAATGGCCTGTACCTTGGCCGGGTCCATTTCAATAGTTGACGGGGACAAAATAAATCCCAAAAAAGAAATCCTCTGTACTCCAAAAAGGCATTTAGATCCTTTGACATACAGGGAATTCTCCCTCAAGATCCGGAACACAGTCCGAATATGTTCCACATGAGAATCCCAATCCTTGGAGAAGATCAAAATATCATCCAGATAGATAATCAAAAATTTATCGACAAAATCTCGGAAAATATCGTTCATGAAGCACTGGAAGACAGAAGGGGCATTAGTGAGCCCAAAAGGCATCACCAGGTACTCAAAATGTCCCTCCGGAGTATTAAACGCCGTCTTCCATTCATCCCCATGCTTAATGCGAATAAGATTATACGCCCCCCTGAGGTCAAGCTTGGTAAACCAGCAAGCACCTTTAACTCTGGAGAATAGATCAGAAATCAGGGGTAACGGATACTGATATTTAACAGTAATTTTGTTGAGAGCACGATAATCAATACAAGGTCCTAATGATCCATCCTTTTTGGCTACAAAAAAAAAACCGGCACCTAAGGGTGACGAGGATGGTCTAATATGACCCTTCTCCAACGCCTCCTTAACCCCTTCATCCCCAAGGGTGGTTTGCACGTTCATGACCGGGCCAATTTTTACAATTCTGACCACTGTACCTTTATGAGGTCATAACTCTGGAACGCTTCTATGGATCCCGGTGATTCTGACAGTGTTTTCTCGTGACATACTGTACTTCATGTTAGTGGTAAAATTTCATTCAAATAACTTGTGTTTATTTGTGAAAAAAATGGAAATTTGGCAAAAATTTTGAAAATTTCACAATTTTCCAACTTTGAATTTTTATGCCCTTAAATCACAGAGATACGGCACACAAAAAACTTGATAACTAACATTTCCCACATGTTTACTTTACATCAGCACAATTTTGGAACCAAAATTTTTTTTTGTTAGGAAGTTATAAGGGTTAAAAGTTGACCAGCGATTTCTCATTTTTACAACACCATTTTATTTTTAGGACCACATCACATTTGAAGCCACTTTGAGGGGTCTATATGATAGAAAATACCCAAAAGTGACACCATTCTAAAAACTGCACCCCTTAAGGTGCTCACAACCACATTCAAGAAGTTTATTAACCCTTTAGGTGCGTCACAGGAATTTTTTTGAATATTTAAAAAAAAATGAACATCTAACTTTTTTTCACAAAAAAAATACTTCAGGTTCAATTTTTTTTATTTTACCAAGGGTAACAGGAGAAATTGGACTGCAAAAGTTATTGTGCAATTTGTCCTGAGTACGCTGATACCTGATTTGTGGGGGGGAACGACTGTTTCGGCGCATGGCAGAGCTCAGAATGGAAGGAGCGCCGTTTGACTTTTTCAATGCAAAATTGGCTGGAATTCAGATCGGACGCCATGTCACGTTTGGAGAGTCCCTGATGTACCTAAACAGTGGAAACCCCCTACAAGTGACTCCATTTTGGAAACTAGACCCCCCAAGGAACTTATCTAGATATGTGGTGAGAACTTTGAACCCACAAGGGCTTTACAGAAGTTTATAACGTACAGCGGTACAATTAAAAAATCATATTTTTTCCACAAAAATGATCTTTTCACCCCAATTTTTATTTTCCCAAGGGTAACAGGACCCTAAAAGTTATTGTGCAATTTGTCCTGAGTATGCTGATACCCCACATGTGGGGGTAAACCACTATTTGGGCGCATGGCAGAGCTCGGAAGGGAAGCAGCGCCATTTGACGTTTTTGGCTGGAATTGAGATTGGACATCATGTCGCGATTGGAAAACCCCTGATGTACCAAAACAGTGGAAACCCCCCACAAATGACACCATTTTGGAAACTAGACCCCCTATGGAACTTATCTAGATGTGTGGTGAGCACTTTGAACCCCCAAGGGCTTCACAGAAGTTTATAATGCCAGGGCATGAAAATAAAAAAATCGTATTTTTTCCACAAACATGATCAATTAGTCCCCAATTTTTTCATTTTCCCAAGGGTAACAGGAGAAATTGGACCACAAAAGTTGTTGTCCAATTTGTCCTGAGTACGCTGACACCCCATATGTGGGAGAAAACTACTGTATGGACACACGTCGGGGCTCGGAAGGGAAGCAGTGCCATTTTGGAATGCAGACTTTGATGGAATGGTCTGAGGGTGTCATGTGCGTTTGGAGAGCCCCTGATGTACCTAAACTATTGAAACTCCCAACAGGTGACCCCATTTTGGACACTAGACCCCCCCACGGAACTTTGAACCCCTCGGTGCTTCACAGAAGTTTATAAGTGCTCACCACACATCTAGATAACGCTCGGACGTGAAAATAAAATTTTTTTTTCCACAAAAATGATATTTTTGCCCCCAATTTTCTATTTTCCTAAGGGTAACAGGAGAAATTGGACCCCAAAAATTGTTTTGCAATTTGTCCTGAGTAGGCTGATACCCTACATGTGGGGGTAAAACACTGTTTGGGCACATCAGGGGCTCTCCAAATGCAACATTGCGTCTGATCTCAATTCCAGCCCATTCTGAGTTGAAAAAGTCATATGGTGCTCCTTCCCTTCCAAGCTCTGCCATGCGCCCAAACAGTGGAAACCCCCAATTCTAACTCCAACCCGAACCCCAACACACCCCTAACCCTAATCTCAGCCCTAACCCAAGCCCTAACCCTAGCCCTAATGGAAAAATGGAAATAAATACATTTTTTTAATTTTATTATTTTTCCCTAACTAAGGGGGTGATAACGGGGGGTTTGATTTACTATTTATGGCGGTTTTTATTTTTGGCAGCTGTCGCACACTAAAAGACGCTTTTTATTGTAAAAAGAGTTTTTGCATCACCACATATTGAGAGCTATAATTTTTCCGTATTTTGACCCACCGAGTCATGTGAGGTCTTATTTTTTGCGGGATGAGTTGACGTTTCTATTGGTACCATTTTTGGGCACGTGACATTTTTTGATCGCTTTTTATTCCGATTTTTGTGACGCAGAATGAACAAAAACCAGCGTTTCATGAATTTCTTTTGGGGGAGTGCGTTTACACCGTTCCGCGTGCGGTAGAATTGATAAAGTGGTTTTATTCTTCGGGTCAGTAAGGTTACAGCGATACCTCATTTAGGTTGTTTTTTTATGTTTTGTCGGTTTTATGCAATGAAAACTATTTTATATAAAAAATTATTATTTTTGCATCGCTTTATTCTACGAGCTATAACTTTTTTATTTTTTCGCTGATGATGCTGTGTGGCGGCTCGTTTTTTGCGGGACAAGATGACGTTTTCAGCGGTTCCATGGATATTTATATGCGTCTTTTTGATCGCGCGTTATTGCACTTTTTGTTTGGCGGTATGATAATAAATCATTATTTTTTGCTTCGTTTTTTATTTTTATTTTTTAAGGGGTTTGCTAAAGAGGTTAACTAATGGGACAGTTTTATAGGGCGGGTTGTTACGGACGCGGCGATACCTAATATGTGTACTTTTATTGTTTTGAGTTTTTTTTATTTTCAAAAAATGAATTTATTGGGGAATATTTTTTTTTTTTTTACTAATTTATTTGGCGATTTTTTTAAAATTATTTTTACACTTTTTTTTAATTTTTTTTTTACTTTATTACATAGTCCCAGGTGGGACATCACTGTCCTGTGACAGATCGCTGATCTGTCACATCACAGATCACTGTGACAGATCAGCAATCTGTCACAGGCAGTGCACAAGGCTTCCTCATGCCTGCGCTTTGCAGGCACTGAGGAAGCCAGCTTCCTCCAGGCCCCCGAAGGCCCCCGTCGCCATCTTGGAGGAAAGGAGTCCCCCGCAGCAGCGCTGCACATTGCGCTGCCGTGGGGGGCTCAGGGAAGCACGGAGGGAGCCCCCTCCCTGCTGATGCTTCCCTTTAACTCCCGGTACACCGCGATCATGTTTGATCGCGGTGTGCAAGGGGTTAACATGTCGGGGCGGTCCGTGACCGCCCCTGACACATAGTGCCGGGTGTCAGCTGTGATAATCAGCTGACACCCGGCCGCGATCAGCGGCGCTCACCACGTGGGCGCCGCTGATCGCGCTAGACGTACTATCCCGTCCATGGGCATAGGGTCCCGGGTCCCATGGACGGGATAGTACGTCTGATGTCAGGAAGGGGTTAATATAGGATCGCATAGCCTCGTGCTAGGGTACAGATAAATTGAAGAGCTGACCCTTGGGAAATTTACACCCCGGGCTCAGTTCAATAGCACAGTCATAACTCCTATGAGGAGGCAGAGACGCAGACTCATTCTCACTAAATACATCATAAAAGTCCGCCAAATAATCAGGAACATCGTGCGACTGAGGTGGAAAACACCGGAGCCTCACTAAAGGCACACCGACAACCCCAACTCACCACAGACACAGATTTCCAATCCAAAACTGGATTATGAATTTGTAACCAGGGAAACCCCAAAACAATAGTATCATGCAGATTATGTAACACCAAAAACCTGCAATTTTCTTGATGGTCTGGGGCGACCCGCATTACCACCTGGGTCCAAAACTGAGGTTTATTTTTAGCCAAAGGAGTAGCATCAATCCCCCTCAAAGGGATAGGCGTCTGCAGAGGTGTCATCGGAAATCCACAACGTTTAGCAAAATCCAAGTCCATTAGGTTTAGAGCTGCTCCCGAATCCACAAAAGCCTTGGCGGAAAATGTGGACAGGGAGCAGATCAGAGTAATAGCCAGAAGAAACTTAGGTTGAACACTACCAACAGAAAACGTGTGTGCAAAGCGTTTCTCGCGTTTAGGACAGACAGAAATAATATGCGAGGCATCTCCACAGAAAAAACACAACTTATTACGCCTTCTGAACTCCTGACGCTGCTCTCTGGAAAAAACTCTATCACATTGCATAGGTTCAGACATTTGTTCAACAGGTGGCAACACCTCTCGTGCAGCTCTGCGTTTGCGTAAACGCCGATCAACCTGAATGGCTAAAGACATAGAATCGTCAAGACCAGAGGGAACAGGAAATCCCACCATAGTATCTTTTATGGCTTCTGACAACCCCTTCCGAAAGAGAGCAGCCAAGGCATTATCATTCCAGGTAGTAAGTACTGCCCACTTTCGGAATTTTTGACAGTACAATTCTGCAGAATCACGACCCTGGTTCAATGCCAGCAGGGTCTTTTCAGCCTGATCAATGGCATTAGGTTCGTCATACAACAACCCCAAGGCCTGAAAAAATGCGTTCACATTAGTCAGAATAGGATCATCTGGTTTCAAAGAAAACGCCCAATCCTGGGGATCGCCACGCAGCAAAGAGATGACAATTTTAGCCTGCTGCGCGGAGCTCCCTGACGAGTTAGGCTTCAAGGCAAAAAATAATTTACAATTTTTTTTTAAATTCAAAAATTTAGACCGATCCCCAAAAAATACATCAGGTGTAGGAATCTTTGGTTCAGCAGCATGTGAATGAGCAAGGTAGGCGGAAATTCCCCGCACTTCCGCAGCGAGCTGCTCCACACGATCAGACAATTGCTTTATCTCCATTGAGAGAAAAAAAAATCCCCCCTACGGCCTCAGAGATATAGAGGAAAAAATATACACTTTTTTTTTTTTTTTTTTTACAATTCTTTCCTGCTATTGAGTACCCTAGAATCTGCGGTATGGCGGGTGATTCTGTTATGATTGAGTCACCGTAGGAGGCAAAAATAGAAATGCTAGCTAAGTCCAGAAAACCAGAGAAGTTGGCAGCTATCGGATTGCAGACCCCTGAACCTATCAACACAACTAGCAGTAGCCGTGGGGGGCTCCTACGATGCCCTAGGCCCCTTGATCACAGCCGGAGGACTACATAGCCTAAAGACAGAAAGGGAAATCTAAACTGCCCCAGAGCAGACCCCAAAGTAAAAGGCAGCCCCCCACATATAATGACGGTGAAGCAAGAAGAAAGAACAAAACACAGACAGAAAGATAGACTGAGCAAAGATGGGGCCCATGCTAGCTTAGATAGGAAAGGACAGGAAGGCTGCTGTCTGCAATCCGTGAAAAACCCTATGAAAATAAGAGCCAACAAACTGACAGTAAAAAAGGCCCTGAAGACGCTAGGCTTCAAAAAAGCTATGTCAGTACTCAGGAATATTCTGAAGACAGAGCAACAGGCAAACGGAGATTCAGCTCACCCCAGCAGGGAATGGCAGAATCCAGAAAAGCAAGGAAAACAAAACACTAATGCAAAAAGGCAAAGCAGAAATCTTAGCTTTAGATGAGCAGGAATCAGACTGGTTTCCTAGAAGTCCACAGAGAAATCACCCGCAGGCCAGAAGGGCGTTGGCAGCCTTATATCCAGTCATTAACTCCACTCAGCCAGTCATCATCATCAGCCCCAGGTGTTTGACAATCAGGCTCACTACCTTTCTTCACCAGAAGAGGGAGTTCCTCGGGCCTCAGTAGTGAAGGGGAAAATGAACTCACAACACTCAGCTTTCTGCTGCAAAGCACCGAACAGCAAAGTTTTGTTTTCAGTTGATTTAACCCTGAGATGTCTGTCGTATCTTTCCTTTTTGTTATATTGGTGCAGTTCACCTATTTCCATTCTCACCTCCTGGAGAGGGGGTTGGGGGTTTAGCTCAGGGCTAAACAGGAGATAGGGACAGGTTGGTGACTTGGGCCTCACTACCATCAAGTGTACCCCCAAATTAAGGAAAGTCAGGGCACCCCCTTAGCCTGAGGGGCAGTTCAGGGGTCCAGGTTCCTTGTCCCCTGTTTTCCCACTACTGCCCCATGACATTATCACCAACCGACACATTTTTTTTTTCTGGTGAGCCATGGCCCAAATGCAGGCCTTTGCCCAACTGATTCAGAACCTCACCGATGAGCTTAAGGTGCTGCGGGGTGAGGTGGTGCAGCAACTGCAGCAGTTGGTGAGGTTCTGGGCCTCTGATCAGGTGCAGGCTCAACCAGTACCCAAGATATCTTTCTCTGACAGGTTTTCTGGAGGGAGAGATAAATTTCTGGTTTTTCAGGAGGCCTGTAAATTGTACTTCAGGCTCCTGACCCGTTCATCAGGGAGTGAGGAACAGCATGTGGAGATTATTGTCTCCCTTCTCAAGGGTGATCCCCAATCCTGGGCCTTCTCCCTGCCGACCAATTCGCCATCTTTACGGTCGGTGGACGGCTTTTTTGCAGCTCTAGCGCTGGTGTATAGAGATTCTGATGCCGTCTCCCTGGCGGAAACCCGACTCCGTAAGATGAAGCAGGGGGGCCAGCCTGCTGAGGAGTACTGCTCAGAGATTAGGAGGTGGGCCACTGACACACAGTGGAATGACCCTGCCCTTGGGAGTCATTTTGTGCAGGGTCTGTCCCCAAAGTTGCAGGATACTCTGGTGCAGTACGCCGCCCCCAGGTCGTTGGAGGTCGCCATGTCCTTTGCCATCCGGGTGGATAGACGCCTCAGGGAGAGGCATACACCAAATGTGCCCCCTGTAATCCTTGCTAGGGAGGACACACCGGTGCAGATGGATGAACCCATGCAGATGGGAGTAGTTGGTCCCCAAACGGGGTTGCCTGCGGTTCGCCGTGGTGTGGGGGCATGTTTTTACTGTAGGCAGAATGGTCATTTCATTGGAGTCTGCCCAACGCACGCCAAATCTTTGGTACCAGCTAAGAAGCCACGTCCCCCTGGTCGTGTGGAGGGAGGTGACCAGGGAGTGTATATTTACTCCATTTCTTCCCCTCAGTGTACCCTGTCTGTGGTAGTTGTGCTTGGCGGGGAACCTGAGGGTCTACCGGTGCTTGTGGACAGTGGAGCAGGAGTCAATCTGGTGGATGCTCACTTTGTCCAGACCCATGGCTTGAGGTGTAGGACGCTAGCCAAACCCCTAAGCATCCAGGCCATTGACTCTGTCCCACTTAGCCAGGGGAGGTTGACCCAAGTAGTGGATAATATACAGTACATCTGCGTATAGGGACTCATCATGAAGAGTCCCTGTAATGCTACGTCTTGGGAGGAATGCCAACACCATCGTTTTAGGCCTCCCTTGGTTGAAAAAACACAGCCCAGTGATAGATTGGCGGTCCAGGGAAATAGTCAGCTGGGGTCAGTCGTGTGAGGGCTGCTGCCCGGGAACTACTGTCTCTGCTGTCTTTCTACAACTGTCCCCTTCTCCAGTGGGGGCTGCAGAGGTGCTGCCAGGGAGTAGGGGCAAGTCTCTACCCTCACCGCATGCTAACCCTGAGTGTCAGAGTCCTCTTAGGAGGAAGGGTCAGAGGAAGGTGGTGGTTCTTTCTGAGCATGGTGGGGGTGTGTGATGACATGGGGACGCCTCTGTTGTCGGTTCTGTGAAGAGTTCACCATCTTGTGGCAAACGTGTGCGTGGCAAGAAACGTTCAGGTCTGGACCAGTGTGTGAATGAGTATGTATGGGTGTCCACCAAAAACATCCAGCGGAAGTGTGCTGCTGGGGTCTGGAGTTCTCGGGTGATCGGGCTGTATCGGGTGTCGGCCATTCTTGGCCCGGGGACTTTACAGCTGGAGTTACCCCCAGTAATGTCAGTACAAAACTCCTTCCTCAGGTCGCCTTTCTGGAGATTTGTGGCACCTCCGGAGCATACGTTGTCACCATCAGTCCACGTTAGCCATAAACCTGAGTCAGCTGACTGCCAGGGTGAACTCTGGTGGATCGAGGCATCCTCACCGTAGGTTGTTTTCTGGTGAGGTGTGGTGTTGAGGGTCCAGAGGCCCCTCATTGTAAGGGGGGTACTGTCACGATCCATTTTTGGATCTGTGGCAGATTTTGCTTTGCATATTAAACCTTTTTCCTTTCAGGCCATCGGGGGTTAATATTAGTTTCCCCCCCTGATGGCCGCTGGTGTAATTGCATGGCTGGTCTGTTTGCTATGCAGGGGGTTGACCACTTCCACCTTCCTTTAAAAGGTTACCAGGTGCTGCAGCTCACTGTTGGTGATATTTTTCCTCTTTGGAGACCAACCAAGCTGGAGTCAGGAGCTGGCTGTGTGTAGTGAACTTCAGCTATATGCTATGATCTGTTGCCTACCTCTGCTGTTCGGTACTTTTCAGCAGAAAGCTAAGTTTTGTTTTCAGTTGATTTAACCCAGAGGTGTCTGTCGTATCTTTCCTTTTTGTTATATTGGTGCAGTTCACCTATTTCCATTCTCATCTCCTGGAGAGGGGGTTGGGGGTTTAGCTCAGGGCTAAACAGGATATAGGGACAGGAAATAGAACAAAATACCTGCGCTGGTTAACTATATCCAAATATAGGAATACTAGACGAATCCCTTTAAGGGACAAAAAGAGCATAAATGAAGAATCAAATGCAGCATAAAATAACCTTGATAAATATGTATAATAAGAGCCACCAATTAGGTGAATGTGGGTTAATGTGCCACTTACTTCATATTGGTTGTAGAGCTGCAAATAGATCCAGCGTGTGCCGCATGGAATGATGGCTGTATCGCGGTAATGGGAGCAGAGACGCGACACCAAGGAGGCGTCCCTCCTATAGGTGGTGGTGTACACGCGTCTCTGGGGGTAACAGCCGCTGGATGTAAAAAACAATGGCGGCGCACTCCGGCCAAGAGGCGCCGCCGGCGTGCAGCGGCTGGAGCAAGGGCGGGGAGGTCAGGTGACGTCACCGGAGGGAAAGGATGGGAGCGCGTGCAGGCCAAAATAGATGCCTGCACGCGCTCCCATCCTTTCCCTCCGGTGACGTCACCTGACCTCCCCGCCCTTGCTCCAGCCGCTGCACGCCGGCGGCGCCTCTTGGCCGGAGTGCGCCGCCATTGTTTTTTTACATCCAGCGGCTGTTACCCCCAGAGACGCGTGTACACCACCACCTATAGGAGGTACGCCTCCTTGGTGTCGCGTCTCTGCTCCCATTACCGCGATACAGCCATCATTCCATGCGGCACACGCTGGATCTATTTGCAGCTCTACAACCAATATGAAGAAAGTGGCACATTAACCCACATTCACCTAATTGGTGGCTCTTATTATACATATTTATCAAGGTTATTTTATGCTGCATTTGATTTTTGATTCTTCATTTATGCTCTTTTTGTCCCTTAAAGGGATTTGTCTAGTATTCCTATATTTGGATATAGTTAACCAGCGTAGGTATTTTGTTCTATTGCCTATTGTTTGTTCTTTTGGGTGTGCACAGACCCAATATATATACCAGCAGCGGTTACCTAATATATATCCAACCTTTCCACACTAGGAAGCGCCAGTGTATATTTATTACAGGATATAGGGACAGGTTGGTGACTTGGGCCTCACTATCATCAAGTGTACCCCCAAATTAAGGAAAGTCAGGGCACCCCCTTAGCCTGAGGGGCAGTTCAGGGGCCCAGGTTCCTCTCCCCTGTTTTCCCACTACTGCGCTGTGACATATGCACACTAAAGTTGACAGTTTTTTCCTATTTGTTGTTCGTTTCACACAAAAAAGAAAACAAATATTCACAGTTTTAGGCATGTTCTTTACATGAACGAATGCAAACCCTTAAAATAAACTGTGAAATTCCAGATTGAGAGGTAACAAAACACGAAAAATGCCAAAGGAGTATGTGCTGAAATAATATGTTCGAGTTGCAGTGGCAGCATATCTCGCGGCTGTTCGACAGCTCCAACACATGCAGCCACGGCAACTCAAACATAATTTTCGAGCACACTCAAGATACCCTATTTGTACTTGCTCATCACTACTGGCAACCATTAAACAGAAGTGAATTATGATGAGACTCTGGCAAGATCGGAAATGTCATCTGTATTAAAGGGGTAGCATGACTAAGAGCAAGTGTACATCATTCTTTGGAACACACGGGCATTTTGGAGAAAACATATTTTGATGATCCGGCCAGGGAAGAGACTAGTAGTCTAGTGTCGTTCCTGGAAAGCTCTTCCTAGCACTGCCACAAGTGACTAATGACACTTAGAGAGGTGCTGGACTAGTTTGGTCTCCAGCTATGGTCCCCTGCTGGATCTAAAAAATATAACCAGTTGCCATCGTTCAGCTTGGCTCTGATTTGAGCTGCTTCTCTTTAACTGTTCCACTCCTAGGAATCTTCCTTTATCCATTCTGATTTGGATTTAGACGTCAGAATAACATTCCTTAAGGGACAGGTTTCTGCCCTTTCCATTCTTGGCACATTCTGAATTTCTGTAAGGTCAGTTTCACAGATCCGTTAAATATGAACTGTGCTCAGATGGCAATACCTGTCCTGACCGCTGCTGGGTCTCTTAACCTGAGCAAACTGCCTGATGTAAGCCTGTGACAAAAGACCAGGTGTTTGGGCTGGCTATTGCAATCCGAACACTGTCAGTGTTTCACGAATCTGTGAAATCTGCCAGAGCTAAGTCATCCTTCATGTGGTGGTCCACTGTACAACAAACCTAGTAAACCTTGGGATTGGAACTTTGTTCTGTCTGTGCTTCAAGATTACTCTTTCAAATCAAGCCGCTCCACTGTATCTCTTAGGACAGGTTCACACTTGCGTTTAGGTAGAGTGCGTACGGCTGCATACTTACTCTCTTAAGCTCCGCCTACTTACACACTTCTTCCCTTAAGCTCGGCCTACTTCCGCATGCGTCCTGCGTACCTATCTTTAACAATGAGTATGCAGGGACATGCGTAGTATGCGGATGTGTCCGCATGCGTCGTTGTAATGTGCCCGCCGACCGCACAGAAATACAACATGTTGCATTCGGCGGAAACATTAAAACGAGGCATGCGGACACATCCGCATACAATGCATGTCCCTGCGTACCCAATGTTAAAGATAGGTACGCAGGACGCATGTGGAAGTAGGCGGAACTTAAAGGAGGAAGTGTGTAAGTAGGCGAAGCTTAAGGGAAGAAGGGCTTAAATAGGCGGAGCTTAAAAGAGGAAGTACGCAGCCCTACGCACTCTACCCAAACGCAAGTGTGAACCCGGCCTTACAGTCTTAATTCCAGAAAGGTCACTCCTGTGATGGCCTTCATCTCTATTCATGTAGTCTCTGTGAGTATGGAAGGGGACTAGCTCAATCAGGACAATGTTGTTGATGCCCTGTTCTTTTTCTCAAAGGTCATTTTCTGCCTTTTATCACAAACAGTACATCACTCTCTCTTTTTTTGCTCCCCACCACCAAATTCTACCATTCCCTGCACGGTGTGTTTTTATTCAACCAGTGCTAAAATGCTAATTGAGGCGCAATTTAAAGGAACAGGAGCTCAATTTCAGCAACATGCTTTTCCAATCATTAGCCATCAGGACACGAGTCTTGACCAAATTGAAGAACGTGACTAAAACACAATAAGAATGTGGTGCTAGACATAAATGTTTTTTGGCTAGGATTAAAGAGTATTCAGCTTAGTAATTTAGCCCCATTGTGCGTAAAGCCACCCTCAACAATACAAGTGCATCAAATCTGCGTTGTGCGGTATGTTTAGTGCATTCTAACACACACAGTGCAATTCTCCTAGTGTTCAAGTAGTTGACAGAGATATCGAGAAATGGTTATTCCTGAGAATCTGTGCTTGGCCAAAACTATTCAAAACAATATAGCAAAATAGTAATTAATCCATTTATTGTCGCATTAATTAGCTTAAAACTATGGGTTCAGGAGGAAACTGAAATCTTGACTGGGCTCATGTTCTGTTGGGGATGCACCTCTGTAATAGAAAAAAAGAGGCCTTAGACTTTTACAACAGTAATAAATAATTGACATTTGAATAAATAAGCCTACAAAGTGTTAATTTACTCCTGATTTGTGACTATAAACTTGCTTAATTTCAACTGCATTTTTTTCCAACTTGCAATCTAAGATTTTGAAAATAAATGGAATACTCTTTAGTGTAAACCTTAATATGTGTAAACTGTATGTCTGAACTTTACCTTAAAAAGAGCCGGGCTTTGGTTCGCCCAAGAAGCGTTGCCTTCGCTCCCTCCACTAGTAACATGCAACCCTCCCGAAGAGCCTGCAGTGGTGACGAGAGCATTTGCACAAAACTTCATTTTAGTTATTTTCTACTGACAGATAAACAAAGTGGAATAAAAAATGTTATATATTTTTTCCTATTAAAATGTTAATGGCTCCACAATTTAATACACAACTTCTGAACGAGGCAATATTCCAAAAAAGCACATGGCAGCTGTTTGGCTTTTGAAGCACAAATTTGGCAAGAATAAATTGTGAAAAGCACATAATAAATTGATGAAGCTTAAAACTTTCTGTTTAATAATAATTCTTTTTGGCTAATAAAAAGAACCCAGTAATTTATTAAAGGGAATCTGTCACCTATTTTTTGGCATATAAGCTGCGGCCACCGCCATCAGGGGCTTATCTACAGCATTCTGTAATGCTGTAGATAAGCCCCCAAAGTAACCTAAAAGATAAGAAAAACGAGTTATATTATATACACATGGGGCGGTCCGGTCCGGGTCCGATAGGCGTCGCGGTCCGGCGCCTCCCATTTCCTAGTGATAACGTGCTCTGCTTCCCGCCACTTCTCTGACCTTTCCCGGCACCTGCGCACTGCAGTACTCTGCTCTGCCCTCAGCAGGGCAGAGCAGTACACCTGCGCCAGGGCCGCAACAGGAAGCAAAGAAGAGGATGTCATCGCTAGAAGATGGGAGGCGCCGGACCCGGACCGCGACACCCATCGGATCCTGACTGGACCGCCCACCCTGGTGAGTATAATATAACTCGTTTTTCTTATCTTTCAGGTTACATCGGGGGCATAGCTACAGCAATACAGAATGCTGTAGATAAGAAAAACGAGTTATATTATACTCACCAGGGTGGGCGGTCCAGTCAGGATCCGATGGGTGTCGCGGTCCGGGTCCGGCGCCTCCCATCTTCTAGCGATGACATCCTCTTCTTTGCTTCCTGTTGCGGCCCTGGCGCAGGTGTACTGCTCTGCCCTGCTGAGGGCAGAGCAGAGTACTGCAGTGCGCAGGTGCCGGGAAAGGTCAGAGAAGTGGCGGGAAGCAGAGCACGTTATCACTAGGAAATGGGAGGCGCCGGACTGCGACACCTATCCGACCCGGACCGGACCGCCCCATGTGTATATAATATAACTCGTTTTTCTTATCTTTTAGGTTACTTCGGGGGCTTATCTACAGCATTACAGAATGCTGTAGATAAGCCCCTGATGGCGGTGGCCGCAGCTTATATGCCAAAAAATAGGTGACAGATTCTCTTTAAGCCATTTCTCTCAAGCATGGCAATACCATATATATGGAAGTACACTATTGTTGGGGCACACAGCAGGACTCAGAATTAATCGCTATTTTGCTTTTAGAGCAAAGATGTTTCTAGAATAGTTTGCAGGAGCCATTTACAGAAGCCCCTAACGTGCCCCCATTTTGAAAATTAGACCCCTCAGAGAATTCATATACAAGTGTGCTGACTTTTTTTTGACCCAACCAGTGTTTTCCAGATGGATTTTGCACAGTCAAAATTGCAACCATGCCATTTTAGTGTTGAAAACGTTATATCCAACTTATGTTTGGAACATGGATACAACCTATTTTTCCGTTGAAAGATGAAAGACCTGAGTGGGACATTTTTTGAGGGATGTGTAGAATCATTTATTACTATCATTTTGGGGTAGTTAAAGTGTAGCCATAATTTTCATAAATCATTAGTACATGTGAAAATAAGAAAATGTGTACTTTATCTTGTCAGAAAATCTTCTTTCTCCTCCTGGACTTGATGTTCATACTTTCGGTATTTGCTCAGTATTTTCCCTCAATATTTGTAAGCCAAAAACCAGGAAAGGAACAATCAAAGGAAAAGTATAATAGAAACACGTCACCACTTCTGTATTTATCACCCACTCCTGGTCTTGGTTTACAGATACTGATATAAAATACTGACCAAATACTGAATGTGTGAACATGGTCTTACGAAATTCTCAATTCATGGATAAAATCTGTATTCAGAGAAGACAGACTTTCCAGTAGGAGATGGCAGTTTGTGCTTGTGAAGTTCTATGGAGAACTATAACTTATTTCAGGACAGCCTGCAGCAGAGTGTTTGATTCTTCCTCTAGTTTCTCCTTCTATAGAATTTTGAAGCATCAACCATCATCTCCTATCTCCTGAATACAGATTTTACCCATAATTTAATTCTGAAAGATCAGTCCAGGAGGATGTATTACAAAGTTGCTGTATTAATGATGAGCAGCTCTTCCTCCTAAAATCACCAGATTTGTAAAATTTAAAGATAACCTTTCACCAAGCCAAAAGTGGCCAAGCTTTGCTTTTTATTTTTTTTATTCCCGATACTCCTCTGAGTATTGCTTTTTTGTTTTATCTAAACCCCCATGCGGTCTCAGAGATGAGCATTTTTATTTAGTGCTAATTTTGCTGGGGCTCACAAGGGTGTGTGGCTCGCAGGATTCCCTGGAGGGGCGTCTTTAGGCTGAGCGGCATTACTTCAATATGAGCACAGATGATCCCTGCATGTGTTGTGGTTGCTGAACAGCAGCGAGATATGCTGCCGTGCAACATGCGGCCGCAGGGACTCAAACATAGTATTCGAGCACGGCGAAGACACTATTAGCACACACCAGCATGCTTGGATTACACCTTATCTGAGAACATTCGCTCATTACTAATCAAAATGTTTGTAAAAGTCCAATAATAATGTAAAATTAATTAACCATATTAATAAATAGTGAAGTGAAGTAAAAAAATCTAATCTCCAGAATTACAATTTTTGGGGTTGATACAATGTTTTGATTGCCTTTTATTTAATATCTTTGCAGTATTGCGGCGTTTAAAAGATTGCATGAATAAAAATGTCAGCTCAGGGTGCAAAAAATAATTACTCAAAAATTAAAAATGTTACAGGTTAGAAAATGGTGTCAGAAGCAAACTGTTTTGTAAAAAAAAGAAAAACAAAAAAAAAACAAATCTCCATTTTTTTAAATCCATCCCATTCTCGACCTTGCACATACCCAGTACGTCATGGTTGGGAAGTGCTTCCTGACTTTGGACGTACTGAGTACATCCTAGCGATTTTGCGTGCACAGAAACGATGGACGCGTGATTGCTGCCGGGTGATCACAGCTGACACCCAGCACTCACTGACAGTTTAACCCCCTAAATGGTGCAATCAATATCGATTTGCAGCATTTAGAAGGCAGACAGACTTTGCCCTCCAATTGGTGCCCCCACAACGTCATTGTGAGGGCTTGATCATTGCCATGGTGACCCGATGTCTTCATGACAACATGCGGTTCACCAGGCTCTAGCAAGTTAGTTAGATCATGTGCAGTGCATGATCTAACTTGAGTAAATGCAGCATTGACAGTTATAGACCATTACAATGCTCGTGCATTGCAATGATTTATAACCGCGATCAGAGCTGTAAAAGTCCCGTAGTGGGACTAGGTAAAAAAAGAAAAAAAATGTAAAAATCTTAAAAATAGAAACGTAAATAATTTTTTTTTTTTTTTTTTAATGTTAAAAAAAAATACAAGTTTGGGAACGACCTGTCCCATAAAACCGAACTACTTAACCCCTTCAGTGAACACCGTAAGTAAAATAAACAAATAAAAACGGGGCAAAAACGATGCTTTTTCATTATACAGAACAAAAAGTGGAATAAAACGTGATCAAAAAGACTAATCTAAATAAAAATGATATAGCTGAAAATGTCATCTTATCACTCAAAAAAGCCACCATGCAGCATCATCAGCAGAAAAATAAAAAAAGGTATAGCTCTCAGAATAAAGCGATGGAAAAATAATTATTTTTTTCTATAGAATATTTTTTATTGTGTAAAAGCGCCAAAACCCAAAAAATATATAAATGTGGTATCGCTTTAATCGTACTGGCCCGAAGAATAAAGGTACCTTATCAATTTTACTACTTGTGGAAAAGCATTAAAAAAATCCTGAATTGCTGGTTTTTGTTCATTTTGCCTCGCAAAAATTGGAATAGATAGCGATCAAAAAATGTCATGTGCTTGAAAATAGCACCAATAACAACGTCAATCCATCCCACAGAAAACAAGCCCTCACATGACTATCAGCTTAAATATGGTTAAATTATAGCTCTCAAAATATGGAGATGCAAAAACTAGATTTTGCAATTAAAATTTTTTGTGTCACAGCAGCCAAACAAGAAAATATAAATCTGATATCGCATCGACCCGAATAATAAAGTCGTCTAATCTTTTATACCACACGAGGAACATCGTATAGAATAAATAAAACCAATTCTTCACCTGCTGTTGATTTGTTCATTCTGCCTCCACAAGATTGCAGAAAGGCTCGGCTCATATTTATCCTTTACTCTACGCTGATCGCCTACACCGGGGTTTCCATGTAAATCACTGAAATACGTGATTCACACGGTACCCCTGGCCGAAGATTCCCTATAATGATGCAGATGGAGGCACTTTGGACGCCACCTGGCCTATGATTTGGTTTCTGTCTTTTTAGGCATGGATAAAAGTGCAGTCTGCCACAGTTTTCTGCACTTCCGAAATGAAGGACACAGCTGAACAGAGGTCAGACAGAGTCCAGTGGTAACTCTGCTGCCTCATAATAGTGAATGTATCCCTCAGAGATTTTATCTGAATAACATCACTTGGAGATTTAGATGAAACACCAAAATAAGTGCTCAGTGTAGAGCACAGGATAAATATGATCCAAAATGTTATGTAAATTGTTCTCAAAAAAGCTTCAAATCAATCAAAAGAGAATCCCCACTCAGGTCTCTCATCTGTTAACAGAAATATAGCTGGCTTCCACGTTACCGGTAGAATAAATGTTCTGGAAAAGCAAAATGGTTCCTGGCCCCCCAAAAGAAATTCAGCAAATTCTGCACTCTCATATCCAAATTTCCCTTCCGAGTCCCAGTGTGCTTAAAACACATTTAGCGTCCACATATTTGGAATTTCTGTAGCGATGAGGGCCCACCTAATTTACAGGTGCGCATCTACAGAAGCACAAGCTGGGCATAACATGCTGGGCACTATAATGTACAGGCACTGCAATAGCAGATTTGGAATTTTCATTCAGCAACATCCACTGCTGCTCGTTTCTAGAAAAGCATCAAAATCGTCACTACACCTGTATATAAATTCCCAAAGGGGTATAATTTGCAAAATGGGGTCACTCGAGGGGAATTCTGCTCTTATAGCACTTAGGGGATCTGAATATGGAGTCCGCAAACTATTTTGGTAAAATTTGTGCTCCAGGAGACAAATAGTGCTCTGTCTGTCCCTCCTGAATCTCGTTGTATGGCTAAGCAGTACTGTACAGCCACATATGGGGCATTTCTACATTGAGCAGAAATTGTGGGACACATTTATGGTGTCAATATAATCACTGCAACTCTAGATTAATTCATTGGGGAGTGTAGTTTGTAAAATTAGGTCACTTATAGGGGGACATGGCACACTCAAACCATTTCAGTAAAATATGAACTCCAATATGGGGTTTCTTCCCTTCTGAGCTGCTTTGCACTGTGCCTCAAAAGTAGCTTTCAACCACATATGGGGTATCTGTGTACTCAGGAGAAATTGAACAAAAAATTTTGGGATCAAAAAAGAAAAAACTAGAATGGCACTAAGAAACAGTCAACTTACTGGTGGAGTGGGTAGACTCTGAGTCAACAACACTTTGCAGGGTGAAAGCATGGTAATGAATGTGCTTGTTTGAAGAAGCACACATGAGGCAATCCAAAAAATAAGGAAAAAAGCAGCACACTCCGTTTAACAGTATCATAAAAATCCTAAGTCCTTTATTTCAGAAAAGTATACATGGACAAGGTTTATGAGGGCAGGATAAATGCAGGCAAGAAACAGGACTACGGCCGTTTCGCGTTAAACACGCTTCCACGGGTCCAGATGTAACAATTACTATGTCATTTCCTTTTATACATCTCATTGTGAAAATTTTGCATATAATCAATATACAAACAAAATTAAAAAAATATACAAAAACTGTGCAATTAAAAAATGACAAACATTCTTACATAACAAAATACGTTGATTGCAATTCAGATAGAAATTATAATAAAGCACATTATTACAAGAAGCAGGAGTAATCTAATCTTTCATTCAGTCCTAAGGGACCTTGCGCTTTTGCTTTGATGATCCATTTTGCTTCCCGTCTCAGCAGGATTTTATTATGATCACCTCCGCATGGTGGAAATTTAACTACTCCCAATCCTGCCATATGCAGGCATTGAGGATTAGATTCATGTTTCTGTTGGATGTGCTTTATAAATCTTAGTGATCCCTTTCCTGTAGAAATAGAATGAAAATGTTCACGAAATCTTACAAACATTGATCTTATCGTTTTTCCTATATAATAAAAAGAACATGGACAGAAAATGATATAAACAACATATTTGGCTTTGCAAGTGATTAAATCATTAACCCTATGCTGGATATGGCCAATCTGCAGCAAGTTCCCCGGTAAATGAATCTGACAAAAATTGCAATCCCCACATTTAAAATTCCCTTTAGGGGTATTGCTGGTGAACCAATTATCGTGTGGTTTTGAATCACGGTTATGCACCAATAAATCTGTCAAGTTATTAGTTCTTTTGTAAGCAAACCAAGGTTTGGTTTTTCCACATTTATTCAGATCATTGTCAGACTCCAAAATGTGCCAATTCTTACAAATTGAGGCATGAATGGCTTTATCAAGTGGGGTGTATTTAAAACAAAAATTAAAAAACTTCTCCTGTGCTGACAAAGGGAAATGTTTTTTTTTTAAAACGGTTTGTTTTTTTTCTCAAAAGGTCAAGCTGTGTTTTATTTATGACTCGCATTTCAGCTTCATTTAATAGATTAGATGGTTAGCCCCTATCCAAAAACGATCCTTTAATTCCTCCATTTGCTGTCTAAAACAAGCAGCATCGTTATTAATTTTTCTTAACCGCAACATTTGGCTATATGGTAAGCTTTCTTTTGGTATAACGGGAGAGCTGAATCAAAACGCAGCATAGAATTAGTGGCTGTTATTTTCCTATGAACTTTTGTAAGCATAGCACCTTCTCTGATGCTGATTTCTATGTCCAAAAAACTTAATTTTTCATGACCAAAACAGGAGGTAAAACGCATGTTTTCATCATTTGTACCGTTTAAATATTAACAAAATTCTCAAATTCAGACTGTCCACCATCCCAAATGATGAAGACATCGTCCTCAAATCTTAAATAGCATTTTATGTGCTTCAAAAAGGGATTTCTTACGTTGGTGATGTATTTCTCCTCAAAAACCGCTAAAAATAAATTGGCAAAAACTACGCTTAGGGCGTACCCATAGCGGTACCGACTAATTGCAAATACCATTGATTAAGGAATTTGAAAGCATTATGTGTCAATACAAAGTCTAGACCTTCAATTATAAAGGAAATAAAATCTGAAGTTTTATTTGAATTTTCGAGAATTTTTTTTAACTGCATCAATGCCTTGTTTGTGCAGTATTCTAGTCTATAAATTTACCACATCTATGGAAGTTAAAACAAAATTTGGTTGCCATTCAATTGATTGCAATGCTACTAGAAAGTCACCAGAATCTTTCACAAATGAAGGAATTTACGATAATAGCGGTTTGAGGCACTAATCTAAATACTGCGACAGAGGTTCAGTGATTGAATTTTTCCCAGACACAGTGGAACGACCTGGAGGTTGGGAAAGGGACTTGTGAATTTTAGGAATGCTATACCAATGGGGAATACAAGGATGCAAAGGAAATGGTGTTTTAACTAAAAAAGAAGGCACAAAACTATTTTCTACATTTTTGCGTAAGAAGGACCTCTATTTATCTTTATATATAGGAATTGGATTTTTTTCCAATCGTAAATATGTGTCCGTTTGATTTTGTTGGGACAAACCTTCTTTTATATAATAATCTTTTTCTAACAGTACGATGTTACCAACCTTATCAGCTCTGTGGAAAATAATGTCATCCCATTGTTGCATTTCTTTTAATGCTCGTAACTGAGCTGTTGACAAATTTTTAGATGGCGCCTGATACAACAGTGCCTCAACATCCTTTACCACTAGTTCATGAAAAAGATCTATGACATTACGCAGTGATGTCAGGGGCATAAAATTTGACTTAACTCCTCCTGTAAAGGGAGAAGCAGAAGAAACATCATTTTGCAGATTAATTAAATTAACATCTGAATGTGAAATTTCCATAAGCGTTGCAACATCATCAAGATGAGCAGGATTTTCAGGTGGATATGCCATGAAACCTAAGGTTCCTATGGAAACCAGATTTTTTGTTTCAATGTGTGAAATCTTTTTTTCTTTATTGGCAAACGCTTTATGTAAATGCAGTTTTCTAACACATTTAAACAGATCAATTTTAAATTCAGTTAAGTCAAAAGGTTCAGCTATACAGAATTTCAAGCCTTTTGATAATACAGAAACATGGTCAGGGGTGAGTGCTTTACCAGTCAAGTTAACTATTAGCAGTTCATTATTCGAATCAATTATTTCCTCCAGGAAACCTGTTTGCGTTTCTTCCCTGCGTTTACGGCGTCTCCCCCTTCGTCTTGTTTATTTCCTAAAGGAACCGTTGAACTACAGGGAACAGGAGTACCAGGTTCAACCAAATCTTCAGCTGCACTTGAATCAGTGAACTAACCGTCATTCATAGGCTTCTTCTTAAATACTCTTTGATTGCGGTTTCTATTAAATGTCTGTTTTTTGTTAAACTGCTTCCAAGAAAAAATATGACCGGAATCAAAATCTTGTTTATCCCTTAAAATTTTTACTTTTGCTTAGTTTCCAGTTGAGTTAATATCAATTTTCTTTCCAATTTCTTCTGAAAATTTTTATTATAACTGTCATTACAACTAGAAGAAAATTAATTTTTGGCTCTTTCCAATTGATTGCACACTGCTGCATATTCTTGCTCATTTTTAAAGGTTACTAATTGCAACAATTTTTATGAGCATTCAAGATTAATTGCCTCCCATTCCTTTTGGAAAACGGATCATCATGAAACTGAGAGGGCTCTTTAAAGACTCTTAACCCTTGCGGTACTCTTTTGCAATCAATATAGGATTTTAAAGATTCAATCATCAAGAACATTCTAATCTCTTTCTCAGCCAAAATTTGGATCTGTGTTTTATTTATGACTCTACATGTGAATGGAGCACAAAATTTGTCTTTGGCTTTTCAACTGGTTGGTTCAAGTGTGGTTTGTGGAATGGAAGTGTGGCGCCCCTGAGGGTTCAGTCGCCACAGAGGTACTGCACCCCCTCCTGAGGTGTGGTACCCCACTATCCAGGTAAGGTGGAGACACCTGACCACACTCCAGCACCTGCACCCAGCACAAACACTAGTAGTGTAGCAGAGCACCCTTCGTGGCTCCCTGCTTGGAATACGAAGTGTGCTGGGAGGTGGGTGGAGCTTAGACTGCACAAGAGAGCGGGAGAATGTTAGGAAAGGGTCAGTTAGTGAGAGAAGATCCCCGGAGAGGGATGGAGTGAAAGCAAGTGCTGCAGCAGACTCCTGTGATCTGGAGCTGTTGGCACAGGAAGGAACAAGAGAAAGCCTAATTCTTCAGAAGGAAGATAGTTTAGTACGGAACGTGGGGAGAAGAGAACCGAAGACAAGGATCTTGTAATCCTTGGAATACAAAATCCAAATTTTGGCTGAGATTGAGATTAGAATGTTCTGGACGATTGAATCTTTAAAATCCTATATTGATTGCAAAAGAGTACCACGAGGGTTAAGAGTCATTAAAGAGCCCTCTCAGTTTCATGATGATCCCGTTTTCCAAAACGAATGGGAGGCAATTCATTCTGAATGCTCACAAAAATTGTTGCAATTAGTAACGTCTAAAAATGAGCAAGAATATGCAGCATTGTGCAATCAATTGGAAAGAGCCAAAAATGAATTGTCTTCTAGTTGTAATGACAGTTATAATAAAAATTTTCAGAAGAAATTGGAAAGAAAATTAATATTAACTCAACTGGAAACTAAGCAAAAGAAAAAATTTTAAGGGATAAACAAGATTTTGTTTCCGGCCATATTTTTTCTTGGAAGCAGTTTAACAAAAAACAGACATTTATTAGAAACCGCAATCAAAGAGTATTTAAGAAGAAGCCTATGAATGATGGTTGGTTCACGGACTCTGATTCAAGTGCAGCTGAAGATTTGGTTGAACCTGGTACTCCTGTTCCCTGTAGTTCAACGGTTCCTTTAGGAAATAAACAAGAGGAGGGGGGAGACGCCGTAAACGCAGGGAAGAAACGCAAACAGGTTTCCTGGTGGAAATAATTGATTCGAATAATGAACTGCTAATAGTTAGCTTGACTGGTAAAGCACTCACCCCTGACCATGTTTCTGTATTATCAAAAGGCTTGAATTTCTGTATACCTGAACCTTTTGACTTAACTGAATTTAAAATTGATCTGTTTAAATGTGTTAGAAAACTGCATTTACATAACTGCATTTACATAAAGTGTTTGCCAATAAAGAAAAAAGGTTTTCACACATTGAAACAAAAAATCTGGTTTCCATAGGAACCTTAGGTTTCATGGCATATCCACCTGAAAATCCTGCTCATTTTGATGATGTGGTAATGCTTATAGAAATTTCACATTCAGATATTAATTTAATTAATCTGCAAAATGATGTTTCTTCTGCTTCTCCCTTTACAGGAGGAGTTAAGTCAAATTTTATGCCCCCGACTTCACCGCATAATGCCATAGATCTTTTTCATGAACTACTGACAAACCGATACCAAGGCCTTGCGGAGGATGATGATGGTACACCTAAGGATAAGGCACAAACAGCAAGCAAAGAAGAAAAGGGCACACATCAACACCCAGAAGTGACAACAAAAAGTAGAGCCAAGAAGCGAAGAAGAGTGGTAGTGGTGGGAGACTCACTACTGAGAGGCACAGAAACAGCCATCTGCAGACCGGATATAACCGCAAGAGAAGTATGCTGCCTCCCTGGTGCGAAGATCAAAGATGTGACCAATAGGATACCAAAGCTCATCAGTTCCAAGGACGTCCACCCATTTCTTCTGATACATGTTGGCACCAATGACACGGCAAGGAAGGACCTACCGACAATCTGCAAGGACTTTGAAGAGTTGGGGAAGAAAGTAAAGGAACTGGATGCACAGGTAGTTTTTTCTTCTATCCTTCCAGTAAACAGGCATGGCACCAGGAGATGGAACAGGATCCTTGATGCGAACAACTGGCTAAGACGATGGTGCAGACAACAAGGATTCGGATTCCTGGACCACGGTGTGAATTACCTGTACGATGGACTCCTCCTCAACAAACCTGAGAAACACACATTCACCAGAAGACTTGCTACACTCATCAGGAGAGCATTAAACTAGAAGAAGAGGGGATGGGAAGAAAAACGTCAGACACGAATGTGAAACCAGATATTATACTGATGAATGATATGAGGTGTGGCAAAGAAGATCCAAGACAACATACTCAGAAGGGAGGTAAGAAAATTTCTAAACAATCAACAGGGAGGAGATTGGAACAAAGCAAAATTCTCTAAAATGCATGCTCGCAAACACCAGAAGCCTGACAAGCAAGATGGAAGAACTAGAAGCAGAAATATCTATAGGTAACTATGACATAGTGGGAATAACCAAGACATGGTTAGATGAAAGCTATGACTGGGCAGTTAACTTACAGGGTTACTGTCTGTTTAGAAAGGATCGTAAAAATCTGAGTGGAGGAGGGGTTTGTCTTTATGTAAAGTCTTATCTAAAATCCACTTTAAGGGAAGATATTAGCGAAGGGAATGAGGATGTCGAGTCCATATGGGTCGAAATACATGGAAGGAAAAATAGTAAAATTCTCTTTGGGGTCTGTTACAAACCCCCAAATATAACAGAAATCATGGAAAGTTTACTACTAAGGCAGATAGATGAAGCTGCAACCCATAATGAGGTCGTTGTTATGGGGGACTTTAACCACCCGGATATTAACTGGGAAACAGAGACCTGCGAAACCCATAAAGGCAACAGGTTTCTGCTAATAGCCAAGAATAATTATCTTTCACAATTGGTGCAGAATCCAACCACAGGAGCAGCACTTTTAGACCTAATACTATCTAACAGACCTGACAGAATAACAAATCTGCAGGTTGTTGGGCATCTAGGAAATAGCGATTACAATATTGTACAGTTTCACTTGTCTTTCGCTATGGGGGCATGTCACAAAAACACTGAACTTTAGGAAGGCAAAGTTTGACCAGCTTAGAGATGCCCTACATCTGGTTGACTGGGACAATGTCCTCAGAAATAAGAATACAGAAAATAAATGGGAAATGTTTAAGAACAACCTTAATAGGCACTGTAAGCGGTTTATACCTTGTGGGAATAAAAGGACAAGAAATAGGAAAAACCCAATGTGGCTAAACAAAAAAGTAAGAGGGGCAATTAACAGTAAAAAGAAAGCATTTAAACTACTAAAGCAGGATGGCACCGTTGAAGCTCTAAAAAACTATAAGGAGAAAAATTCTTTATCTAAAAAATAATTGAAGCTGCCAAAAAGGAAACAGAGAAGCATATTGCTAAGGAGAGTAAAACTAATCCCAAGCTGTTCTTCAACTATATCAATAGTAAAAGAATCAAAAGTGAAAGCGTAGGCCCATTAAAAAATTGTGAGGAAAGTATGGTTGTAGATGATGAGGAAAAAGCGAATATATTAAACACCTTCTTCTCCACGGTATTCACGGTGGAAAATGAAATGCCAGGTGAAATGCCGAGAGACAAAGAAAACCCTATTTTAAGGGTCACCAATCTAACCCAAGAAGAGGTGCAAAACCGGCTAAATAAGATTAAAATAGATAAATCTCCGGGTCCGGTTCAATACAAAAATGGTGGGGGGAACAAGAGGCGCAATAGTGCCCTATCACTAGTGACACTAGAAGTATGAGCGGTATAATACAGTTCCACTCACCTATTCCAGTTGTGTAAACCACAACTGGCTTGAGAGCATATCACAGAATCAGCTGCTGCAGGACCTCCACCAACCACTCGCACGTGGAAAAACCTTCAGAAAGTTGTGGGAAGCAGGGTGTGTTACAGTCCGCGCTGCCGAGATTCACAAATCACCTGGGATGCAAGATGTTGTAGCAGTGTACTCCTTTATTTCCTCCTACGCGTTTCGGCGCCCTTCCTGGCACCTTCCTCAGGGATATCCTGGTCCGGTTGGCATACACCCACGAGTACTAAGAGAACTAAGTAATGTAATAGACAAACCACTATTTCTTATATTTAGAGACTCCATAGCGGCGGGGTCTGTTCCACAGGACTGGTGCATAGCAAATGTGGTGCCAATATTCAAAAAGGGCTCTAAAAGTGTACCTGGAAATTATAGGCCAGTAAGTCTAACCTCTATTGTTGGTAAAATATTTGAAGGGTTTCTGAGGGATGTTATTCTGGATTATCTCAATGAGAATAACTGTTTAACGCCATATCAGCATGGGTTTATGAGGAATCGCTCCTGTCAAACTAATCAGTTTTTATGAAGAGGTAAGCTATACACTGGACCAAGGTGAGTCATTGGACGTGGTATATCTTGATTTTTCCAAAGCGTTTGATACTGTGCCACACAAGAGGTTGGTACACAAAATGAGAATGCTGGGTTTGGGGGAAAATGTGTGTAAATGGGTAAGTAACTGGCTTAGTGATAGAAAGCAGAGGGTGGTTATAAATGGTATATTCTCTAACTGGGTCGCTGTGACCAATGGGGTACCGCAGGGGTCGGTATTGGGACCTATTCTCTTCAACATATTTATTAACGCTCTGGTAGAAGGTTTGCACAGTAAAATATCGATATTTGCAGATGATACAAAACTATGTAAAGCAGTCAATACAAGAGAAGATAGTATTCTGCTACAGATGGATCTGGATAAGTTGGGAACTTGGGCCGAAAGGTGGCAGATGCAGTTTACCAATGACAAATGTAAGGTTATACACATGGGAAGAAGGAATCAATATCACCATTACACACTGAACGGTAAAACACTGGGTAAATCTGACCTGGAGAAGGACTTGGGGATCCTAGTTAATGATAAACTTACCTGGAGCAGCCAGTGCCAGGCAGCGGCTGCCAAGGCAAACAGGATCATGGGGTGTATTAAAAGACGTCTGGATACACATGATGAGAGCATTATACTGCCTCTCTACAAATCTCTGGTTAGACCGCACATGGAGTACTGTGTACAGTTTTGAGCACCGGTGCTCAGGAAGGATATAATGGAACTAGAGCAGGTACAAAGGAGGGCAACAAAATTAATAAACGGGATGGGGGAACTACAATACCAAGAGAGATTAGCAAAATTAGGATTATTTAGTCTAGAAAAAAGACAACTGAGGGGCGATCTAATAACCATGTATAAGTATATAAGGGGACAATACAAATATCTCTCCGAGGATCTGTTTATACCAAGGAAGGTGACGGTCACAAGGGGGCATTCTCTGCGTCTGGAGGAGAAAAGGTTTTTCCACCAACATAGAAGAGGATTCTTTACTGTTAGGGCAGTGAGAATCTGGAATTACCTGCCTGAGGAGGTGGTGATGGCGAACTCAGTCGAAGGGTTCAAGAGAGGCCTGGATGTCTTCCTGGAGAGTAACAATATTGTATTTTACAGTTATTGTTAGGTTCTTTAGAAGGACGTAGATCTGGGGATTTATTCTGACAGAATTTTATAGGCTGAACTGCATGGACTAATGTCTTTTTTCGGCCTTAGTAACTGTTACTATGTTACTATGTTAATGGTAAAGGATGTTGAGGCACTGTTGTATCAGGCGCCATCTAAAAATTTGTCAACAGCTCAGTTACGAGCATTAAAAGAAATGCAACAATGGGATGACATTATTTTCCGCAGAGCTGATAAGGTTGGTAACATCGTACTGTTAGAAAAAGATTATTACATTAAAGAAGGTTTGTCCCAACTAAATCAAACGGACACATATTTACAATTGGAAAAAAATCCAATTCCTAAATATAAAGATAAATTGAGGTCCTTCTTACGCAAAAATGTAGAAAATGGTGTTGTAACTAAAAAAGAAGGCAAAAACCTATTTCCTTTGCATCCTTGTATTCCCCATTGGTATAGCATTCCTAAAATTCACAAGTCCCTTTCCCAACCTCCAGGTCGTCCCACTGTGTCTGGGAAAAATTCAATCACTGAACCTCTGTCGCAGTATTTAGATTGGTGCCTCAAACCGCTTTTATCGTAAATTCCTTCATTTGTGAAAGATTCTGGTGACTTTCTAGTAGCATTGCAATCAATTGAATGGCAACCAAATTTTGCTTTAACTTCCATAGATGTGGTAAATTTATACACTAGAATACTGCACAAACAAGGCATTGATGCAGTCAAAAAAATTCTCGAAAATTCAAATAAAACTTCAGATTTTATTTCCTTTATAATTGAAGGTCTAGACTTTGTATTGACACATAATGCTTTCAAATTCCTTAATCAATGGTATTTGCAATTAGTAGGTACCGCTATGGGTACGCCCTAAGCGTATGTTTTTGCCAATTTATTTTTAGCGGTTTTTGAGGAGAAATACATCACCAGCGTAAGAAATCCCTTTTTGAAGCACATAAAATGCTATTTAAGATTTGAGGACGATGTCTTCATCATTTGGGACGGTGGATAGTCTAAATTTGAGAATTTTGTTAATATTTAAACGGTACAAATGATGAAAACATGCGTTTTACCTCCTGTTTTGGTCATGAAAAATTAAGTTTTTTGGACATAGAAATCAGCATCAGAGAAGATGCTAAGCTTACAAAAGTTCATAGGAAAGAACTTTTTTGTTCTTGTTCTTCTTCTCACAAATGCTCTTTAATTTTTTTCGGAAATTTCTTTCAATTCCTTGTTGGTCTAACCCTTCTCATCCCTGATGGCGTTCCTAGGAATTCAAACCCCCCTGCGGCTCCAATATGAGAATTAAGATATTGTCTATTAATGTAAACGGACTCAACTCCCCAGCAAAAAGGTCAATGATGTGGAGAGAGGTGAAGGCATCTAACTGTGATATAGCGTGCATTCAGGAGACCCACCTTCTTTCAAACAGATAATAAACGGCTGCTTCATCCCAGGTTTCAACACGCCTTTTTTGCTAATTACTTAAAAAAAAGAGGAGGAGTGGCCATTTTAATAAAGAACTCAGTGGCCTTTAAATTGATAAATGTCAGTTATGGAGCAGATGGAAGATATATTATTTTGTCTTGTTATATCAACAGCGTCCCTTATACCTTGGCAACGGTCTACTCCCCAAATTCATCGCAATTGACCTTTGCTAGGAAATTTTTCCAAGCATTCAAAGATACTGCCACAGGGGTGGAAATCATCTGTGGAGATTTTAATATACCTGTTATACGCTCCATGGATTGCTCCAACATCAACATCTCACATGCTAAGGAACTTAAGCATCTCATCAATGAATTCCATTTTCATGACATCTGGAGATATTTACACGCATCAGAAAGAGACTATACATTCTTCTCTTCCAGGCATCGCTCATACAGTAGAATTTATTTCTTTTTGGTCGACAGCAAATCTATAAGTAATTGTGTTGCAGCTGATATTGGTTTAATCACTTGGACAGATCATGCGCCGATCTCTTTGTCTGTTCAGGGTGGCTTTAATGTTCAAAATTCCCCCAGGTGGAGATTGAATACTAGCTTGCTTGGTAGGCAGAAGGTACATGATGAAGTAGAGTTAGTGTTAACAGAATATTTCAAACTTAATAATAATGGGGAAATTTCTGACGAGACCCTGTGGGCTGCTCATAAAGCAGTAGTCAGGGGGCAGTTCATAAAACTAGCCTCCATCCAAAAACGGCAAAAAGACGCAGATATTAAATATATATTAACCCGTATTCATCACCTTGAATCCCTGAATAAAGCCAAAGCAACCCCTAACTTGACTAAAGAAATTGTAACCCATAGATTCCAACTAAGGCCTCTTTCACACATCAGGTTTTCGCCGTCAGGCGTGATCCGGCGCTTTTGACAGAAACCGGATCCGGCGAAATGCAATGCCGGATCCGGTTTCCCCCCCATTGACTTGCATTTGCGCCGGATCGCGCCGGATGGCCATGCGTTTCATCCGGTTTTCGCCGGATCCGGCAATGTGTCGCGATCCGGCGTCTGGAAAAAACGGCTACTGTAACGTTTTTTGTCTCCGGCGAAAAAGCCGGACCCACCGGATCCGGCGCGTCCGGCTTTTTCACACAATGAAAGCCTATGAGCGCCACAATGCGCCTGATCCGGCGAAAGCCGGATCCGTTTTTTTTGGTCTGAGCATGCTCAGTAGCTCTGCCCACAAGACATATATAAAAGCAAGACAGTGGGACCCACAGCCACACCCAACATGCCACCCAAGAAAGCAACCAAGCGCAGCAGGAGAAGGCAGGAGACCACTGCAGCACCATCACCACCCCAAATGGAGCAGCAAATGGAACATGCTGAGGAGGGGAGTCCAGCAGCAGATGAGAGAAGGTAATTATCAAATCCCCCATTCCTCCAAACTAGGGCCATGGAATATCAAGATATTCATTGGCCCTTTGTTTCTCTTTATTCAACAGCCGCCCAAGAGATGCAGCAGCAGCAGAAATGGCATCACTGGCAGCAGCAACAGCAGCAGCAATACCCACAGCCATGGAGTCTGGCCATCAACAGGACAGCACATCTTCTTCTGGGAGCCCTCCCTCGCATCGTCAGCGTTTGACGGTAAGTTTTTATTTCCAAAATCCATCATCTCTGTAATATATGTCTATTCATTGCCTTTTATTTCAAAACAGGAATCACAAGATGAAGAGGAGCTCCCAGAAGAAGAAGGAAGGGGTGGACAGACACCTGGAGTGGGCTCACAATTGGTAAGTTTTTTGCATCAAACGCAGAAACACAACATCACACTACACACAACACATAGAAAACAATGTTCTGCAGACCACACACAGCAAACAAATGCCTACATCCAAAGACATAACATTTTTTGTTTTCTTCTCTAGTCTTCCCAATCTGGTGCTCGGCCAAGAGGTCCTCGCAGTGCCTCCCAGGGTCGTCGGCGACAGCAACGCGGCGGTCACCAGCGTGTAAGTATAAATATTTTTGCTTTGTTTTTTTGCACTTTTTATTTCATTTCTTTTGTGGAGGCTAATTATGTTATTTTTGTCTTTTTCTTTAACAGCCTTCACAGCGTGCTCCCGACTGACGGTGAGGATGGAGGACTCGATGTGGACCACCTCATCGATCTCGTCAGAGAAAGGGAGCCGCTCTGGAATATGGCTGACCGCCGCCACGCTGACCTTATCGTTACCCGACGACTCTGGGAGGAAATCTGTTCGCTCCTTGTGGGCCGCTGGGAGGACCTCGATGTTCGGGCCCAGATTAAAGAGCGTAAGTATATACAGTACCGGTTGCTTGATGTAAACCAGTGTTTCCCGAACTCCAGTCCTCGTGGTCCCCACGGATCATGTGTTCAGGATTTCTATTTACTATGGAAATCCTGAAAACATGACCCCTGGGGACCATGAGGACTGGAGTTTGTGAAACACCGATGTTGTATACTAACCACTCCTTTCTCGTTTCAGGGAACAGAATTGTGAATCGGTGGCGGTCTGTGAGGGATCGTTTCAAGAAGGAGTTCAATAAAGAGATGCGGGCCCCGAGTGGATCTGGAGGACGCAGGAGCAAGTACAAGTACGCACAAGCCCTGTCGTTCCTCCGGGAAACAATGGTCACTAGAAGGTAAATATTACACACCACATGTGAAAAAAAATGTTAGATGTAACTTTTTTTTTTCAGCCAGGGCCATACCATGTCAGTATTTTAATTGTTTTTTTTTCTCTTTATTCCACAGCACGGTGAGCAGCACTCGGGAGCCTGCACGATTGGACCCTTCTGAGGCGATCCCTGAGGAGACCGGCACCGAGGGACACTTCGACCGCCCCGGTACATCTGCACCTTCCCAGCCTTCCCACACATTCGACCCATCTGTCCCATCCACCAGCACAGGAGCATCGTGGCCGCCTACATTACATGAAGCTGCTGGTGAGGAGATCGCTTTCCCTTTACCCCACCCTTCTGCCCCTGCCACCTCTAGTACACCTGCGGGTACTGGGTGACAGCGGCAGAGGGGTCAGGAAAAGAGTTATGCGCAAGAGTTCTTGCATCTGAATGCATCTTTCCAGAACTGTCTAAAAGTCTTATCAGAGCAAATCTCCGCAGGCTTTCAGCAGATCAACTCCAGCATTCTGGAGGTGAAGACACTTCTGCAAACCATGCATTCAGAAGCAAGATCTTCGCCAAACCACACCTTTTTCAGGTCTGTTGTGGAGCGCATGGCAACACTATCTCCTACCCAGCAGATGCATGTAATGCATTCGTGCCACGGTGCTCTACAGCAGGTTACCTCCCAACCTCCACCTCCCACCACTGTAGTTCCTCCACCTGCACCCCCTCCAGCCACTTTCCATCCTCCCCCTCCTATTACATCTGCACCCCCTCCAGCCACTTTCCATCCTCCCCCTCCTATTACATCTGCACCCCCTCCAGCCACTTTCCATCCTCCCCCTCCTATTACATACCAGCAACCTCACCAGTACCAGCAACCTCCCCAGTACCAGACATCTCCCCACTTCCAGCAACCTGCCCCGTACCAAACTCCTTCCCCATACAACTTTCCATCAACATCATCTGCTCCTACAGTCCCTGCCCAACCCTCCACTCCACCGCCCACCACCTCTTCTGCCTCCCACATGTCCACCCATTCTGTAGCTTTTTCCACACCTTCACCTCTAACTGTTCCTTCCCCACCACGATCCCAGTCCTCTCTCCACACACCCAGTGTCGAAGTGTCCCGCAGCCCCTCCAGCAGTATTTCCACCCCACACTACACAGATTTGTAATGTGTGTTTTTTAATAAAAATGCCCATTGGGTTTAAAACCTTTATTAAAAGTTTTTTGCACTTTAAAAACATTTTACAAAAAAAAAAAATTTAAATAAAAGTTAAATTATCGTTTCACAATGGTTGTCTGTCATTTCTGTCTGCGGCGAACTATGTTTAAAAAAAAAGGTTAAATACAGGGTATTTAAAAGGTAAAAAGGTATTCAAAACCAGGTATATAACTGTGGGTAAATTTTAGCTTTTTGCCACAGTTGTGTTCCTGGTTGTGTTTGAAGCAAAGTATTTCACCTAAAAAGTTGTGTTTATTGTTGGTGATTTCCTAACAATGTACACAACTTTTGTTAAAAGGTGAAATACTTTGCATAAAACACAACCAGGTACACACCTGTGGCCTAAAGCTAAAAATAGTAAGACCATGACAAGATAGCCAACTTTGGTTGGCAAAGGTATATACTGTTGGTCCAGAAGGTACACAAGTTTGGTTAGGGCACAAATCTTTCACACTCTGTCATCCTGCCAGTGTACTCTGCCTTGAGGTGACATAAAGTATAGTGCAAAATTGTCCCTCATTACTGAAACCGTCACAGAACTTCTAGTGGTAATATTTCCAATGACAACATCCATCTTCGCCAGTAACTTGCTCTTCTCTCCAACCTGCACTTTCTTCTCTACAACCTGTCAAAGAAGGGCTGTAGGAACATGCTATATATAGTTTTCCAGTAGCCAATCCCGTTCGGAAGGCCACAAGGGTCAATTTTAAAAACCGGATCCGGCGTAATCCGTTGAAAAACGGATAGAAAAACGGATGAACCGGATGAGACGGATCCGGTTTTGTCTGTCAAGAACAAGACGGATCCGGCAGAAAACCGGATCCGGCACATCAGGTTTTACAAAACATTTGCCGGATCCGGCATTCCGGCACGACGCCGGATCGCGCCTGACGCCGAAAACCTGATGTGTGAAAGTAGCCTAAGATCCCTACTCCTGCAAAAATACGAACATAATCTAAAAAAAAATAGATCGACATTTTATGCTATGGGGGATAGAGCGGGGTCCTTATTGGCAAGAAGGACGAAAAAACGTGAGATTCAATCTAAAATAGAATTCCTGAGGGACCCAAATGGAACAATCACTAGACATCCCATTGAAATAGCAGAAGCATTTGCGAAATATTATGAGGCCCTGTATAATCTAAAATATGATTCCAACACGTCACAGCCGACTCAAGTGGATATACAGGGCTTTCTAGACACCCTGGATCTTCCCTGGGTCTCAGATGAGCAATTAGAGGAACTTAATCTTCCCTTTACTACACATGAAATCCTAGGTGCCATCAAGATGACTAAGTCTAACTCTGCCCCGGGCCCTGATGGGCTGCCATACGAATATTACAAACAATTTACATCCACTCTGTCCCCTTTTCTGTTAAAAACTTTCAATTTTTGGCAAAATAAAGGGTCAATTTCTCCAGACAACTTGGAAGCGATTATTATCACACTACCCAAGCCAGGGAAACCTGCAGACACCCCGGGTAATTTTAGGCCCATTTCACTCCTAAATTGTAATGTTAAAATTTATGCCAAACTAGTGGTGGATAGACTTCATAAAGTGATCCCGGCCTTAGTGGCTCCAGACCAAGTTGGTTTTGTGACAGGCAGGCAATCTAAGGATGGCACCAGACGGATGCTTGACTTGATTGGACTGGTGGAGATATCGGGTGAACCCAGTGCATTCCTATCTCTTGATGCTGAAAAAGCCTTTGACAGGGTGCACTGGGGATACCTGGAGAGAGTTCTAACAAAATTCGGGTTCTTGGGGAAAATTAGGTCATCCATTCTAGCTCTCTACTCTTACCCAAATGCGTCGGTGTTGGCATCGGGGTTTCTGTCATCTAAATTTCAAATAAGTAATGGCACTCGCCAGGGGTGTCCATTGTCTCCCGCTATTTTTGCTTTAGTGGTAGAACCTCTGGCGGAAGCTATACGAAAAAACATAGCCATTTCTGGTATAAGAGTTGGGGAATTTGAACATAAACTTGGTTTATACGCAGATGATGTGATAATTTCCTGTTCTAACCCTGTAGTTTCGATTCCAGCAGTGGTGAACACATTATCGAACTTTTCTAAAGTGTCGTATTATAAGCTTAATGCGGCAAAGTCTTTGATATTGCCGTTTAATGTACCGGTGGAGGCCAGGAGTGTGCTGGAGGGGGCCTTTCAATTCAAATGGTGCGACAGGGGGATACCTTCTTTAGGTATTAAGCTGACACCATCGCAGATGTTAATTAAAGAAAATTTGGAACCTCTGATCCAAAATTTAGAAAAGGAATTGTGTAGGTATGAAAAAATATCGTTGTCCTGGATGGCCAGGATACAGTCCTTTAAAATGGTTTTCTTACCCAAAATATTGTATGTGCTCAGATGCTTACCCATCAAAATTTCTCACAAAACCCTGATGAAACTTCAATCGTTGACTAACAAATTTGTCTGGGGTAATAAAAGGGCCAGGGTCGCAGGTAAAGTGTTATATCCCCCATATGACTCAGGGGGACTGGGCACCCCAAACATAATGGCATATTATAAAGCCTTACTAATTGAATCACTAAAGGAATGGTGGCGCCCAGGCAATTCACATAGATGGGCTCAGATTGAAAATTTCCTGTCCCGCCAGGGCTCGGTCAGAAGAATGATGGAAGCAGAATATTTGAGCCGTTCACGGTTCTCCCCGTGTGTTCCCACCATGTCAGCTTCCCTGGAGGTCTGGCGAGATGACTTGATTCATAAGATTCAGATTCCTCTTTCAGAGATTTCCCTCAAGTCGTTGGAATCTCAAATCCCCTTTTTGAATCTAGCCAGGTGGGAGGGATCGGGTATTACAGTGCTGGCGGATCTATTCTCTGATTTGGGTGTTAATCCCTTTAATGAAATAGTACGGAAACACCCCTCTTTAAAGGGTTGTTTCTATCAACACATCCAAATTAGTCATTTTCTGGCCTCTAAATTTCCTCTAAAGTCGAATCCTCTGTTACCTACAACAAAGGCTTTGGTATTTAAAAAGATAATTAAATCCAAAGGTATCTCCTCAACATACAAATGGCTCAATAACCCCCCCGAAGAGCAAAAATCTCCTTATATGAATAAATGGGACGTGGAGTTGAATGTCTCAACCTCTCCTTCAAACTGGCACTCGGCTTCAGCAAATATCCAAAAATATTCCAAGTGCATAAATCATCTGGAGCAACTGAAAAAAGTACTCCTGCGATGGTATCGGTCCCCAGCCAACTTAGCACAATTCCTCCCAAATTATTCGCCACATTGTTGGAAGGGCTGCCTCCAAAGGGGTACTCTTGGTCACTGCTAGTGGGCTTGTCCCAAGGTTTTCTCGTTCTGGCTGGAGGTGTTTGGCCTGATGGGTGAGCTGACAGGCAATCCTATTAATCCGAATCCGGGTCTGGCAGTGCTAAACGTGGGTATAGAGGAGTTCTCTTGGGAATCCAGGGGATTATTGGTTCACATTCTAGTTGCTGCCAGATATTGCATAAGTAGCTATTGGAAATCCCCAAAGACACCTACATTAGTTGAACTATATAACCGAATTAATCTCCAGTGCCAATACGAGTTCTGTCTGGCTCACTCCATCCGCGCCAAAAACAAAATACTTCAGACTTGGGACATGTGGCTAAACTCTGTATATGCATCCCCTGTCAGGCATCTGTTTCCAGGGCAAACTGTCTGAGATTAATAAAATGGGTCAAATAGGGTCAAAGAGAGTGTTACGCAGGGAGTTCATCCATACCACATGTTAATATTCAAGATGTTTATATCTATGTTGTTGTTACTGCTCGGGCTACCCCGGAACGCTATCTAATTCCCTAGCTCCCCCCTCCCCTTCCCTGGTTGCCTCTTTGCAACCATCCATGGTTCTCCCCCCCCCCCCACCTCTTCCTCCCTTCCCCTTTCTTATCTTCCTTTCTTACTCTCTGGTTCTGGTTGTTTGAAACCCTCGTTTTGAGGATTAAAGAGTAAATGGTAGGCTGACTTTATACGTATTAGGTGTTGATTAACCAAAGAAAAAAAAAAAAGTTGTAACTTGCATCAGACATGATTGTTGGTGGTGTGATAGGATATGTGAATCATAATCAACAGATATACTACCACGTGTTACAGCGTTGTTCTCTTTGTGTATTAATGCCATTGATACCTGAATTTTTCCTTTTTTCTAATGTAACTTCCTACAATAAAAATTGATTGGAGTAAAAAGTTCATAGGAAAATAACAGCCACTAATTCTATGCTGCATTTTGATTCAGCTCACCCCTGTTATACCAAAAGAAAGCTTACCATATAGCCAAATGTTGCGGTTAAGAAAAATGAATAACGATGTGGCTTGTTTTAAACAGCAAATGGAGGAATTAAAGGATCGTTTTTGGATAGGGGCTATCCATCTAATCTATTAAATGAAGCTGAAATGCGAGTCATAAATAAAACACAGCTTGACCTTTTGAGAAAAAAAACAAACCGTTTTAAAAAAAAACATTTCCCTTTGTCAGCACAGGAGAAGTTTTTTAATTTTTGTTTCAAACACACCCCACTTGATAAAACCCTTCATGCATCAATTCGTAAGAATTGGCACATTTTGGAGTCTGACAATGATCTGAATAAATGTGGAAAAATCAAACCTTGGTTTGCTTACAAAAGAACTAATAACTTGACAGATTTATTGGTGCATAACCGTGATTCAAAACCACACGATAATTGGTTCACCAGCAATACCCCTAAAGGGAATTTTAAATGTGGGGATTGCAATTTTTGTCAGATTCATTTAACGGGGAACTTGCTGCAGATTGGCCATATCCAGCATAGGGTTAATGATTTAATCACTTGCAAAGCCAAATATGTTGTTTATATCATTTTCTGTCCATGTTCTTTTTATTATATAGGAAAAACGATAAGATCAATGTTTGTAAGATTTCGTGAACATTTTCATTCTATTTCTACAGGAAAGGGATCACTAAGATTTATAAAGCACATCCAACAGAAACATGAATCTAATCCTCAATGCCTGCGTTTGGCAGGATTGGAATAGTTAAATTTCCACCATGCGGAGGTGATCATAATAAAATCCTGCTGAGACGGGAAGCAAAATGGATCATCCAAGCAAAAGCGCAAGGTCCCTTAGGACTGAATGAAAGATTAGATTACTCCTGCTTCTTGTAATAATGTGCTTTATTATAATTTCTATCTGAATTGCAATCAACGTATTTTGTTATGTAAGAATGTTTGTCATTTTATAATTGCACAGTTTTTTGTATATTTTTTAATTTTGTTTGTATATTGATTATATGCAAAATTTTCACAATGAGATGTATAAAAGGAAATGACATAGTAATTGTTACATCTGGACCCGTGGAAGCGTGCCGAAGCCCTGTTTCTTGCCTGCATGCCTGCATTTATCCTGCCCTCATAAACCTTGTCCATGTATACTTTTCTGAAATAAAGGACTTAGGATTTTTATGATACTGTTAAACGGAGTGTGCTGCTTTTTTCCTTATTTTTTTAAATTTTGGGATCTATTTTCTCCTGCTATCCCTGTGAAAATAAAAAAAAAAATGGGAACTTAACAATATTTTTGTGGAATTTTTTTTTTTTTCATTTTCACAGATCAATGTTGTAAAATTCTGTAAAGCACCTGTGGGTTCAAGGTGCTCACCACATATCTAGATCAATTCTTTGAAGGGTCTAGTTTCCTAAATGGGGTCACTTTTGGGGGTTTCCACTGCTTAGGCACATCAGGGGCTTTACAAATGTAACATGACACCCACAGACCATTCCATCAAAGTCTGCATTCCAAAACCTTACTCCTTTCTGAGCCCTGCCATGTGACCAAACAGTACCCTTGTGAAATTAAAAAAAACTGGGACTAAAAGAATTTTTTTGTAGGAATAATTAAATACATTGCATAAAAAATGTTGGGGCTCATTTTCTCCTGTTACCTTTGTGAAAACAAAAGCATTTGAGTCTAGAGTAACATTTTTGAGAAAAAAAAAGCTAAATGTTAATTTTTACCTTCGACATTTCATTAATTCTTGTGAAGCACCTGAAGGGTAAATAAACTTCTTGAATGTTATTTTGAGCACCCTCAGGGGTGCAGTTTTTAGAATGGTGTCACTTTTGGGTATTTTCTGTCATAATGACCCCCCAAAGTGACTTCAAATGTGATATGGTCCCTAAAAAAATGGTTTTGTAAATTTTGTTGTAAAAATGAGAAATCGCTGGTCAACTTTTAACCCTTATAACTTCCTAACAAAAAAAAAATTTTGTTTCCAACATTGTGCTGATGTAAAGTAGACATGTGGGAAATGTTATTTATTAACTATTTGTGTGATGTCATTTTCCTTTAGACCAAATTTTTTTTACTTTCACAAGAGTAACAGGAGAAAATGGACCAAACAATTTATTGTGCCATTTCTTCTGAGCATACAGACATCCCATATGTGGGGGAAAACCACCATTTTTGGTACCGCCATAATCGTACTGACCTGGATAATTATGCTGCCAGGTCATTATACTGTACAGTGAACATGGTAACTAAAAAAAAACCTACAAAAAAACAATTGTGGAATTGCACTTCATTGTATTTCATTCAAAATTGCATTTCACGGCACTTGGAATTTTTGTACTCATTTTCCAGTATATCATATGATAATATAAATGGTGTCATTCAAATGTACAACTTGTTTGGAAAAAAACAAGCCCTCGTATGGCTATTTCAACATATGATAAAAAGTTATAGCTCTTAAAAGAAGAAGAGGGGGAAAAAAAACAAAAATGAGAAAAAAACAAAAATGGGAAAATAGCCAGCTCAGGAAAGGGTTAAAAAGTAATGGACATAAATTGGAAGCACTCCAATAGCCCTGAAAAGATGTGTATAACATTCTAAGGTCTCCTAGGACTGTATCCAACTCCTTAAATGCAAAGACAGCCTGACAATACTGTATATGGCTATGGGAAACAGATGGTGACCGTTCTTCACTGCTGTGCTGTAACAACCACACATTCACTGTAAGTTCTGCTGATTTATGACTTTCTCTCTCTATTGCTCAGTTGTGAGCTGTGACATCCTCTCACTATCAAGACTCACCCCAAAATCCCTGCTGCAATCCCTGCCTCTGATTTTATACAGTCTATGATGTAGTCCCAGGCTATAAAAGGCATTACAAGTAGGGCCACCCGGTCATGTCGGAAGTCAAGTTAAGCCTTCTCTGGCTGTTTGGCCATTTTAGTCAAATTGAACTCCAAATTTGCACGGTACAGCAAACCCCTTAAAGTGCAACACAAATCTGATTTGCATACAATGTGCTCATCTCTAGCAAACATCTGCATTAAACTGTACAATCGGCTCTACTACATCTGTACACTGAACATTTTTACATACGAGCACAGGAGGAGTATCTGGTTCTTCATGATACTGCCTTATCCGCTGTTCTCGAGTCTCCTGGATATGGGATAGTTCAAATAGACATTGGTTAATAAATCTGCAAGATCTGTTCACTTACATAATATTTAAGTTTAAAACGCAATTCCATATGAGTTATGGTTTTCCAGTAACGCATAGCAAAAGTGAATCTACATACCCCCATATGTTTGCTGTTAACATCTGCGTCCAGGTAATGTGGGTTTATATTGAATGGTACCAATCCAAGAGCCTGAAGAGAGGGTGGGTACACAATTGGCATGTCGTTGGTGGTGTTGATGCTGATTGTAGCCACATTGGTACCGGCACTGGATCCTATGTAAGGGATTCCGTCCTGCAAATATCATGACTCAATGTTAGTAATTACTAAAAAATAATACCTGGATAGCTTAAAAAAGTTATACACACCTTGACAAAATGTACTTTAATTCCTTGACCACCAAACACAATTTTCAACTTTCTGACAGGGACAAATTTTCTAAATCTGATATGTCACTTTATCCCAGTAATTCAGAGGTTGTATTTCTGTGACATGTTGTACTTGTGGTAAATTTAGGTTGTTATGCGTTGCATTTAGTCATAACTAGAGTTGAGCGATACCGTCCGATACTTCAAAGTATCGTATCGGATGGTATCGGCCGATCTTTAAAAAAAGTATCGGTATCGCCGATTCCGATACCGGAAGTCCCATTCAAGTCTATGGGACTTCCGGTATCGGAATAAGAAAAACCCTTTCCTGCCCTTGTACAGCCTCTCTGGGGTCTGTACGGGCCTTTCGGGGGGCTGTGCCGGCCTGCCAGGGGGTCTGTGCAGGCTCCGGTGGTCTGTGCCGGCCTGCCGGTGGTCTGTGCAGGCTCCGGGGGGCTGTGCCGGCCTGCCGGGGGGCTGTGCCGGCCTGCCGGGGGGCTGTGCAGGCTCCGGGGGGCTGTGCCGGCCTGCCGGGGGGCTGTGCCGGCCTGCCGGGGGGCTGTGCAGGCTCCGGGGGTCTGTGCAGGCATCGTCCGATGGGACTACAAGTCCCATCGGGCGATGCCTGCTACCATGACAGTGATTGACACATTAGCCAATGATGGGACAGTAGTAGTCCCATCATCCGGCTAATGTGTTAAATGTAAAAAAAAAAAAAAAAAATTACATGCTACATACATACAACATGCATACTACATACATGCTACATTCATACTACATACATGCTACATTCATACTACATAAATACTACATGCAACATACATACTACATATATACTACATGCATGCTACATACATACTACATGCTACATACATACTACATATATACTACATGCATGCTACATACATACTACATGCTACATACATACTACATATATACTACATGCATGCTACATACATACTACATGCTACATACATACTACATATATACAACATACATACTACATACATGCTACATACATACTACATACATACTACATACATACTACATGCATGCTACATACATACTACATGCATGCTACATACATACTACATGCATGCTACATACATACTACATACATACTACATGCTACATACATACCACATATATACTACATACATACAATACATTCATACAATACATACATAGACATACAGTACATATAACATAGAGTAACATACTTACCAATACTTGTCACATTGTTCCCCGAAGCCATTGTCTTTTCCGGGATAAATATTAACATAACAAACCACAAAAATACTCACCCACGATCCGAAGCAGTCCACGAGTGTGTCCCACGACGATCTTGGGTAGAGAACTGCAGCATCAGATGATGCTGCCGTTCTCTACGGGCTGCAGAAATCCAATGACGGAAGGTAGGTATCCTTCCGCACTGTATTCCTCCGCCACTTAAAAAAAAAAAGTCCCTAGTCTCACTTTATGCCATTGCTGTGTGGGAAATTCCCACACAGCAATGGCATAAAGTGAGACTAGGGACTTTTTTTTTTTTAAGTGGCGGAGGAATACAGTGCGGAAGGATACCTACCTTCCGTCATTGGATTTCTGCAGCCCGTAGAGAACGGCAGCATCATCTGATGCTGCAGTTCTCTACCCAAGATCGTCGTGGGACACACTCGTGGACTGCTTCGGATCGTGGGTGAGTATTTTTGTGGTTTGTTATGTTAATATTTATCCCGGAAAAGACAATGGCTTCGGGGAACAATGTGACAAGTATTGGTAAGTATGTTACTCTATGTTATATGTACTGTATGTCTATGTATGTATTGTATGAATGTATTGTATGTATGTAGTATATATGTGGTATGTATGTAGCATGTAGTATGTATGTAGCATGCATGTAGCATGCATGTAGTATGTATGTAGCATGCATGTAGTATGTATGTAGCATGCATGTAGTATGTATGTAGCATGCATGTAGTATGTATGTAGTATGTATGTAGCATGTATGTAGTATGTATGTAGTATATATGTAGTATGTATGTAGCATGTAGTATGTATGTAGCATGCATGTAGTATATATGTAGTATGTATGTAGCATGCATGTAGTATGTATGTAGTATGTATGTAGTATGTATGTAGCATGTATGTAGTATGTATGTAGTATATATGTAGTATGTATGTAGCATGTAGTATGTATGTAGCATGCATGTAGTATATATGTAGTATGTATGTAGCATGCATGTAGTATGTATGTAGTATGTATGTAGCATGCAGTATGTATGTAGCATGTATGTAGTATGTATGTAGTATATATGTAGTATGTATGTAGCATGCATGTAGTATGTATGTAGCATGCAGTATGTATGTAGCATGTATGTAGTATGTATGTAGTATATATGTAGTATGTATGTAGCATGCATGTAGTATGTATGTAGTATGTATGTAGCATGCAGTATGTATGTAGCATGTATGTAGTATGTATGTAGTATATATGTAGTATGTATGTAGCATGCATGTAGTATGTATGTAGTATGTATGTAGCATGTATGTAGTATATATGTAGTATGTATGTAGCATGCATGTAGTATGTATGTAGTATGTATGTAGTATATATGTAGTATGTATGTAGCATGCATGCAGTATGTATGTAGTATGTATGTAGTATATATGTAGTATGTATGTAGCATGCATGTAGTATGTATGTAGCATGCATGTAGTATGTATGTAGTATTTTTTTTTTTTTTTTTTTAACATTTAACACATTAGCCGGATGATGGGACTACTACTGTCCCATCATTGGCTAATGTGTCAATCACTGTCATGGTAGCAGGCATCGCCCGATGGGACTTGTAGTCCCATCGGACGATGCTTGCACAGACCCCCGGACATCAGCACAGCCCCCCGGCAGGCCGGCACAGCCCCCCGGCAGGCCGGTACAGACCCCCACAGGGTGCACAGACCACCGGCAGGCCGGCACAGCCCCCCGGCAGGCCGGTACAGACCCCGGGCAGTCCACACAGCCCCCCGGCAGGCCGGCACAGCCCCCCGGCAGGCCGGCAGAGACCCCCGGAAGGCCCGAAATGACGGCGCATCATGATGCGCACACACCGCGCATCATGATGACGTCAGGCCGTCAATCAACTGAACTTCCGATTCCGATGCCGAATTCCGATATTGAAAAAATATCGGAAGTCGGTATCGGAATTCCGATACAGCAAGTATCGGCCGATACCCGATACTTGCGGTATCGGAATGCTCAACACTAGTCATAACAAAAATAATACATTTGACAAAAGCAACACAAAAAACCTTTCTGAGTGTAAAACCACAAAAAAAGGTCAGAGTATTTTACACAAAATTATCCAATTTTTATTAATACATTTACATTCCCAAATGGATTTGCACATAGAAAATCAAAAGAGATTATATACCGCTTTGGCAAAAATTAAGAGACCACTTTCAAATGTTCAATTTGTCTGATTTTTCTCTTTATAGGTATATTTTTCAGTAAAATGTAAATTGTTCTTTTAGTCTACAATCTTCTGACAACATGTCTCCGAATTTCCAAGCAATAAATTCTGTATTTTTTTTCTGACAAAGAAAAATGGTCAAAATTTAAAAAAAAACAGTGCTTCCAGACCTCAAATAATGCAAAGAAAACAAGTTCATAATCATTTAGAAACAACAATAATAATGTTTTAACTCGGGAAGAGTTCAGAAATCAATATTTTGTGGAATAATCATGATTTTTAATCCCAGCTTTCATGCATCTTGGCATGCTTTCCACCAGTCTTTCACACTGCTTGTGGCGCGCGCAAAAATGTAAGCAGTTCTTCTTTGTTTGATGGCTTGTGGCTATCCATCATCATCTTGATTACATTCCAGAGGTTTACAATGGGGTTCAGGTCTGGAGAATGGGCTGCTCATGACAGGGTTTTGATGTGGTGGTCTCTTAATTTTTGCCAGAGCTGTATAAAGCACTATGGATAATCCATAGGAAAAAAAAAACACATTTGCATAAGCGTTCCAAATTGTGCCATAAAAAAAAACCATACTCAAGTGAGATGGAACCTAAAAATGCAGCAGCAGTATTTTAAAGGTACTATAGTGCATGGTGTGCCACGCCTCCTGACGAAAACCGGCGAAACGCGCATAGAAGCGGCAGGCTGGGGGTCTGTTATTGCTTACATCATGTGAGTTATAGCTTTTTGCATTCCCCCTTAATTTCTTGTTGCTTAATTTTTGTGGTTTTACACTAAAAGTTTTTTTGTGTTATTTAATGATTTTGGAGTTCTCATCAGATTAACTGTTGATACCTACTTTGGGAAAATGTGTTTAGTTTTACAAAAATGTAGCAAAAATTCCCAATTTTTAAACTTAGAATTGCTATGCTCTTAAGGGCGCAGTCAGACAGCCATATAATACAAACGAAGATCACATTGTAATGCACAGACTCGCCGGCGGCTCTCCTGACACGAGCGTGACAGCATGTATTTCTACATGCCACCGGCCAGTCCGAGCATTGTGATGTGATCGGCGTCAGTGTTATATGGCCGTCTGACTGCACCCTAAAGGAAATCAGTAAGTATGATCAGTGTATATAGGTATGTAGATCATAGGAAGTTGAACAAAATGATATATTGCTATCTGCACTCCGATGTCTTATTCCAGAGAAATCCACATTTTTCTTAAGTATAAATGAGCTGCTAAAGGGAATCTGTCAGCAAATTTTTGATATTTAATGAGGGTAGCATAATATAGAGCAAATGAGCCCGATTTCAACAATTCCCCTTGAGAAAGCACTGTGCGAAACGAGCATCAGGGTGGTTGTAGCACTTACCACATCATACTATGGGTAATTGCTTTTGTCTGTATGATCTTTATTTCTGTGCGGTTTTGTGCCCTTTTCATATATAATTATTTATACATTATTGCACAGCAACAAGGAAATCATCTTTATACTTTATGGACATTTAACTTAGATGCCTATGTACAGTATATATATATATATCCATGCCTTTTTACCAATTCTAATAGCTTTAGATTGGATTTATATGCCACTTATTACTGCTGTGTGGGATTATCTGCCTATTTTCTTTGCATTTCCTCTGAAACCTCATATTTTGTGCACTAGTATATGTTTTTACCTGTGCATAATAAAATTGATTTATATTTAAACATGTGAGTGGTTTTGTGAATACCTTTGGTATTCATATACAGTCATATGTAAAAGTTTGGGCACCCCTATTAATGTTAACCTTTTTTCTTTATAATAATTTTGGTTTTTGCAACAGGTATTTCAGTTTCATATATGTAATAACTGATGGACTCAGTTATATTTCTGGATTCAAATGAGGTTTATTGTACTAACAGAAAATGTGCAATCTGCATTTAAACAAAATTTGACCGGTGCAAAAGTATGGGCACCCTTATCATTTTCTTGATTTGAACACTCCTAACTACTTTTTACTGACTTTCTGAAGCAATAAATTGGTTTTGTAACCTCATTGAGCTTTGAACTTCATAGCCAGGTGTATCAAATCATGAGAAAAGGTATTTAAGGTGGCCACTTGCAAGTAGTTCTCCTATTTGATTCTCCTATGAAGAGTGGCATCATGGGCTCCTCAAAACAACTCTCAAATGATCTGAAAACAAAGATTATTCAACATAGCTTTTCAGGGGAAGGATACAAAAAGTTGTCTCAGAGATTTAACCTGTCAGTTTCCACTGTGAGGAACATAGTAAGGAAATGGAAGAACACAGGTGCAGTTCTTGTTAAGCCCAGAAGTGGCAGGCCAAGAAAAATATCAGAAAGGCAGAGAAGAAGAATGGTGAGAACAGTCAAGGACAATCCACAGACCACCTCCAAAGACCTGCAGCATCATCTTGCTGCAGATGGTGCCACTGTGCATCGGTCAACAATACAGCGCATGCATAACGCCTTTTTGTATGACCAAACAACTCAATCTTTGTTTAATCAGTTCACAGGACCTTCTTCCAAAATGTAACTGGCTTGTCCAAATGTGCTTTTGCATACCTCAGGCGACTCTGTTTGTGGCGTGCTTGCAGAAACGGCTTCTTTCGCATCACTCTCCCATACAGCTTCTCCTTGTGCAAAGTGCGCTGTATTGTTGACCGATGCACAGTGACACCATCTGCAGCAAGATGATGCTGCAGGTCTTTGGAGGTGGTCTGTGGATTGTCCTTGACTGTTCTCACCATTCTTCTTCTCTGCCTTTCTGATATTTTTCTTGGCCTGCCACTTCTGGGCTTAACAAGAACTGTACCTGTGTTCTTCCATTTCCTTACTATGTTTCTCACAGTGGAAACTGACAGGTTAAATCTCTGAGACAACTTTTTGTATCCTTCCCCTGAAAAGCTATGTTGAATAATCTTTGTTTTCAGATCATTTGAGAGTTGTTTTGAGGAGCCCATGATGCCACTCTTCATAGGAGAATCAAATAGGAGAACTACTTGCAAGTGGCCACTTTAAATACCTTTTCTCATGGTTTGATACACCTGGCTATGAAGTTCAAAGCTCAATGAGGTTACAAACCCAATTTAGTGCTTCAGGAAGTCAGTAAAAAGTAGTTAGGAGTGTTCAAATCAAGAAAATGATAAGGGTGCCCATACTTTTGCACCGGTCAAATTTTGTTTAAATGCAGATTGCACATTTTCTGTTAGTACAATAAACCTCATTTGAATCCAGAAATATAACTGAGTCCATCAGTTATTAGATATATGAAACTGAAATACCTGTTGCAAAAACCAAAATTGTTATAAAGAAAAAAGGTTAACATTAATAGGGGTGCCCAAACTTTTACATATGACTGTATAGACATTGCTATCGGAGTAAGGCTAGTTTCACACTAGCGTTTAGAAGGCCTGCGTAGTTCCTCTGTAAAGCCCCGCCCACAGCCGCACCTCTTCCTTCAGCTCTGCCTACGTCGGCATGCGTCCTGAGTACCCTATCTTTAACTCTAGGTACGCAGGCCATGCAAATGTATGCAGATGCCGACGCATGCTTCGTTTTGACGCTGCGCCGACTGCAACAAACTGCAACATGAAACATAGAAAAAACAAACAGAAATATTTGGTATCGCCGCATTGAGAATCACACGATCTATCAATAAAAAAAAGGATTAACCCGATCGCTAAACAGCGTAGCGAGAAAAAAATCAAAACTCCAGAATTACGTTTTTTTGGTCGCCAATACATTGCATTAAAATGACGGGCAATAAATAGATCGTATCTGCACAAAAATGGTATAATTAAAAATGTCAGCTCGGCATGCAAAAAATAAGCCCTCATCGACCCAAGATCACGAAAAATGGAGATGCTACACGGGTCTCGAAAAATGGCACAATTTTCTTTTTAGCAAATTTTTTAATTTTTTTTCACCACTTAGATAAAAAAGAACCTAGATATGTTTGGGGTCTATGAACGCATAATAACCTGGAGAATCATAATGGCAGGTAAGTTTTAGCCTTTAGTGAATCTAGCAAAAAAGCCAAACAATAAACAAGTGTGGGATTGCCTTTTTATTTGCAATTTCACCACACTTGGAGTTTTTTTCCAGTTTTCTCTTACACGACATGCTAAAATGCTAGAACCATTGGTATCGTTCAAAAGTACAACTTGTTCCGCAAAAAATAAGCCCTCACATGGCCATATTGATAAAAAAAAAGTTATGACTCTGGGAAGAAGGGGAGCGAAAAATGAAAACACTTAATGTGTTTTTAATTGGTAAAACGAAAAAAACTGGTTTGGTACCCTGTTAGCCAGTAGAAAAAAATATATAAAGTGCTCTCAGTGAGAGAAACAAAATAGGAATCTTGTGGGTGTGATACTTTTTAATGGCTAACAAATTATAGTGAATGATGTTACAAAGCAAGCTTTCGAGACAACTTGCGTCTCTTCATCAGGCTGATATAACAAAATATTTAAAGAAACCTTATTTATATACAGTAGAAAGCACAGGCATGTTGTGATACATGGACATTTCAATAAACAAACACTGAGCTTGAAAGAGAGAATCCTTAATTAGGTAAGATTTGATAAGTGGTGTGAAACTTCTGTGAGATCAAAGGGCTGATGGTGCCTTCATTGTTTTTGGAGGAAATAGCCCAGATATAGTAATGGACCATAAATCCTCCTGACAAATTGAGTCCTGTGTGAACAGAAACAAAGATTGTAATGAATTTGTATTCCCACACCCTGCAACGTTTCTGTGATTTAAAATTGCCTTTTAAAATGACAACTTTCATATTATCTATATTTCTATATTTATCAATGGCGGTGGGATTCAACACATTTCATCCAACCATAAACTTGACATTTGACCACTCAAAAACAAAAATCAACTTCCTAGACACCACCATAAAAGTCCAAAATGGTTCATTCCAAACATCAGTGTATCGGAAACCAATTGACCGTCCCACATACTTCAGATGGGACAGCTTCCATACTAAACACATTAAAAAGTCCATTGTCTACAGCCAGGCTCTCAGATATAACCGTATCTGTTCCAGTCCTAAGGACAGGGATGAACACCTAACTTCACTTAAAATGTCTTTTTTAAATCAAGGTTACCATCCCACCTCCATTGATGATCAGATCGTTAGGGCCACAAGGATCCTCTGAAGTCAAGTACTTCAATACAGAAAAAAAGAGGAAAATCATTGTGTACCTCTGGTAGTAACCTACAACCCACAGCTTGAAATACTGAGAAAAATGGCTAAGAAACTTAACCATATCCTACACAAGGATGACCGGTTAAAAATATTATTCAAAGACCCCCTTGCTATGTTACAGGCAACCTCCTAATCTAAGAAACATCATTATCCGAAGTTCAATGCCCTCAGATTCACCAAGAGGAACATATCCTTGCAATGGGAGAAGATGCAAAACCTGCATTCATATAGAGACCAAAGACAAGATCCAAATCCCCAACACACAGGAGGACTATAAGATCCCCGGGATATTCACATGTTCCTCTTCCAATGTGGTGTATTTAATTCTATGGAATACATGTCCTGTGGGTGGCCTCTATGTTGGAGAAACAGGACAGAGACTGTAATTGTATGACGATGAGACCTCATCCTTGCTCTCAGACAAAAAAACCCATTTACCTGTGGCCAAACATTTCTGTGGTCCAGGACACAACATAGACAATATGAAAGTTGTCATTTTAAAAGGCAATTTTAAATCACAGAAACATCGCAGGGTGTGGGAAAACAAATTAATTACAATCTTTGATTCTGTTCACACAGGACTCAATTTGTCAGGAGGACTTATGGTTCATTACCATATCTGAGCTATTTCCTACAAAAACAATGAAGGCACCATCAGCCCTTTGATCTCACAGAGCTTTCACATCACTTATCTAATCTTATCTAATCAAGGATTCTCTCTTCAGGCTGAGTTCACAAGTAGCGTTTTTTTGCGTTTTCGCTGCGTTTTTAAACACGTGATCTTGCCGCAAAAAAAACAAGCATCCCATGCAATCCTATGGCATTCCGCACATGCTGTGCTAATGCTGCGTATTTATCCGCGGCGGAATTGCATCGCGGAAAAATACGCATGTACATTCTTTGTGCGGAATCGCGGGAAAATCCGCACACATAGGAATGCATTGTTCCGCTTACTTTGCATGTGGCTGTGCCCACCATGCGAAAAGTAAGCGGAACATTTGCGGATGGTACCCACGGTCTGGAGTACAGGAGATTCTCCTCCAGGCCCTGGGTACCATATCCCTGTAAAAATAAAGAATTAAAAAAAAAAAATCATGTTATTCTCACCTTCCGGCAGTCCTCGCAGTGTCAGCAGGCCTCAGCGATGCTCCTGGCAACTCCTGTTCCCAGCGATGCCTTGCGACAATGACCTTTGATGACTTTGCGGTCTCGCGATACCGCAGCGGTCTCACGAGACCGCGACTTCATCAAAGGTCATTATCGCAAGGCATCGCTGGGAACAGGACTTGCCGTGAGCATCGCGATGATCGGGAACACTGCGCGGGACGCCGGAAGGTGAGAAAAACACCATTTTTTATTTTTTTTATTATTTTAAACATTAGATCTTTTTACTACTGATGCCGCATCGTCAAACACTATTCTGCAAGCTAATTACGCTTGCAAATCGCTAGTTTTTCCGCGGTAAATACGCGGGAATTTAAAATGCGGATTTCTCACATATTTCCCGTGGAATGGAATTCCCGCGGAAATTACACACATGCGCACATAGCCTTAAGTACAGAGTTTGTTTATTGAAATGTCCATATATCACACCAAGCCTGTGCTTTCTACTGTATATAAATAAGGTTTCTTCAAATATTTTGTTATATCAGCCTGATGAAGAGACGTAAGTTGTCTCAAAAGCTTGCTTTGTAAAATCATTCACTATAATTTGTTAGCCATTAACCTCTTAACCCCAAAGGGTGGTTTGCACGATCATGACCGGGCCAATTTTTGCAATTCTGACCACTGTCCCTTTATGAGGTAATAACTCTGAAACGCTTCCATGGATCCTGGTGATTCTGACAATATTTTCTCGTGACATATTGTACTTCATGTTAGTGGTAAAATTTCATTCAAATAACTTGCGTTTATTTGTGAAAAAAACTGAAGTTTGGCAAAAAATTTTAAAATTTCGCAATTTTCCAACTTTGAATTTTTATGCCCTTAAATCAGAGATACGGCACACAAAAAACTTAACAAGTAACATTTCCCACATATTTACTTTACATCAGCACAATTTTGGAACCAAAATTTTTTTGTTAGGAAGTTATAAGGGTTAAAAGTTGACCAGCGATTTCTCATTTTTGCAACACCATTTTATTTTTATGGACCACATCACATTTGAAGCCACTTTGAGGGGTCTATATGATAGAAAATACCCAAAAGTGACACCATTCTAAAACTGCACCTCTTAAGGTGCTCAAACCCACATTCCAATAAGTTTATTAACCCTTTAGGTGCGTCACAGGAATTTTTTGAATATTTAAAAAAAAAAATGAACATTTCACTTTTTTTCACAAAAAAAAATACTTCAGGTTCAATTTTTTTTATTTTACCAAGGGTAACAGGAGAAATTGGACTGCAAAAGTTATTGTGCAGTTTATCCTGAGTACGCTGATGCCTGATATGTGGGGGGGAACCACTGTTTCGGCGCATGGCAGTGCTCAGAAAGGAAGGAGCACCGTTTGACTTTTTCAATGCAAAATTGGCTGGAATTCAGATCGGACGCCATGTCACGTTTGGAGAGCCCCTGATGTACCTAAACAGTGGAAACCCCCCACAAGTGACCCCATGTTGGAAACTAGACCCCCCCAAGGAACTTATCTAGATATGTGGTGAGAACTTTGAACCCACAAGGGCTTCACAGATGTTTATAACGTACAGCCGTACAATTAAAAAAATCATATTTTTTCTACAAAAATTATCTTTTAACCCCCAATTTTTATTTTCCCAAGGGTAACAGGACCCTAAAAGTTATTGTGCAATTTGTCCTGAGTACGCTGATACCCCATATGTGTGTGCAAACGACTATTTGGGCGCATGGCAGAGCTCGGAAGGGAAGCAGTGCCATTTGACTTTTTGGCTGGAATTGAGATCGGACACCATGTCGCGTTTGGAAAGCCCCTGATGTACCAAAACAGTGAAAACCCCCACAAATGACACCATTTTGGAAACTAGACCCCACAAGGAACTTATCTAGATATGTGGTGAGCACTTTGAACCCCCAAGGGCTTCACAGAAGTTTATAATGGCGTGAAAATAAAATCATTTTTTTCCACAAAAATGATATTTTTGCCCCCAATTTTTTATTTTCCTACGGGTAACAGGAGAAATTGGATCCCAAAAGTTGTTTTGCAATTTGTCCTGAATAAGCTGATACCCTATATGTGGGGGTAAAACACTGTTTGGACGCATGGCAGAGCTTGGAAGGGAAGGAGCACTGTTTGACTTTTTCAACGCAGAATTGGCTGGAATTGAGATCAGACGCCATGTTGCATTTGAAGAGCACCTGATGTGCCCAAACAGTGGAAACCCCCCAATTATACCTTCAACCCTAACCCCAACACACCCCTAACCCTAATCTCAGCCCTAACTCTAGCCCTAGCCCTAACCCTAGCGGGAAAATGGAAATAAATACATTTTTTTTTTAAATTTTATTATTTTTCCCTAACTAAGGGGGTGATAACGGGGGGTTTGATTTTCTATTTATGGTGGTTTTTATGTTTGGCAGCTGTCGCACGCTAAAAGACGCATTTAATTATAAAAATAGTTTTTGCATCACCACATACTGAGAGCTATAATTTTTCCATATTTTGACCCACCGAGTCATGTGAGGTCTTATTTTTTGCGGGACGAGTTGACGTTTTTATTGGTATCATTTTCGGGCACGTAACATCTTTTGATCGCTTTTTATTCCAATTTTTGTGTCGCAGAATGAACAAAAACCAGCGTTTCATGAATTTCTTTTGGGGAGTGCGTTTACACCATTCCGCGTGCGGTGAAATTGATAAGACGGTTTTATTCTTCGGGTCGGTACGGTTACAGCGATACCTCATTTAGGTCTTTTTTTATGTTTTGGCACTCTTATTCAATAAAAACAATTTTATATAAAAAATAATTATTTTTGCATCGCTTTATTCTGCGAGCTATAACTTTTTTATTTTTTTGCTGATGATGCTGTATGGCAGCTCGTTTTTTGCAGGACAAGATGATGTTTTCAGCGGTACCATGGATATTTATATGCGTCTTTTTGATCAGGCGTTATTGCACTTTTTGTTCGGCGGTATGATAATAAATCATTATTTTTTGCTTCGTTTTTTATTTTTTAAGGGGTTCGCTAAAGGGGTTAGCTAATGGGACAGTTTTATAGGGCGGGTCGTTACGGACGTGGCGATACCAAATATATGTACTTTTATTGTTTTGTTTTTTTTATTTCCAAAAAATGAATTAGGGAATTTTTTTTTTTTTATAATTTATTTAGCGATTTTTTTTAAATTATTTTTACACTTTTTTTTTTTAACTTTATTACATTATCCCGGGGGGACATAACTGTCATGTGACAGATCGCTGATCTGTCACATCACAGATCACTGTGACAGATCAGCGATCTGTCACAGGCACTGCACTTGGCTTCCTCGTGCCTGCGCTTTGCAGGCACTGAGGAAGCCAGCTCCCTGCAGGCCCCCGAAGGTCCCCGTTGCCATCTTGGATTCGGGGACCTGCAGGGATGGAGCCCCCCGCAGCAGCGCTGCACATTGCGCTGCTGTGGGGGGCTCAGGGAAGCACGGAGGGAGCCCCCTCCATGCCGAGGCTCCCCTTTAACCCCCAGTACACCGAGATCGTGTTTGATCGCGGTGTGCAAGGGATTAACGTGTTGGGGGCGGTCCGTGACCGCCCTTGACACATTGTGCCCGGGTGTCAGCTAAGATGAACCAGCTGGCACCCGGCCGCAATCAGCGGCGTTCACCACGTGGGCACCGCTGATCACTGTGACGTACTATCCCGTCCCTGGGAATTAAGTCCTAGGGCACATGGACAGGATAGTACGTCACATGGCAGAAAGGGGTTAAAAGTCATATAAAGCCCCTGGTCCCGATGGTTATAGTAACAATTATTATAAGTCTTACCGCGACATTCTTGTCCCCCATTTAACTAAACTGTTTAATGCCGCTGCGTCCGTTGGTTCCTTCCCTAGAGAAAATTTAGATGCTACAATCATACTAATTCCCAAACCCAATACTAATCCTGATCAAATTCTTAATTATCGTCCCATTTCATTAATAAATACTGACCTCAAAATTTATTCTAAAGTTTTAGCTAATCGTCTTAATATTATACTGCCTAAGTTAATTTCCACAGACCAAATTGGCTTTATCAAACACCAGCAGTCCATTGAAGGGACCAGACGGCTGATAAATATTATAAAGTTAATCAATTCCCCAAAACTTCCTTCTGCTCTAATTTCATTAGATGCAGATAAAGCGTTTGATCGCTTGAATTGGACCTTTCTCCGATGCTCCCTACTAAAATATGGATTTAATTTAGACTTTCTCACCAAACTTATGGCCTTATATTCTGACCCTCAAGCAAAAATTTACATTAATAATCACTTTTCCCCCCCATTTCCAATGGTACCCGGCAGGGTTGTCCCCTCTCTCCATTGCTTTTTGTCCTTGCCTCCATTTCTAAAGGCCTTAATTTTTACACGGACAAAGAATTATCCTGGTGGGGAAAATGTCTAGCAGCCAAATCAATATTCCTTCCCAAAATCCTTTATGTTTTCAGATCCCTTCCCCTGCTTGTTTCCACTTCTTATTTAACTAGTCTGCAGACACGCCTTAATTTATTTATTTGGGGAAATAAAAAGGTCCGTATTGCTTCAAATCAGTTATACAAACATAAGTTACGTGGAGGTATGAGACTGCCTAACATCTCAGACTTTGTTTAATAAGATTAGAGTAATAATAAGCTATGTTGGTGGTCAACTGGCCATATACCTTCATGGGCGGACTTGGAATTATATTTTAATAAAAATTCCCCTCCTTGTTCTCTTATTTTGAATGTATTGACATCTAAGCATTTATCGTGGTATTTGTGGTTTGGAGGTAATTTTTTAAATTTAAGAGTGTTTTTTCTATGATTCAACTCCTGTTGAGTCTTCCTCTCTCTTTTCTGGCCTCTGTTTATTCATTCGATTTGCATTCTACTTGGGCTGACTGGGGTATTTCTAAATTAAATGACATCTTTGATGGTCATAAATTTGTATCTTTTTCTCATCTTAAGAATAGGTTTGGGGTTCCCTCCTCTGCTTTTCTACACTTTACTATGTTGAAAGAATTTTTGACTCCACTGGTGACTCGCAGCCCTCCGCTATCGGAGCCAGCGATCAATATTTTATGCAACTCAGGTCATAATATTTTTTGGTCCACTCGTTATATCTACCAGTGGTTCAACAATGATTCTGCATTTATAAAATCCCCATATATGAAAAAATGGGAATCGGTTTTGAATTTTTCTGTTACCCCAGATGTTTGGGACTTGACCATGTCTCTAACCTATTCTGCTACCATGTCTATGGCTCTCCATGAGTCCTACTTTAAAATCATATCGAGATGGTACTATTCGCCATCTCGTCTAGCTTTTATCAACCCTTCCATCTCCCCTCTCTGTTGGAGGGATTGCGGGCATCATGGTAGCCTTTTCCATTTATTTTGGTTTTGTCCATGTCTTCGGCATTTTTGGGACGACATCTCCTCTCTTATTTCTCATATTTTAAATCAATCAGATTTTTCACTGACTCCTCAGTTCGCCCTGCTCTCATTGGATGCTGTCAGAGACACCGCACTGAACTTGCTCACTGAGCCAGTGCACGTGTCCTGAGTAAAGCGAACAGTGCTCAAAGCTACCTGTGGAGCGGGCAGCAACCGAATAGATGCGTACTTCAGAGCTGCAGGACCTGAAGCACGTGACTGCTGGGGGCGTGGCCTAAACTCCACAGAGCTAGGAGCTGCAAGACAATTCCTAGCAGAGTAACTGCGAAACAAAGTTACCAAGGGGAATAGACAGTGAGAATAGTCAGGACGTAGCCAATGAGTCACACACAGAGATAGCTGTAGGGTACCAAAGGGGGCGAGCAGAGAGTAGTCAGGTCACATGCAATGAGTCATACACAGATAGTTGCAAGGTACAAGAGGGGCGAGCAGAGAGTAGTCAGGTCACATGCAATGAGTCATACACAGATAATAACGCAGTACAAAATCAACAGGCAAACTCACAACGGGAAACAGAATCGGGTCAGAACCATATAAACAAGCTATAGCAACAAACAGGCACACGGGGGTCAGCACACTAGGCCAATGGCAAAAGTATAACTGGCAGGGATTGAAGCTACCCAGGGGTTTATGAAGCTCTCCCAGAAACAGAAAGAGGCCACAATCATTAACCCCAAGTGTGCAGGTCAAAACCTGCACAGAGCTCCAGACATTAACCCCCAGTGTGCAGCTCAAAAACCTGCACTGGGATCATGACAGTACCCCCCTCTCAACGGGGGGCCACTGGACCCCCAGGCTTCCCCGGGTACTTGGCATGGAACACCTGAACTAGGCGATCTGCATGTACCGAGCGAGCAGGGACCCATGAGCGCTCTTCTGGTCCATATCCCTTCCAGTGGACCAGGTACTGCAAAGAGCAGCGCACCCGCCGAGAGTCCACAATATGTCCGACCTCATACTCCAATTGACCCTCCACCAGCACTGGAGGAACAACAGTCTCAGAGTTCTCTTTGACAGATCCTGCTGGTTTCAACAGAGACTTATGGAACACATTAGATATTTTTAAGGAGGCGGGGAGACGCAACCTATATGCCACAGGGTTGACTATCTCCATAATCTCGTACGGACCAATGAACTTTGGTCCCAACTTAACTGATGGTACCTTTAAGTTGATGTTACGCGTGGAGAGCCAAACCTTCTCTCCCACCTGAAACATGTCTCCCGAGGCTCTTTTTGTCCGCAAAATATTTGTATCTCCCCTGGGCTCGAGAGATATTACGCCGGACTTCAGCCCAGAGGTTTTTTAACCGTTGAACGGACCCCTCTGCTCCTGGACAACCGGAATCCACCTGAGAAAACTCCCCAAAATGCGGATTAAAGCCATAGTTAATCAGGAATGGGGACATGTTGGTGGACTGACTCACCCGGTTGTTAAAAGCGAATTCAGCCAACGGTAACGCATCACACCAATCCTCCTGTCTGGCGGAGGTCAGACACCTGAGAATTTGTTCCAGGGATTGATTGGTGCGTTCTGTCTGACCATTACTCTCCGGGTGATATGCCAACGAGAAGGAGAGTGAGATGCCCAATTTCATACAGAACGCCCTCCAAAATTTGGCCACAAACTGCACACCTCTGTCAGACACAACATTCAGGGGTACCCCATGCAATCGGACCACATGCTGCACAAACAATCTTGTCAACGTTTCTGCTGAAGGTAATGCTGCCAAGGGAATGAAATGGGCCTGTTTAGAAAACCTATCCACCACCACCCAGATCACGGTATTGCCCCTGGAAGGAGGAAGGCCGGTAATAAAATCCATGGAAAGATGAGTCCATGGCCTATCAGGAACCGGTAAAGGTATGAGTTCCCCAGCCGGTCGGTTATGCGAGCTTTTGGAACGGGCACATATGTCACAAGCAGAAACAAATTCCTTGACATCGGACCTTAATGAAGGCCACCAAAAACCCCTGGCTACTGCCTCTCTAGTGGCCGTGATACCTGGATGAGCACTCAGCCTAGAATCATGAAACTCCTGCAGAAGTCTAGGCCACAATGAACCTGGAACAAACAGTTTATCGCTTGGCCTGGTTGCCGGAGCTAGGGCTTGAGCCCTTAGGATTTCTTGTTCCAACTCAGTTGAGACCCCCGCCACTACCACCCCTGGGGGAAGAATGGAGGACGGCGGCTCAGGGGGAGACACAGGATCAAAACTTCTGGACAGGGCATCCGCTTTAACATTTTTGGACCCCGGTCGAAAAGTAATTGAGAACTGTAATCGTGAAAAAAAAAAGTGACCGACGGGCCTGTCTAGGAGTAAGCCTCTTAGCAGATTCAAGGTATGCCAAATTTTTGTGATCCGTGACAACCGTGATAGGGTGAGCCGCCCCTTCCAAAAAGTGCCTCCATTCCTCAAACGCCAGCTTGACCGCAAGAAGTTCTCTATTGCCTACATCATAGTTTTTCTCAGCTGAAGAGAACTTCTTGGAGAAGAAGGCACAGGGTTTGAGATTGGTAAGGGTGGCCGGACCCTGGGACAGCACAGCCCCCACCCCCACTTCAGAAGCATCCACCTCCACAATGAATGGTTTGGACGGGTCAGGTTGCACCGACACCGGGGCAGACATAAAACATTTCTTAATCGCTGAGAAGGATTCCTTAGCGAGTACAGACCAATTTTTTACATCAGCTCCCTTCTGGGTAAGATCCGTGAGTGGTTTCACCACTTGTGAGAAACCTTTAATGAATCTCCGGTAATAGTTCGCAAATCCTAAGAAGCGCTGGAGCCCCGTGAGATCTCGAGGCTGAACCCAGTCAGCGATCGCCAGCACCTTCTTAGGATCCATACGAAACCCCTCACAGGACACAATCAACCCCAAAAAAGACAGCTCCTGTACAAAAAACGAACATTTTTCCAATTTGGCGAACAATTGGTTCTCCCTGAGTCTCTGGAGAACTGTCTTTAGATGTTGCAAGTGAGATTGACTGTCCGGGGAATACACCAAAATATCATCCAAATAAATAATAACAAAACGGCCTATCAGATCAGAAAACACAACATTGATGAAATTTTGGAAAATAGCGGGTGCATTAGTTAACCCAAATGGCATTACCAGGTTCTCAAAGAGTCCTTCTGATGTGAGGAATGCCGTTATCCACTCGTCCCCTTCCCAAACCCTTATCAGATTGTAGACCCCCCGCAGATCTAACTTGGAGAACCATTGGGCCCCAGCTAACTGATTACATAAGTCTGGGATGAGGGGAAGCGGGTAAGAGTTCCTAACCGTTTTCTTGTTCAGTTCCCGAAAGTCGAGGCACGGCCGCAAACCACCATCTTTTTTCTTCACAAAGAAGAACCCTGCTGCCACAGGTGACACAGAAGGCCTGATATGCACTTTGCGGAGACTCTCAGCTATGTACTCCTTCATGGCTTGGCGCTCAGGCCCAGACAAATTGAACAATCGAGCCTTAGGTAACTTGGCTTCGGGTACTAAATCAATGGCACAATCATAGGGTCTATGCGGTGGCAGCGCCTCAGCCTCACTTTCGGAAAAAACGTCTTCGAAATCTTTCAGGTACTCCGGAATACCTTCCAGATTGACAGACGACACAGACACGGATTTAACAGCGTTAACAAGATGTCCCCGGTTACCACATTTATTATTGCATCCCCATTGAGTGATTTCCCCTGTAACCCAATCAATGGTAGGATTATGGCGTTGAAGCCAAGGCATCCCCAGTACCAGTCCTGCAGGCAAGTTATCTAGCACCAGACAACTTAGTTTCTCCCCATGAGTGGAACCCACTTTTAGAGAAAAAAGTTCAGACCTGCAACAGATACCATCTTGGGTAAGAGGAGATGAGTCAATTGCCACAAGTTTATCAGGATCATGAAGCCTGACTGTCCCTATCTTATTAAGAGTCATAACCTTGGTATCAATCAGGTTCACAGCCGAACCGCAGTCAATAAAAGCAGTAGTCTGAACAGGACCATAACCAAGTTCCAGTTCCACCTGCAGCACCATCTTTGCACATGAGGAAAATTGTACCTGAAGGTCTGGGTAGCCTCCTCGATTACTACCCAAACCTAGTCGTTTCCCGCCATCTTGGAGGATGACGGACAGGAGGGGCAGTCCTTCTTCCAATGTCCAGATTTCCCACAATAGAAGCACAACTGCTTTTCCCGGCGGCGTCTTCTTTCCTTTCCCTCACAGGTGACAGCGCTCACCTCCATAGCCATAGGAAGAGTCTGGGTCTCATCTCCACTGAAGAATAAGGGCGATTCCCATTGCATAATGCCTCTAGCCCGCAGCCTGCGATCCATGCGAACCGCTTGGACCATGGCATCCTCCAGGGAGTCAGGCGGAGGATGGAGTGCCAAAGCATCCTTCAGACGTTCACACAGGCCTCTGTGGAACAGCCCCCGAAGGGCGGCATCACTCCAGGAAATCTCCGCTGCCCAACGTCTGAATTCAGTACAGAACCATTCGGCCGAGTGCTCCCCCTGACAGACACTCATTACTTTGTCCTCAGCCAACCGCACTCTATCAGGCTCATCATAAATAAGCCCTAAGGCTTCAAAAAATGCATCCACAGACATTCTCTCAGGGGCAGAAGAGGAAAGCGAGAACGCCCAGGCTTGTGGGGACCCCCTAAGCAGGGACATCACCACCCCCACCCTCTGTTTCTCATCCCCAGAGGAGCGGGGTCTCAAAGAAAAAAAAAGCTTACAGCCCTCCTTAAATGCCCTGAACTCATCCTTGTTACCAGAAAATATATCTGGCAATTTAACCGGGGATTCAGGTGGGATTAAAATGACATCTCTATTCCCCACCTGCTGGAAGCCTGCGGAAAGTACCCCCTGAACTGAGTCCTCAACCCGCCGTTGGGACTGGGCCAGAGCTTGGTGTTCCAAACAAAGCTTCTGCAGTGACTGAGTCAAGCTTTTCACCTGCTCAGATAAAGCACACATTGGGTCCATGCTGCAGAAGTGAGGAGAGAAAAAAAAATTGTAGGCCAGTTATATTGTCAGAGACACCGCACTGAATTTGCTCACTGAGCCAGTGCACGTGTCCTGAGTAAAGCGAACAGTGCTCAAAGCTACCTGTGGAGCGGGCAGCAACCGAATAGATGCGTACTTCAGAGCTGCAGGACCTGAAGCACGTGACTGCTGGGGGCGTGGCCTAAACTCCACAGAGCTAGGAGCTGCAAGACAATTCCTAGCAGAGTAACTGCGAGACAAAGTTACCAAGGGGAATAGACAGTGAGAATAGTCAGGACGTAGCCAATGAGTCACACACAGAGATAGCTGTAGGGTACCAAAGGGGGCGAGCAGAGAGTAGTCAGGTCACATGCAATGAGTCATACACAGATAGTTGCAAGGTACAAGAGGGGCGAGCAGAGAGTAGTCAGGTCACATGCAATGAGTCATACACAGATAATAACGCAGTACAAAATCAACAGGCAAACTCACAACGGGAAACAGAATCGGGTCAGAACCATATAAACAAGCTATAGCAACAAACAGGCACACGGGGGTCAGCACACTAGGCCAATGGCAAAAGTATAACTGGCAGGGATTGAAGCTACCCAGGGGTTTATGAAGCTCTCCCAGAACCAGAAAGAGGCCACAATCATTAACCCCAAGTGTGCAGGTCAAAACCTGCACAGAGCTCCAGACATTAACCCCCAGTGTGCAGCTCAAAAACCTGCACTGGGATCATGACAGATGCAAGTCGTTTGAATCCTTCTGTTAGGAAATTGGTTATTCTTTTACTTTTGGTTTCTAAAAATGAAATTGCGTTTTATTGGAAATCCACTCGAGTGCCCTCTTCACTCGATATTATTGCAAAGCTGACTTTACATAAGTCATATGAGCAAAAATTGGCGTTGCTGAATGGCTGTCTTCCTTCCTTTATAAAGAAATGGTCTCGTGGCTGGAAATGTTTCCATGAGTTCTTCTTATTATTATTATTTATAGTCTGGTTGTGTTTTTTATTTTTTCTTTCATGTGTCATGAATGCCTCATGATATTGCATTTATGTATGCTCTGTTATATAATGTTAATAAAATTGTTTGGAAAAGAAAGGGGTTAAAAGGTATCACACCCACAAGATTCCTATTTTGTTTCTCTCACTGAGAGCACTTTATATATTTTTTTAATTGGTAAAACACTTGTTTATGATTTTTTTTTTTTCATTTTATTATGTGGGTTTTTAGTGGGTTTATAGCAGGGCCCAACAGGCCACCATGTTCATCAGACCTTTTGGTTATCTTTGACCTCTCGCTGACATAGCAACCATTGGCACATAGTAATGGCATCAAAACCATTCAAATGGCGTGATTGTGATTGATCATGGCAAATATACAGTTATACAACCAAAGACTGCAATGGCATTGGCCTTGGCTGTTTAGGCAGGAGCTCGACTGTCAGTTAAGCCCTGTGCACACATGACCACCATTACGTACCTGTAATGCCTTTGCTGTTATGACGTACATGTACGTCAAATGTCAGGAAGGGGTTAAAGAGGACCTGTCAGAGTTTTCCTAAATATTCTGCTGTCTGTTTTCTTTTTTCTTCTTTTTTTGCTAAATCTGCCAAATGCTTTCAGTGATATGTACGTTTACGGTATATTTAGTGCATATTTTTATGGTCTTTACCAATAGTGCGCTGCTCACAGGATTTTCTGGGGTGTTAATTTAGACTGCTTGGCATTATTATCCTGTGACATCATATAAAAAAGCACTTTATAAAAGTCCCATCTCTCTGGAACCATATTTCAGGTTTAACAAAGAAAAAAAATGAGTACTCATGGTCAATTTTGATTTGGTGACAGACCCTGTTTATAATGCTTCTCTATGTCCCAATACATCACTACTAGCAGGGGTCTCAAACTTGTCTGGGTATATGGGCATACATAGAAAAAAATTTAGCTTGATGGTCCAGATTCTTTGCAGGATGAGATGAAATTTTTAATCATTCCATATTTTTCTATACACCTTTTGAGCATTTTTTTTTACATTTGACGTGTTATTTGTTTGTTTTAAATGGCAATAATTGTGTGGGTTATGGTACAGTTTTATAGCTTGGGACAATATGAATGTGGAGATAACAAATATGCACTTTTTGTTTTACTTTAGTTTGTCCATAAAACAGCCTTTTTAGTGGCAAAATATTTTTTTATACTTTTCACATTTATTATTTTCTTTTTTTTTGTCCTCCATTTGGCCCCATACAATATTATTGTCTTACAATTAGCACCATATATAGTAATTGTGGCCAATATCTTGTAGTAAATGTCCTCCATCCTGATCCCCATATTGCAGTAATGTCCCCATAGTAAAGTAATGTCCCCCATCCTGGTTTCTATCCAGTAGTAATGTCCCCATCCTGTTCACAATATTGCAATAATGTCTCCCATCCTGGTCACTATCCTGTAGTAATGTCTTTTCTCTCATTCAGAGCAATATGGATGACTCGTGTGGATAACGCCATGGTGTCTACAGTTAGGTCCATATATATTTGGACAGAGACAACATTTTTCTAATTTTGGTTCTAGACGTTACCACAATGAATTTTAAAACAAAACAATTCTGATGCAGTTGAAGTTCAGACTTTCAGCTTTCATTTGAGGGTATCCACATTAAAATTGGATGAAGGGTTTAGGAGTTTCAGCTTCTTAACATGCGCCACCCTGTTTTTAAAGGGACCAAAAGTAATTGGACAGATTAAATAATTGTAAATAAAATGTTCATTTCCAGTACTTGGTTGAAAACCATTTGTTGGCAATGACTACCTGAAGTCTTGAACTCATGGACATCACCAGACGCTGTGTTTCCTCCTTTTTGATGCTCTGCCAGGCCTTCACTGCGGTGGTTTTCAGTTGCTGTTTGTTTGTGGGCCTTTCTGTCTGAAGTTTAGAATCATAGAATCGTAGAGTTGGAAGGGACCTCCTGGGCCATCTGGTCCAACCCCCTGCTCAAAGCAGGATTCGCTAAATCATCCCAGTCAGATGTCTGTCCAGCCTCTGTTTGAAGACTTCCATTGAAGGAGAACTCACCACTTCTCGTGGCAGCCTGTTTAGTCTTTAACAAGTGAAATGCATGCTCAATTGGGTTGAGATCAGGTGACTGACTTAGCCATTCAAGAATATTCCACTTCTTTGCTTTAATAAACTCCTGGGTTGCTTTGGCTTTATGTTTTGGGTCATTGTCCATCTGTAGTATGAAACGACGACCAATCAGTTTGGCTGCATTTGGCTGGATCTGAGCACACAGTATGGCTCTGAATACCTCAGAATTCATTCGGCTGCTTCTGTCCTGTGTCACATCATCAATAAACACTAGTGACCCAGTGCCACTGGCAGCTATGCATGCCCAAGCCATCACACTGCCTCCGCCGTGTTTTACAGATGATGTGGTATGCTTTGGATCATGAGCTGTAGCACGCCTTCGCCATACTTTTCTCTTTCCATCATTCTTATAGAGGTTGATCTTGGTTTCATCTGTCCAAAGAATGTTCTTCCAGAATTGTGCTGGCTTTTTTAGATGTTTTTTAGCAAAGTCCAGTCTAGCCTTTTGATTCTTGATGCTTACGAGTGGCTTGCAACGTGCAGTGAACCCTCTGTATTTACTTTCATGCAGTCTTCTCTTTATGGTAGATTTGGATATTGATACACCTACCTCCTGGAGAGTGTTGTTCACTTGGTTGGCTGTTGTGAAGGGGTTTCTCTTCACCATGGAGATTATTCTGCGATCATCCACCCTGTATTTGTTATCCAGCACTTGCTGATTACTGTCATATATTTTACTGCAGAGTATTTTTGCAAATCTGTTTTCTTGTTGTGTCTCAGTTAGTGGGTGGTGTGAACGTTGTCTTACCGACTTGTTCACACTTGTGCATGTCACTTATGTTTTTAATCCGTTTTTTCCTTGCCTAGCATGGTTTGAGAGACCCCACCCCTCTCTTGTGTGGCATGCACAAAAGAGCTGTCTTGCACCACAAGCCCATACTAAGAAGCGCCTGTCCGAATCCTGTTCATTTTAGACACTGTTCAGATGTTCAGGTTTTAAAAACATTAGATAGGGACTGCTTCAATACGGGTTACCTTGATGCGGTGAAGCAGCTTGGTATACATTTTTTTGCAAAAAAAGTATCGACTAAATACCCTGTATTTGTTATCCAGCACTTGCTGATTACTGTCATATATTTTACTGCAGAGTATTTTTGCAAATCTGTTTTCTTGTTGTGTCTCAGTCTTCTCTTTATGGTAGATTTGGATATTGATACGCCTACCTCCTGGAGAGTGTTGTTCACTTGGTTGGCTGTTGTGAAGGGGTTTCTCTTCACCATGGAGATTATTCTGCGATCTTCCACCACTGTTGTCTTCCGTGGGTGCCCACGTCTTTTTGCATTGATGAGTTCACCAGTGCTTTCTTTCTCAGGATGTACCAAACTGTAGATTTTGCCACTCCTAATGTTGTAGCAATTTCTCGGATGGGTTTTTTCTGTTTTTGCAACTTAAGGGTGGCTTATTTCACCTGCATGGAGAGCTCCTTTTTACCGCATGTTTCCTTCACAGCAAAACCTTCCAAATGCAAGCACCACACCTCAAATCAACTCCAGGCCTTTTATCTGCTTAATTGAGAATGACATAACGAAGGGATTGCCCACACCTGTCCATGAAATAGCCTTGGAGTCAATTGTCCAATTACTTTTGGTCCCTTTAAAAACAGGGTGGCACATGTTAAGGAGCTGAAACTCCTAAACCCTTCATCCAATTTTAATGTGGATACCCTCAAATGAAAGCTGAAAATCTGAACTTCAAATGCATCTGAATTGTTTTGTTTAAAATTCATTGTGGTAATGTCTAGAACCAAAATTAGAAAAATGTTGTCTCTGTCCAAATATATATGGACCTAACTGTATGTGTTGGAATACCAAATTTGCCTTCCTGCCACCAGAGTTTTTTCCCCTTCATCCCCTCTTAGGGCTGGACATTGCAAGTTCTCCTTCTTATGAGAAATCCATGACTTTTATCCAAAAACTCTTTGTTCCTGTGCCAAATTTATAATGTTTCCAAGGACAGTACTGCAACCTTTTCACAGTTCCAAAGAATGATGGCTTAGTCAGACCACTTCCAAACCAGAAGAGATTCAATTGATTTGTGATAGACATAAGATTTTGCATGGAATGCCAATGTGGTATTTGCAGGTACGCAGGATGCAGCGTCGAGTCACGAGACAACTACGGTGCTTTTAAAGTTTCGTTTATGGGACTTGAGGGGACTTCCCTCAGTCACGGCCTGATCACCGAAACAGGGTTAACACAGGTTGCCCACGCAAGGGCTCTAATCAAGCAAACACGGTAATGTAGAACACGACAACTCCCGGCAACGGCCGGTCACTATAGGGCCGCAGTGTGGCCGACTACGGGTCCTTAAGTCTAGAGTCTACTTAGCTGTCCCGACGTCCCTCGCCATTCTGGCTGCTGGCCTTTTGACGAAAAAGTTGCTGGGCCCAGTTGTTGAGGCGCTGTTGGAGTCTTCGCGCTCGATGGCACGCTGAGGCCTTTGGAACCCCACGGGCCTCGGCGGAGTCCTGGGACGAGTAGGCCGCAGCCCCCGGAGCCTGGCAGGCGGCAGGGGTGTGCGGTGGCGAGTGACAGGCCACCTGCGCAGCTAACGGCTGCGACGGGGAGTAGGCGGTCAGGAGTGGCCCGGCCCCTGATGCAGCCCACAGCGGGACAGTGGTGGCCGCCGACGGCGCGGTGCTGGTCGCGGCCACTGGTGTGCGCAGGGTGGCTGCACGGGCTGCGGATCCGAGCTCAGGGGAAGCGGCCGCCGCAGCCGCGGGCAGAGGGGAGATAACAGCGGCCACGAGCTGTGCTGGGGCCGCAGTGGCCGTGGGCTGTGGAGAGGCAGCAAGTCTGGGACGATTTGCTGGATACCATCCCCCTGGAGTCCTCCCTGGTGCTGGTCCGTCACTCTGGTTGGCAGTCGCTCCCACGCTCTCCTATTTTCTCTGTCCCGGTCTGCTGACTCATCGTCTGGGGAATTCCCCGCCCCCTTTATACTGGTCCCTCCCCTAGCTCTCCTGTGTGTCACAAGGGTGCGTCGCTGAATACTGTCCCCGGGGACAGTTTCCCCCGGAACCTGGATGACGGCCCCCTTGGTTCCGGCCCGGGCATCTGACAGGGGGGCCGCTCTTCCCACACTCCCCAGCCCTGTATGCTTGCCAGTCCTCAGGTGAGGGTTTTCGTAAACTCAGTTTAGCTATTTGGGATGCCAGTCCTTGTCGCCATACGAACTGGTCCTGTTCGTAATGTTCAGGGGGTTTGCCAGCTGTTGACCGCTCGGAAGCGTTGAAGCTCAGGTGTGGTGGAGTCTTCTGGGGTGGTGGAGAGTGGTTGACTAGTTGGTCCTGGTGGACTGTCTGGGTCCACTGTAGTGCTTTCAGTAGGGCGACCCGCCGATGCGACGGGGAAGTCCTCTTCGTCATCCAGGTCCCAGGCCGGGGGTTGGGGACCTGGGGGGGTCGGCTCGAGCCGCGGGGGATCGATAGACGTACACGGTCGTAACATGTTACGGTGCACCACCCGAGTGAGAGGCGCGTTGCTTCTTTCCGATTGTATCTCGTACACAGGCCCATCAGGGCTTATTCGGCGCAACACTCGGTACGGGTTTTCCTCCCACCGTGGTTCTAACTTATTCTGGGGGCGTTGATCAAGGACGAGTACTTGATCCCCTGTCTGAAAGTCAACGGGTGGGGGCAGTGCTCCTCCTGGTGTTCTAGATCCTGGAGCTTTGTATGAACGATACGATGGAGTGTCTGCAGCCGGTGCCGGTGGCTGCGGACCCACGAGGATACGCCGGTCCAGGGTTGGAGTTCTTCCGGGTTAAATTCCACCTCCGGAATTCCTTTGCCTTCCCGTCCAAACAGCAGTGAGTAGGGGGTGTAACCAGTTACTCGGTGTACCCGATTGTTATATACCCACACTAGCTCGGGGACATATTCAGGCCAGTGGGCCTTCCGGTCGCTCTCCAGGGTGCGCAACATTTGGATCAGCATACGATTGAATCGTTCGCAGGCTCCGTTTCCCTGCGGGTGGTATGGTGTAGTCCGTGATTTATCGATGCCGTATAGATGACCTTTCCTAGGAAGCATGCCCCTTGGTCCGAATGTATTCGTTGTGGACAGCCATACACTTGAATAAAGTTCTTACAAATCGCATAGGCGGCCGACTCTGCTGTTTGGTCTCGGGTGGGGGTGACCATGGCGAACTTGGTGAAATGGTCCACCATCACGAGACAGTGTTCATACCCCTGGTAGGCAGGACCTACGGTTAGATAGTCCACCGTAAGAAGTTCCAAAGGGGCTGATATTACAATAGTTTGCACCGGGGCTCGTTGCGCGGGGGGCTTAGTAAGCTCACATGAGCGACAGGTACGACAAACTTCTTCTACAGCCGTGTGCAAGCATGGGTGGTACATTATCTCCTGCAACCATTGTAGCGTCTTTTGAGCACCAAAATGAGCCCCCTTTTCATGGGCCTCCCGGGCTAGTTGGTCGAGATGGGTTCCGGGCACGATCACCTGCCATATTGTAGCTGACGTAGTTCGCGACAGGGTTTTTCGATATAAAAGTCCCTTTTTGATGGTTATTTTGTCCCACTGCCGCAACATCAGTAACACATCTTGGGTCAAAGTTTGTCTTTGTGAGCCCGTGGCCAATTTACCGGTAGCCACCCAACGGCGCAGGAGCCCAATTTCCGGGTCTTCTTGTTGCTGCTGGATCCAGTTGTCACGGGGCTGTTCCAGCATCCCCCCTAAGAGTTCCGAACGAGGCGCTTCTTGCGCGCGGACCGCAAGCGCGGCGGTGGTCAGGGTGAACGGCGTCTCATCTGCTTCCAATTCGTCGTCTTGACTTCGTCCTGGGGTGGTGTGTCAGATTCTGGAGAGCGTGTCGGCGTGCACATTCTCAGCTCCCCGTTTGTAGATGATCTTATAATTGAACTTGGCCATCCGAGCCACCCACCGCTGCTCGAGGGCCCCCAGTTTGGCATTCTCTAGATGGGCTAATGGGTTGTTATCGGTCCGCACCACTACCTTGGAGCCCGCCAGGTACTCTGCGAATCGCTACGTCATGGCCCACACCACCGCGAGGAGCTCGAGCTTAAAGGAGCTGTAGTTGTCCAGGTTGCGTTCTAAATCATGCAGCGATCGGCTACCGTAGGCGATCACTTTCTCCAGGCCATCCTGCACCTGTGACAACACAGTTCCTAGTCCCTGGAGGCTCCCGTCGGTATGCAGGATAAACGGTTGCGAGAAATCCGCATATGCCAATACCGGGGCGTCTCAAAGCACAGCCTTGAGATCTTGAAACGTGTCCTCTTGCGGTTGCTGCCACTGGAACTTCCGTCCATTCGCCCCGGCGGGAGCCCCCTTCAGCAGGTCTTGCAGGGCTCGAGCTCGGCGTGTAAAGTCCTTCACGAACCGACGGTAGTAGCCGGCCAACCCCAAGAAAGCCCACACGTCCTTCACCGTCTCGGGGCGTGGGCCACCCCTGGATGGCGGCAACCTTTCCCAGAGAGGGTCAGACACCCCCTGCCGAGACGGTATGCCCCAGGTACTCGATTTGGGTGCGGAACAGGTGGCATTTCTGGGGCTTCACCTTTAACCCGTACTTCTGCAGCCGGCCGAGCACCTGTCCCAACCGCTTCAGGTGGTCCTCGAACATGGCGGAATAGTTGATAATATCATCTAGGTATATCAATGTGGCTTCAAAGTTGAGGTCTCCTAGACACCGCTCCATCAGCCGTTGGAAAGTTCCGGGGGCATTGGCCAGTCCAAACGGCATCCGATTGAACTCGAAAAGTCCCATGGGAAGGATGAATGCCGTCTTGGCCCGGTCTTCTTCCGACATCGGCACCTGCCAGTACCCACTGGCCAGGTCAAGGGTTGAAAAGTACATCGCGTTCCCCAGAGCAGACAGAGACTCTTCGATGTGGGGCAGTGGATACGAATCCTTGATGGTGCAGGCGTTTAACTTCCGGTAGTCCACGCAAAAACGCAGCGTGCCATCCTTTTTCCGAACCAGGACAATAGGGGCCGCCCAGGGGCTTTGGCTCTCCCGTATGACCCCCTTCCGGAGCATTTGGGCTAATAGAGTCTTCACTTCCTGATATAGCTGCGGTGGTATTTGCCAATATCGCTCCCGGATGGGGGCCACTCCTGCCGTGGGGATCCCATGCGTGATGGCTGTGGTACATCTGAAGTCGTCCTCGTGGCTGGCGAAGACGCTGTAAAATTGCCCAAGAAGTGTCTCTACTTGGAGAAGCTGGGCTGGAGCTAGGCCGGAGAGTTCAGCCCTCATTCTTTCCAGAATGACCCGACCTTTTTCTTGGGCCGAGGGTGCGGCAGCTTGTTGGATTTGTACCGTTACCGCCCAGGGGTCTTCAGGTTGCACCCTCAGCTGGACTGCGGGGTCCGGTAGCATCTCCTCCAATGGCCTCACCAGCTTGGCCATTTCGGCCCGGGGCTTCAGGGTGACATCTTGACCTTCCAGGTTGACACAACGTACCAAGACAGTCCCTTCCCGCACGGTGGCCAGGGAGCGGGCCACCAGGATGTCAGGGTGCAGGCGCTCCGAGTAACATGGCTCCACCTGCACCTCCACGCCCTCCAGTAGTATCGGGGTGCGGAGCCACCACCGTCTGCCCCGGAGGAAGCACGAGCGGAGGGGCCGCCGGTGCGATGACCATGCCCATCGCCTCACCCTCCTGACACTCCTGGAGCACTCGCGCCTCCCGCACCAACCGCTAGAAGACCTGCTCCTGGGCCGTGCGAGAACCCCACTGACTTAGGGTCTCCTGCGTGGAATCGTTGAGGAGTTAGATTGCCGAACTCCCGCAGTATGTTCATGCCCAAGATGACTGGATGACGGTCGTTAGTCTCTCCTTGGGTCAGGACCACTCCCCGGTGGCCGAGGGGTTTACCACATAATGTCATTTGTAGCCACACCACTCCAGTGACAGGTACCGGCAGTTGGTTTGCGGCCACTAGTCGTATCATGGGCCCCCACTGGGGCCTGGCCGCTTGCGGGAAATGCTGCCGGAAGTACGTTGCTGGCATGGTTGTCACCTGCGACCCCGTGTCCACCAGGCATCGCACTGCACGACCCTCGACTTCGGCCCATACTATTGGGCACGTAGCGACCAATTCTTCGGGACTTCCACCACCCCTTGTTGTGGCTTCTGGCTCCGAGCGGCGTCCCCATGCCCGGAGCCCTCTAGTTTAATGCCCGCCGGGGTGGGTATTTCCCACGCTGCGGACACTCCCATGCGAAGTGACCCGGCTCTCCACACTCATAGCACCGGGATGGTGAGGCTCGGCCACCCCGGGTATTACGAGGCCCCCAGGGCGCGGGATTGTAGCTGGGCCGGCCGGGCGCGGGCTCCGTTCTCTTCTTTACTTCGGCCAGCTCGCCCCGGATGCTTTTCAGCTCTTGTCTCATTTCCGCAATCCATTGGAGTTCTTCGACAACACTTACGGAAGACTCTATGCTCTGGACCTTCCCCACGGGAGCCGTCATCCCCTGCTCCTGCTCTCGTACCCGGGCCTGACTCCCCCCCTCAGAGAAGGATAAACGTGGGTTCACTTGGATCTGCTCCCGCAACGCCTGTTTAATTAACGGGTCCCGGAGTCCAGTCACTAGCAGGTCACGCAGGGTAATGTCGATGGGTCCCACCCCCATTCCGTCCTTCCTTTCGATGGCGGTGTGTAACTCCTGGAAGGCATTCATATACTGGGTGATGGTCTCCCCCTCCCCCTGCATCCGACTAAATAACCGGGTTCTCAACTCCCCCACATCTGTTGGATCCCCGTAGATCTCTTTCAGAATCTGCAAGACCCTGGCGAAGGTGTTACGGCGCCCCGGGGGTCTCAACATTACCGACTTCCGGGCTTTTCCATCCAGCGCCATGAGGGCTACCTCAGCCTCTAAATCGGGGGTCATGGGGTACATGCGGAAAAGGCCCCGCATCCGTTCTGTCCAGCTCCACAACAGCGCATCGGTGCCAGAAAACCGGGGCAAGTTACTTAGCATAGCCCCCAGGGAGATGCTGGAGCGGGGACCCCCGTCATCAGCAGCGGCCCCAACCCCACTCTGATCAGGCGCACCGCCGTCTGCGCTCGGAGACAACATCCTGTCGACTACGCCAAATGTGGTGTTTGCAGGTACGCAGGATGCAGCGTCGAGTCATGAGACAACTACGGTGCTTTTAAAGATTCGTTTATGGGACTTGAGGGGACTTCCCTCAGTCACGGCCTGATCACCGAAACAGGGGTAACACAGGTTGCCCACGCAGGGGCTCTAAACAAGCAAACAAGGTAATGTAGAACACGACTACTCCCGGCAACGGCCGGACACTATAGGGCCGCGGTGTGGCCACTACGGGTCCTTAAGCCTAGAGTCTACTTAGCTGTCCCGACGTCCCTTGCCGTTCTGACTGCTGGCCTTTCGACGGAAGAGTTGCTGGGCCCAGTTGTTGAGGCGCTGTTGAAGTCTTCGCGCTCGCTGGCGCGCTGAGGCCTTTGGAACCCCACGGGCCCCGGCAGAGTCCTGGGACGAGTAGGCAGCAGCCCCCGGAGCCTGGCAGGCGGCAGGGGTGTGCGGTGGCGAGTGACAGGCCACCTGCGCAGCTAACGGCTGCGACGGGGAGTCCGCGGTCAGGAGTGGCCTGGGCCCCTGATGCAGCCTGGAGCGGGACAGTGGTGGCCGTCGACGGCGCGGTGCTGGTCGCGGCCACTGGTGTGCGCAGGGTGGCTGCAGGAGACTGGGCACGGGCTGCGGATCCGAGCTCAGGGGAAGCCGCCGCCGCAGCTGCGGGCAGAGGGGAGATAACAGCGGCCACGAGCTGTGCTGGGGCCGCAGTGGCCGCGGGCTGTGGAGAGGCAGCAAGTCTGGGACAATTTGCTGGATACCGTCCCCCTGGAGTCCTCAGTCGGAGTCCTCCCTGGCGCTGGTCCGTCACTCTGGTTGGCAGTCGCTCCCACGCTCTCCTATTCTCTCTGTCTCGGTCTGCTGACTCATCGTCTGGGGAATTCCCCGCCCCCTTTATACTGGTCCCTCCCCTAGCTCCCCTGTCTGTCACAAGGGTGCGTCGCTGAATACTGTCCCCCAGGGACAGTTTCCCCCGGAGCCTGGATGACGGCCCCCTTGGTACCGGCCCGGGCATCTGAAAGGGGGGGCCGCTCCTCCCACACCTGCATTTGTGTTGGATCACTAGGGGTGGGAGAATTACTCTTTGGTAGACATATGTGAGACGTATCCTCACATACAGGTCACAGACTCCCACAAGCTTCTGTTTGCTGACTGTTCGCTTAATTTCCAGTTTATTGCACTTCCCTTGACTGGAATTTCTGGACATGACCTTCGACAGCTGAGCAGGTCTAGCTCTCACTTCTTCAAGCCAAAGTTTCTTGTAGCCGATGGGCAGGTTGGTCTCAGTTTTCAAGGTGGTACCCTTTGCCTAAATTCACACCTGCCTTCTAAAACATTTCCTCCTGTTTCTTTGGAACAAGACGGTCCCAACTTGGTTTTTTGCAGATCGTTCCTTCCACTTTGATGACAGGTTCTGACGACAGATGGCTCTCTTCCACTAACTCTCCCTTGTCAGGGACTGCCTGCTTAGAGGGTATGCAAATTACTTGACTGTGGTAGCCTTCCTGAACCATCAAGGTGGCACCAGAAGCCCCACAGCCATGAGGCAAACCACTAGGACTCTTTACTTGGTGAAGTTACAGTTGTACTTAAAAGTTTACATACCATCTTTTTTCAGAGAATATTAATGACTAGATTATGGCCCGATGCTATCGCATCGGGAGGATGCGATAGCATCACACCTCTTGCCATGTTAACCCTCAACACACACACTCCTCTCACCTTTCACTCCACATACGACCCCTTCTCTCACTCCGTCTCTCATACTCACGCCGTCATCGCCGCTGGTCCACGATCCCCGACATCTTCTTCCGCCGGCGCCATCCTGGATCCAGACGTTGTCCACGCCAGCGACATGTTCTTGCGGCGACGCCATCTTGAGTATCGTGAAATCCCGCGATAATCAAGATGGCGTCGCCGGAAGAACATGTCGCCGGCGTGGACGACGTCGGGATCCAAAATGGCGTTGGCGAAATCTCGCGAGTTTTCACCGACGCCATTTTGGATCCCGACGTCGTCCTCGCCGGCGACATGTTCTTGCGGCGACGCTATCTTGAGTATCGCGGGATTTCGCCGATCCAAAATAGTGTCGCCGCAGGAACATGTCGCCGGCGTGGATGCCGTTGGGATCCAAAATGGCGTCGGCGAAATCTCGCGAGATTTTGCCGACGTCCTCCACGCCGGCGACATGTTCTTGCGGCGACGCCATCTTGACTATCGCGGGATTTCGCCGATCCAAAATGGCATCGCCGCAAGAACATGTCACCGGCGTGGAGGACGTCTGGATCCAAGATGGCGCCGGCGGAAGAAGATGTCGGGGATCGTGGATCAGCGGCGATGACGGCGTGAGTATGAGAGACGGAGTGAGAGAAAGGGTCGTATGTGGAGTGAAAGAGTGAGTGGACGTGAGTGGAGATGGTGAAAGGTGAGAGGAGTGTGTGTGTGTTGAGGAGTGGTGTGTTGAGGGTTAACATGGAAAGAGGTGTGCGGTGACGTCACCGGTTACAACTGGACGGAAGTTGTTACAACCGGAAGCTGCTTAGGGCATTTATTATTATAGATAACAACAAAACTTTTTCTCCATTCATGGTTAGTAGTTGTGTCTCATTTATTGTCAAACTACGGTTTTCTCTTTTTAATTCAAAATGACAGCCCAAAACATCCACATGATCCTGATCAAAAGTTCACATACCCTGGTGATTTTGGCCTGATAACATGCACAGAAGTTGACATAAATGGGTTTGAATGGCTACTAAAGGTAACATCCTCACCTGTGACCTGTTTGCTTGTAATCAGTGTGTGTGCATAAAAGCTGAGAGAGTTTCTTTCATCCAGCCACTGATGCTTCTGGATTGTGAGTCATGGGGAAAGCAGAAAAGGTAAAAAGGTAGTTGAACTGTATAAAACAGGAAAGGGATACAAAAAGATATCCAAGGAAATGATAATGGCAGTGAGCAGCGTTCAAACTGTGATTAACAAATGGAAAATCAGCGGCTCTGTAAAAAGAAAACCACGGTCAGGTAGACCGACAAAAGTTGCGTCCACAACTGCCAGGAAAATTGTTTGGGATGCAAAGAAAAACTCACAAATAACATCAGCTGAAATACTGGACCCTCTGAAAACTAGCAGTGTGGCTGTTTCAAGATGCACAATAAGGAGGCATTTGAAGAAAAACGGGCTCCATGGTCGAGTCGCCAGAAGAAAGCCATTACTGTGCAAATGCCACAAAGTATCTCGCCTACAATTCGCAAAACAGCACAGAGACAAGCCTCAAAACTTCTGGAACAAGGTAATTTGGAGTGATGAGACCAAAATTGAACTTTCTGGTCATAACTATAAATGTTACATTTGGATAGAGGTCAACAAGGCTTATGATGAAAGGAACAACATTCCTACTGTAAAGCACGGAGGTGGATCGCTGATGTTTTGGGGATGTGTGAGCTACAAATGCACAGGAAACTTGGTCAAAGTTGAAGTAAAGATGAATGCAGCACGTTATCATAAAATAGTGGAGGCAAATTTGCAAACATCAGCCCAGAAGCCGCGTATGGGACGTACTCAGACGTTCCAACATGAAAATTATAAAAAAAAAAGCAAAGTTGACATGTAATTGGCTACAGCATATCAAAGTGAAGGATCTGGAGTGGCTATCTCAGTCTCCTGACCTCAGTATCATTGAGTCACTCTGGCGAGATCTTAAGCGCGCAGTTCATGCTAGACAGCCCAAGAATTTACAGGAACTGGAGGCTTTTTGCCAATAAGAGTGGGCAGCTTTACCATCTGAGAAAATAAAGAACCTTATCCACAACTACGACAAGAGATTGTAAGCCATCATTGATGTTAGAGGGGGCAATACACGGTATTAAAAAATGGGGTATGTAAACTTTTGATCAGGGTCATTTGGATGTTTTGGGATGTCATTATGATTTAAAAAGAGAAAACACAGTATGGATTCACCCAACCACTAACCATGAGTGGAGAAAAAGTTTAGGTGTTATCATTCATATTCTCTGAAAAAGGCAAAGAAAGCAAAAATTCTGCCGGTGTATGTAAACTTTTGAGCACAACTGTACCTATTCCAGTGCTTTCCGCTGTGTATATTCCTGGTGTGGAAACCAGGACTGTGGACTTTCTCAGCCAAGAAACCCTGATCCAGGAGAATAAGTTCTAATAGTGATGAGTTCTCCTTATCTCAGTCCCGCAAGGCTGCCACCGGGGCCCGTGTCCTCAACTTCATCAAATTCTACAAGATCCACTCTGTTGTCTTTGGATCGATCATTAATATATATTAGATTTTAGTACAATGCCCAGATCTCCCTGTTGATCATCACCTGCATGAACCAGAATCTTATATGAAGCAGATAGAGAGCATGGACACTGCTTCTTCATGCAAACTCCATGGAGAGTTACAAAACCAGCTGAGAGGAGGAAGGGTCTTAAATCATGTAAATACAGTATACTACCAGAACAATAACTTATGACCAAGCAAATATTCAGTGGCAGTCTCTTGCAAGCAAAGGGCTCAAAGCTTCAGATAATAGAAACATAAAGCATCTGAATGACAAAAAAAGAACTTCACATTGATATTTATTAAAGTTATTACTGTCAGTAAAACAATTCAGCTTAAAATGATTAATCTAAGAGAATATATTACCTCAATCACCTTTTTCCTGATGACAGGTATTAAATTATTGTCATACAAAGCTTTTAGAAGACGGAATGTATTACCACCTCCTGCAGTCAGGAAAAAAAAAACAAAATTGTCATTAATTATCTGTCTACAATTTCTATCAGGTACAAAAGACACAGGGGTATGAATGTTTGAATAAAATACCCAAGTATTACCGACATTTAGAGGGAAGGGGGATAAAAAATATAGATTAATATGTAGGTGGCTGACAGCTTGACCAAAGATGGGCCAAATATGGTTGCAAAATATCTATCTAGCAGGGAGAAAGCTGTCCAAGTGCAAGCTATATGCCTCATTGTGGAAAAAGTAGAAAAATAAATATTAAAGGGAATCTGTCACCAGACTTTTACTACCCCATCTGAGAACAGCATGATGTAAGAGCAGACACCCTGATTCCAGCAATCTGTCACTTACAGGGCTGCTTGCTGCTGTTTTGATAAAATCACTGGTTTACCAACTGCAGATCAACCAGTTCTCTGAGTGCTGAGCTCTGTATAAGGCCTCCCACACCACTGACAGTTTTCAGTGTACACCAGGAAGCTGCTAATTAGTGGTGAGGGTGGGGCCATACAGGGCTCATGAATATAGAATATGAAGGACTACATGGCAGTAAGTTTACTTGACCTCTAGTAATAATCTCCTGTTGATAAAACAGTGATTTTATCAAAGCAAGCATCCCAGTAAGGGACCCTAAAATTAGAGTCTCTGTCTCTACATTATGCTGTTCTCAGATGGGGTATTAAAAACTTAGTAACAGAATCCCTTTAAGGTGGATCTGTCAAAATAATAAAAAGGTTTATTAAAGCAACTTATACTAAACCACATGTCACAAAAATGCACATCAAAATATTGTGCCATTTCGTTAAAAACAGGTACGACAAAAACCAGCTCCCTAAACATCAACAGTGTTTATGAAGTGGGCACGGCCCGTCCCCTTCACCAATCCGATGATGATGAATGATGATGTATAGTATTACATTTAAAATGAAAATGCAACTTAGCGTTTCCATTTTTAGAAAGTGGTCTGATAAGCAATGTTTAAAAAAAAAATAATTTTGCTTGAGATTTCTTTCTGTTTTGAACATACCCATTTTGGGAAATTATAAAAATATTTAAAGGGGTTTTCTGGGCTCAATATTAATATCTGAAGTTAGTTTGTTACCGCAGATTGTAAGATACACCTTTATTTCCAGCACAAGCTGAGCTTCGCAGGATATTGTAATTTCCTCTACATCCCGCAATACTGTGTTATTGCAGTATAGAGTATAATTCATCAAACGATCGCAGGTTCAGTTCTTCCACAATTAAAGATTTAAAAATAAGCATATATGGCAGTGTTCCCCAATTCCAGTCCTCAAGAGCCACCAGCAGGTCATGTTTTAAAGATTTCCCTTAAAATTGCACAGGTGAGATCTGCTCACCTGCACGGGCAATGACTCCGCCACCTGGGAGATACTAGGGAAATCCTTAAAACCTGACCTGTTGGTGGATCTTGAGGACTGGAGTTGGGGAACACTGATATATGGTATTGCTGAGTCCGGAAAAGACTTATCTATCAAAATAAGATTCAATAACCGAATTGCTAAACAAAGCATAGATTAAAAAATCAATAGCCAGAAATGCTGTCTTTTGGCTGCCACAACTCGGCCAAAAAATGCATTAAGAAGAGATCAAATGTTGTAACTACCCAAAAATTGTATCAATAGAAATATCAGCTCTCAAAGCAAATAAACAGCTTGATCAATGGAATAATTACATTTCTTAGAAAATGGTGAAAAATTTTTTTTTTTCAATTTATTCATTACAACTTTCTGATTTTTTTCATCGCTTAAAGAATCACTACCAAAAAAACTTTTACATGGATTTAGCCATTAAAGTATATCTAGTGTAGATGCATTAATATACTCAATCACCATTTTCCCCAGTATCTAACACCACTATGCTCTTCTTCTGGGTCAGTGATGGCTATTCTGACCTGCTGGTTCACACTAAGCTCGGTGTATAAGCCGGAAGTCCCTTTTGCATTGTAAGCCTATGGAGGGTGAGAACAAGGCTCTATAGACTTACACTGTGAAAGCGATTTACGTCTCTCATATAAACCCCAATGTGAGCTGGTAAGTCAGAATAGCCATCACTTGGGGTTTAGCGTGTCAACCGGAAGTCAGCTTTACAATGCAAGCTTACGGTGCCTTGTTCTCACACTCCATAGGCTTAAGGTACTGTCACACTTAGCAATGCACCAGAGATCCCGACCAGCGATATGACGCTGTCAGGATCGCTGGTGCAACGCTAAGTGGTTGCTAGTGAGCTGCCACAAAGGCAGATCTCACCAGCGACATAGCAGCGGTCGGGGGTCGTTACCTGTCAGACGAGGCGATGAAGACGTCCTCCCACCCGCGTCCACGCGTCGCTCGTCGCCACAGCAGGAAACTGACGACGAGAAACGGTCCAGGACGTTCTTGCGTGATCAGCGATAATAAGCGGGGGAGCCGGTCGGACGCAAGTATCAGGCTTAGTGTGACAGGCCCTTTACACTGTAAAAGTGACTTCCAACTCACAGATAGCGCTCAATGTGAGCCGGCAGGTCGGAATTGCCATCATGTGACCCAGAAGATGAGTGGAAGCCGGGGAAAAGGGCGATTGGTGAGTATATTCATGCAGCTACACTACATAGGGCCTTATGTCATAAGCATCTATTTATTTATATAGCGCCATTAATTCCACAGTGCTTTACAGACATTATTTACCAAGGTTTAGGCAATAAAAAGTTTAACGGGAGTGCTTCTTTAAACAGAAAAAATATATACACAAGTTTGTTATTGCCGTAATCGTACTGACCCGTACAATCATACTGTCAGGTCATTTTTACAAAACAATGAATGCCATAAAAACAAAACACAATTGCAGAATTACAATTTTTCTTCTTTTTGCTATTTCACAGCACTTTTTTTTTCCAGTGCTGTGAATGGTAAAATGTATGGTGTCATTCAAAGCAACAACTCATCCTGCAAAAAAACAAACCGTTATATGGCTATGTCCACTTCCCAATGGAACAGTGGCGTAGCCTGGGGGGGGGCGGTCCGCCCCAGGCGGCACATGTGTGGGGGCGGCGCGGCAGCAGCAGCAATTTCTCTCTGTGGGTCGGAGAAGCGCAGAGGCAGTGAGGCACAGTGCAGTGCAGCGGCGGGCAGGGAGCAATCACAACAGGAGCGGAGCTGCAAGGGTCCGTCCTGCTTCCTGCCCGCCGCCCGCGTTTCCTGTTTGACAAAGAGAAGCGCCGCTGAATGACGCCATCATTCAGCGGCTGCTGCTGTGTGAGCGAGGAAGCGCAGGCGATGTTGCGGACAGGTGAGAGGAGAGAGGTGGTGTCTGTGTATGTCTGTGTGTGTATGTATATATGTGTGTGTGTGTATGTCTGTCTGTGTGTATGTCTGTGTGTGTGTCTCTTTGTGTGTGTAGGTTAGCCTGGCCCTGGAGGAGATGGGGACATGAGAAGACTGTGATGGGGAGAGAAGGCGATAATGCCTGGGGTGATGGGAGAAGGCCATGAGGGGGTAATGGGAGAAGGCCATGATGGGGCGATGCAGAGAAGGCAATGATGGCGAGAAGACAATGATGGGGTGATGGAGCAAGCAATGATGGGAGTGATGGGGAGAAGGCAGTGATGGGGTGAAGGAGAAGGCAATGATGGGGGTGATGGAGCAGACAATGATGGGAGTGATGGAGCAGACAATGATGGGAGTGATGGAGCAGACAATGATGGGAGTGATGGAGCAGGCAATGATGGGAGTGATGGAGCAGGCAATGATGGGGGTGATGGAGCAGACAATGATGGGAGTCATGGGGAGAAAGCAGTGATGGGGTGATGGAGAAGGCAATGATGGGAGTGATGGGGAGAAGACAATGATGGGGTGATAGAGCAGCCAATGATGGGAGTGATGGAGCAGGCAATGATGGGGGTGATGGAGAAGGCAATGATGGGGTGATGGAGCAGGCAATGATGGGAGTGATGGAGCAGGCAATGATCGGAGTGATGGGGAGAAGACAATGATGGGGTGATGGAGCAGGCAATGATGGGAGTCATGGGGAGAAGGCAGTGATGGGGTGATGAAGAAGGCAATGATGGGAGTGATGGGGAGAAGACAATGATGGGGTGATGGAGCAGGCAATGATGGGAGCGATGGGGAGAAGGCAGTGATGGGGTGAATGAGAAGGCAATGATGGGAGTGATGGGGTGATGGAGCAGGCAATGATGGGAGTCATGGGGAGAAGGCAGTGATGGGGTGATGGAGCAGGCAATGATGGGAGTGATGGAGCAGGCAATGATCGGAGTGATGGGGAGAAGACAATGATGGGGTGATGGAGCAGGCAATGATGGGAGTCATGGGGAGAAGGCAGTGATGGGGTGATGAAGAAGGCAATGATGGGAGTGATGGGGAGAAGACAATGATGGGGTGATGGAGCAGGCAATGATGGGAGTGATGGGGAGAAGGCAGTGATGGGGTGAAGGAGAAGGCAATGATGGGAGTGATGGGGTGATGGAGCAGGCAATGATGGGAGTCATGGGGAGAAGGCAGTGATGGGGTGATGGAGCAAGCAATGATGGGAGTGATGGAGCAGGCAATGATCGGAGTGATGGGGAGAAGACAATGATGGGGTGATGGAGCAGGCAATGATGGGAGTCATGGGGAGAAGGCAGTGATGGGGTGATGAAGAAGGCAATGATGGGAGTGATGGGGAGAAGACAATGATGGGGTGATGGAGCAGGCAATGATGGGAGTGATGGGGAGAAGGCAGTGATGGGGTGATGGAGCAGACAATGATGGGAGTGATGGGGTGATGGAGCAGGCAATGATGGGAGTCATGGGGAGAAGGCAGTGATGGGGTGATGGAGAAGGCAATGATGGGAGTGATGGGGAGAAGACAATGATGGGGTGATGGAGCAGGCAATGATGGGAGTGATGGGGAGAAGGCAGTGATGGGGTGAAGGAGAAGGCAATGATGGGAGTGATGGAGCAGGCAATGATGGGGGTGATGGAGCAGACAATGATGGGAGTGATGAGGTGATGGAGCAGGCAATGATGGGAGTGATGGGGTGATGGAGAAGGCAATGATGGGAGTGATGGGGAGAAGACAATGATGGGGTGATGGAGCAGGCAATCATGGGAGTGATGGGGAGAAGACAATGATGGGGTGATGGAGCAGGCAATGATGGGAGTGATGGGGAGAAGGCAGTGATAGGGTGAAGGAGAAGGCAATGATGGGGAGAAGGCAAGGGTGGGGGTGATGGGGAGAAGGCAATGATGGGGTGGTTGGGGGTAAAAATAAATGATGATGGGGTGGTGGGGGAGAATGCAATGACGGTGGTGGTGGAAAAGGCAATAAATGGGGGTGGTGGAGGAGGAGGAAATGATGGAGGTGGTGGAATGGGTAATGATGGGAGTGGTGGGGGAGAAAGCAAAGATAGTGGTGGGGGAGAAGAAAATGATGGAGGTGGTGAAGAGGGCAATGATGGGGTGGGGGAGAGGACAATAATGGGATGCGAGGGGAGGAGGACAATGAGGACAATGTAATCCCTTATTACGTACCATCCTCTCTAGTTATATATGATGCCGTCCCTTATTATATAGCTTCCTCTGCTGTTATGTATAGTGCTGTCTTACATAGTGTATTCTTGTTAATTTTGTTATTTACAGTGCCCTCTTTTATTACATAGTCCCCTCTCTTTTTAGATATAAAATGACTGCTGATCGAGGAGCCGGTGACCAAACTACCAGTCCATCAGCTCCTCCATTAGAAAGGAAGCTTTCCCATGCTCCATCAACCATCATTGCATTATACAGCTAACAAGACAGGACGGTATGTAATAAAAAACAGGGCTCTATATAATCCAATATGTAAGGTCTGTCACATTATTAAAAATTATTATTAAAAAAGCCATTAGGTCTTCATCCAGCATCATCAAGCTAATACATACATATATATAGAGAACTGCAAGAAGATGAAAGTCTAGAAATAATAACAGCAGAGTTAGTAGCAGACTAAAAATTAGATCTTTGAGTGTAGTGTGGGCTCTTCGGATGCTTCCAGATTATCAACGACCAAAGGGGCGGCAAATTTTTCGACCGCCCCGGGCGCCACAAACAGTTGCTACGCCACTGCAATGGAAGTGTGGGTTGCTCTTTAGAAAATGTCTAAATATTGTATATGAAATATATTTTATAATAAGTACAAAGAAACATATGAAACATTACCAATAAATATGGCCTCTGATTTTAGTACTGAATCTATAGGATCGGCAGCTTCATGGATGCTGTCTAACGCATAACCTGAAAAAAATATACCGGTATATATTCACACTGGTAGACACAGATGATAATCAAAAACTAACTTTATCCCCAGCGTTAAGGACCAAAATTAAGCATTTAGTCTTTAGCTTTTAGCAACACTCACATTCTGCGTTTGCTGGAGAACTATTAACGTGGCAGTACCTGCAGTCTAAATGTGTATTATCATAAATCCCACGTGGCAAATGGATGTAAAGGCAATGGCGAAATTTTTGGGGTACATTTACACAATGCAGACATATTTTTTCTGCCAACTGTCAAACAAATGTGATTAAACTGAATTTTGATTTTGGGGTTTTTGTTGCTGTGACTTTGCAAACTGTCACAAAAAAAGACATAAGAACAATCCATATAAATACAAACAATTTTTATGCAATTCCAAAATATAATCATACTTATTTTAACATTTTATAATTTGGAGCAACTTACTGTCTCACACTCACTATAGAGAATGACAAGCATTGATAACTAACAATATACTTGTTACACCAATAATAAGGTAGTGGATGGGTTTACTCACAAGTGCAAAGCTTTTACTTACCCATGCTCTCAAATTTTTGCCTAGCAGTTTTAGCATAATCATCTCTGTCCTGGAGGGCATAAGGAATAAAAAGAACTCTCTTCACATTTCTGAAAACAATAAGAAATCAGCCTTCATTTCTGAGACCAAACTATTTGAGTACAATTTTTTCATTTCAGTATGCATTAGTGCAGGTTAAAATTTCAGTCATTAATCTAGATTCCCTATGATTTATTTTAGAAATGTATTTCATTCGCTCCTGACAGGCAAATTTTCATTTCTGTACTTTTTTTTTAGTTTTCCATGCCCATCTTCAAAAAGCCATATATTTTTTTCTTTTGACATGAACACAGCAATGAGCTTTTGTATCTGTTGTTGGTGGACTGGTTGTAGTTTTGAAAAACCTCATTCACTTTACCATATCTAGTACTGTAAAATGGGGGGGAAATTTCAAGTGGGATGAAATGGTGAAAAAAAGGCAATCCTTCCATTGTTGTTTTAAGTTTTGCTTTTACGGCGCTCATTTTGTGGCAAAAATGGCCTTATATAGAATAAAATAAAATGTAAAAAATTTTGCATAAAAAAACAACAACTTTAGTTTGTATCTGTTTTCTGAGATCTCTGATTTTTTCTGGATGCCTTTTTGAAACTTTGGGGTTCAAAAAGATATTTTGCGCACTTTGCTTTTTATTGCTAGAGGTACAGGGACATAAAAAAAGCAATTCTGATGTGCAAGGCCACTTAAAGAAAATGCCAACAGTCATTTTCCAAAGGCGGCTTTGCCAGCGGTTTTATCATCATTCTTGTGCCACCGGCTTTCACGTCGTACTGTTGAGTATGAGCATGTCACTTCAGGATTTCAGAACACTAAAGCGGTTAACCCCTTCACGACCTTTGACGCCACGTAGGCGTCATGAAAAGTCGTGCCAGAACGACCCATGACGCCTACGTGGCGTCATGACTTTAAAGCCCCCCTGCGGGTCGGGTGACCTAGCTCACTGAAAGGTCACCCGACCCGCAGATACAGGGGGCTTTGTTCTTCACCACAGGGGGCGTGGCTTCGCCCCCACGTGGCTACAATCGCTCTGATTGGCTGTTAAAAGTGAAACAGCCAATCAGAGCGATAGTAATATTTCATCAATGAAAATTGATGAAATATTACAATCCAGCCATGGCCGATGCTGCTGTAGCATCGGACATGGCTGGAGACACCGATTCCACCCCCCCTCCGGCGATCGCCCCCCCACAACTGAATGACAGCGGCGATCTGCCGCCGCTGTCATCATCTGCCCCCCTCCCATTCCCTCTGCTCCCCGCCAGCCTCCGATCCCCCCCCCTCACCCCCCCGATACCTCCTGAGTCCCCCGGTCCCTCCTGGTGTCCCTCGGGTCCGGATGATGGGCGCCGCCATCTTGGAAAATGGCGGGCACATGCGCAGTGCGCCCGCCCGAATCTGCCGGCTGCAGATTCCATTCTTTCATTTTGATCACTCTCACAGTGATCAAAATGAAAGAAAAAGTAAATAAACCCCCCGATTATCACCCCCATAGGTAGGCACAACTAATAAAATAAAGAAAATATTTTTATTTTTATTTTTCCGTTAGGGTTAGGGTTGAAAAGAGGGTTAGGGTTGGAAAGAGGGTTAGGGTTAGGGTTGGAAAGAGGGTTAGGGTTAGGGTTGGAAAGAGGGTTAGGGTTGGAAAGAGGGTTAGGGTTAGGGTTGGAAAGAGGGTTAGGGTTGGAAAGAGGGTTAGGGGTGGAATTAGGGTTAGGGGTGGAATTAGGGTTAGGGGTGGAATTAGGGTTAGGGTTGGAATTAGGGTTAGAATTAGGGTTAGGGTTGGAATTAGGGTTAGCGTTGGAATTAGGGTTAGGCTTGTGGTTAGGGATGTGTTGGGGTTAGGGCTGTGGTTAGGTGTGTGTTGGGGTTAGGGTTGGAGTTAGAATTGAGGGGTTTCCACTGTTTAGGCACATCAGGGGGTCTCCAAAAGCTACATGGTGCAACCATTGATTCCAGCCAATTTTGCGTTCAAAAAGTCAAATGGTGCTCCCTCCCTTCCAAGCTCCGACGTGTGCCCAAACAGTGGTTTACCCCAACATATGGGGTATCAGCGTACTCAGGAAAAATTGCACAACAACTTTTGGGGACTAATTTCTCCTGTTACCCTTGGGAAAATAAAAAATTGGGGGCTAAAAAATGATTTTTGCAGAAAAAAATGATTTTTTCATTTTCACGTCTCTGCATTATAAACTTCTGTGAAGCACTTGGGGGTTCAAAGTGCTCACAACACATCTTACATACGTTCCTTGGAAGGTCTAGTTTCCAAAATGGGGTCACTTGTGGGGGGTTTCCACTGTTTAGGCACATCAGGGGCTCTGCAAACGTAATGACGACCGTAGACTATTCCATCAAAGTCTGCATTTCAAAACGTCACTACTTCCATTCCGAGCCCTGACGTGTGCCCAAACAATGGTTCCCCCCCACATATGGGGTACCAGCGTACTCAGGACAAACTGGACAACAACTTTTGGAGTCCAATTTCTCCTGTTACCCTTGTGAAAATAAAGAATTGTGAGCTGAAAAATCATTTTTTGAGGAAAAAAAAAATTATTTTTTATTTTCATGGCTCTGCGTTATAATCTTCTGTGAAGCACCTGGGCGTTCAATGTGCTCACTACACATCTAGGCAACTTCCTTATGGGGTCTAGTTTCCAAAATGGGGTCACTTGTGGGGGGTTTCCACAGTTTAGGTACATCAAGGGCTCTGCAAATGTAACATGACGCCCGCAGACCATGCCATCAAAGTCAGCATTTCAAAATGTCACTACTTCCCTTCTGAGCCCTGACATGTGCCCAAACAGTGGTTTCCCCCCCACATATGGGGTATGAGCGTACTCAGGACAAACTGTACAACAACTTTTGGGGTCCAATTCATCCTGTTACTCTTGTGAAAAAAAATTGCGGGCTAAAAATCTTTTTTTTTGAGGAAAAAAAATGATTTTTTATTTTCATGGCTCTGCGTTATAAACTTCTGTGAAGCACTTGGGGGTTCAAGGTGCTCACTACACATCTAGATAAGTTCCTTGGGGGGTCTAGTTTCCAAAATGAGGTCACATGCGGGGGGTTTCTACTGTTTAGGCACACAGGGGCTCTGCAAATGTAACATGACACCCTCAGACCATGCCATCAAAGTCAGCATTTCAAAATGTCACTACCTCCCTGCTGAGCCCCGACGTGTGCCCAAACAGTGGTCCCCCCCCACATATGGGGCACCAGTGTACTCAGGACTAACTGTACAACAACTTTTGGGGTCCAATTTATCCTGGTACCCCTGTGAAAACAAAAAATTGCGGACTAAAAATATTTTTTTAAAGAAAAAAAAAATTTAGTTTTTCACGGCTCTGCGTTATAAACTTCTGTGAAGCACCTGGGGGTTCAAAGTGCTCACTATGCATCTAGATAAGTTCCTTAGGGGGTCTAGTTTCCATAATGGGGTCATTTGTGGGGGAGCTCCAAAGTTTAGGCACACAGGGGCTCTCCAAACACGACATGGTGTCCGCTAACGATTGGAGCTAATTTTCATTTCAAAAAGTCAAATGGCACTCCTTCCCTTCTGAGCCCTGACGTGCGCCCAAACAGTGGTCCCCCCCCACATATGGGGTACCAGCGTACTCAGGACAAACTGGACAACAATTTTTGTGGTCCAATTTCTCCTGTTACCCTTGTGAAAATAAAAAATAGCGTGCTAAAAAATCATTTTTGAGGAAAAAAAAAATGATTTTTTATTTTCACTGCTCTACGTTATAAACTTTTGTGAAGCACTTGGGGGTTCAAAGTGCTCCCTACACATCTAGATAAGTTCCTTAAGGGGTCTAGTTTCCAAAATGGTGTCACTTGTGGGGGAGCTCCAATGTTTAGGTACACAGGGGCTCTCCAAACGCGACATGGTGTCCGATAACAATTGGAGCAAATTTTCCATTCAAAAAGTCAAATGGTGCTCCTTCCCTTCCGGGCCCTGCCGTGCGCCCAATCAGTGGTTTATGACCACATATGAGGTATTAGTGTACTCAGGAGAAATTGTCCAACAAATTTTAGGATCCATTTTATCCTGTTGCCCACGTGAAAATGAAAAAACTGAGGCTAAAAGATAATTTTTGTGAAAAAAAAGGACTTTTTTTTTACGGATCAATTTGTGAAGCACCTGGGGGTTCAAAGTGATCACTATGCATCTAGATAAGTTTCTTGGGGGGTCTAGTTTCCAAAATGGGGTCACTTGTGGGGAAGCTCCAGTGATTAGGCGCACAGCGACTCTCCAAACGCGACATGGCAAGCGCTAAATATTCCAGCATATTTTCCATTCAAAAAGGCAAATGTGCTCCTTCCCTTCCGAGCCCTGCCGTGCGCCCAAACAGTGGTTTATGACCACATATGAGGTATCGGTGTACTCAGGAGAAATTGCCCAACAAATTTTAGGATCCATTTTATCCTGTAGCCCATGTGAAAATGAAAAAAATTAATGATAAAAGAAAATTTGTGTTGCAAAAAATAAAATGTCCATTTTTTTCCTTCCACGTTGCTTTAGTTCCTGTGAAGCACCTGAAGGGTTAATAATCTCCTAGAATGTAGTTTTGAGTAGCGTGAGGGGTGCAGTTTTTAGAATGGTGTCACTTTTGGGTATTTTCTGCCATATAGACCCCTCAAAGTGACTTCAAATGTGAGGGGTCTATATGGCAGAAAAAATGGTTTTGTAAATATTGTTGTAAAAATGAGAAATCGCTTGTCAACTTTTAACCCTTATAACTTCCTAACCAAAATAAAAATTGTTTCAAAAATTGTGCTGATGTAAAGTAGACATGTGGGAAATGTTATTTAGTAACTATTTTGTGTCACATCACTCTCTGGTTTAACAGAATAAAAATTCAAAATTTGAAAATTGCGAAATTTTCAAAATTTTCGCCAAATTTCTGATTTTTTCACAAATAAACGCAAAAATTATCGACCTAAGTTTACCACTAACATGAAGCCCAATATGTCACGAAAAAATAGTCTCAGAATCGCTAAGATGCGTTGAAGCGTTCCAGAGTTATTACCTCATGAAGGGACACTGGTCAGAAATGCAAAAAATGGCCAGGTCATTAACCCCTTCACCCCCAAGGGTGGTTTGCACGTTCATGACCGGGCCAATTTTTACAATTCTGACCACTGTACCTTTATGAGGTCATAACTCTGGAACGCTTCCTTTGATCCCGGTGATTCTGACATTGTTTTCTCGTGACATATTGTACTTCATGTTAGTGGTAAAATTTCATTCAAATAACTTGCGTTTATTTGTGAAAAAATTGGAAATTTGGCAAAAATTTTGAAAATTTCGCAATTTTCCAACTTTGAATTTTTATGCCCTTAAATCACAGAGAAACGGCACACAAAAAACTTGATAAGTAACATTTCCCACATGTTTACATTACATCAGCACAATTTTGCAACCAAAATTTTTTTTTGTTAGGAAGTTATAAGGGTTAAAAGTTGACCAGCGATTTCTCATTTTTACAACACCATTTTATTTTTAGGACCACATCACATTTGAAGCCACTTTGAGGGGTCTATATGATAGAAAATACCCAAAAGTGACACCATTCTAAAAACTGAACCCCTTAAGGTGCTCAAAACCACATTCAAGAAGTTTATTAACCCATTAGGTGCGTCACAGGAATTTTTTTGAATATTTAAAAAGAAATGAACATCTAACTTTTTTTCACAAAAAAAATACTTCAGGTTCAATTTTTTTTATTTTACCAAGGGTAACAGGAGAAATTGGACTGCAAAAGTTATTGTGCAATTTGTCCTGAGTACGCTGATACCTGATTTGTGGGGGGGAACGACTGTTTCGGCGCATGGCAGAGCTCAGAATGGAAGGAGCGCCGTTTGACTTTTCAATGCAAAATTGGCTGGAATTCAGATCGGACGCCATGTCACGTTTGGAGAGTCCCTGATGTACCTAAACAGTGGAAACCCCCTACAAGTGACCCCATTTTGGAAACAAGACCCCCCAAGGAACTTATCTAGATATGTGGTGAGAACTTTGAACCCACAAGGGCTTTACAGAAGTTTATAACGTACAGCGGTACAATTAAAAAATCATATTTTTTCCACAAAAATGATCTTTTCACCCCAATTTTTATTTTCCCAAGGGTAACAGGACCCTAAAAGTTATTGTGCAATTTGTCCTGAGTACGCTGATACCCCACATGTGGGGGTAAACCACTATTTGGGCGCATGGCAGAACTCGGAAGGGAAGCAATGCCATTTGACGTTTTTGGCTGGAATTGAGATCGGACACCATGTCGCGTTTGGAAAACTCCTGATGTACCAAAACAGTGGAAACCCCCCACAAATGACACCATTTTGGAAACTAGACCCCCTAAGGAACTTATCTAGATGTGTGGTGAGAACTTTGAACCCCCATGGGCTTCACAGAAGTTTATAACATACAGCCATACAATTAAAAAATCATATATTTTCCACAAAAATGATCTTTTCACCCTCAATTGTTATTTTTCCAAGGGTAACAGGACCCTAAAAGTTATTGTGCAATTTGTCCTGAGTACGCTGATACCCCACATGTGGGGGTAAACCACTATTTGGGCGCATGGCAGAGCTCTTAAGGGAAGCAGCGCCATTTGACGTTTTTGGCTGGAATTGAGATCGGACACCATGTCGCGTTTGGAAAACCCCTGATGTACCAAAACAGTGGAAATCCCCCACAAATGACACCATTTTGGAAACTAGACCCCCTAAGGAACTTATCTAGATGTGTGGTGAGAACTTTGAACCCCCATGGGCTTCACAGAAGTTTATAACATAAAGCCATACAATTAAAAAATCATATTTTTTCCACAAAAATGATCTTTTCACCCTCAATTCTTATTTTTCCAAGGGTAACAGGACCGTAAAAGTTATTGTGCAATTTGTTCTGAGTACGCTGATACCCAACATGTGGGGGTAAACCACTATTTGGGCGCATGGCAGAGCTCGGAAGGGAAGCAGCGCCATTTGACGTTTTTGGCTGGAATTGAGATCGGACACCATGTCGCGTTTGGAAAACTCCTGATGTACCAAAACAGTGGAAACCCCCCACAAATGACACCATTTTGGAAACTAGACCCCCTAAGGAACTTATCTAGATGTGTGGTGAGCACTTTGACCCCCCCAGTGCTTCACAGAAGTTTATAATGCCCGGGCGTGAAAATAAATAATTCGTATTTTTTCCACAAACATGATCTTTTAGTCACCATTTTTTTATTTTCCAAAGGGTACCAGGAGAAATTGGACCCCAAAAGTTGTTGTCCAATTTGTCCTGAGTATGCTGATACCCCATATGTGGGAGAAAACTACTGTATGGGCACACGTCGGAGCTCGGAAGGGAAGTAATGACGTTTTGGAATGCAGACTTTGATGGAATGGTCTGCGGGTGTCATGTTGCCTTTGGAGAGCCCCTAATGTACCTAAACAGTGGAAACCCCCCACAAATGACACCATTTTGTAAACTAGACCCCCCAAGGAACTTATCTAGATGTGTGGTGAGCACTTTGAACCCCCCAGTGCTTCACAGAAGTTTATAACGCCCGGGCGTGAAAATAAAAAATTCGTATTTTTTCCACAAACATGATCTTTTAGTCACCATTTTTTTATTTTCCCAAGGGTACCAGGAGAAATTGGACCCCAAAAGTTGTTGTCCAATTTGTCCTGAGTATGCTGATTCCCCATATGTGGGTGAAAACTACTGTATGGGCACACGTCGGGGTTCGGAAGGGAAGTAGTGACGTTTTGGTATGCAGACTTTGATGGAATGGTCTGCGAGTGTCATGTTGCCTTTGGAGAGCCCCTAATGTAGCTAAACAGTGGAAACCCCCCACAAATGACCCCATTTTGAAAACTAGACCCACTAAGGAACTTATCTAGATGTGAGGTGAGCACTTTGAACCCCCAAGGGCTTCACAGAAGTTTATAATGCCAGGGCATGAAAATAAAAAAATGGTATTTTTTCCAGAAACATGATCAATTAGTCCCCAATTTTTTCATTTTCCCAAGGGTAACAGGAGAAATTGGACCCCAAAAGTTGTTGTCCAATTTGGCCTGAGTACGCTGACACCCCATATGTGGGAGAAAACTACTGTATGGACACACGTCGGGGCTCGGAAGGGAAGCAGTGACGTTTTGGAATGCAGACTTTGATGGAATGGTCTGCGGGTGTCATGTGCGTTTGGAGAGCCCCTGATGTACCTAAACTATTGAAACTCCCCACAAGTGACCCCATTTTGGACACTAGACCCCCCACGGAACTTATCTAGATGTGTGGTGAGCACTTTGAACCCCCAAGTGCTTCACAGAAGTTTATAACACTCGGACGTGAAAATAAAAAAAATCATTTTTTTTCACTCAGAATTGGCTGGAATTGAGATCAGACGCCATGTTGCATTTGGAGAGCCCCTGATGTGCCCAAACAGTGGAAACCCCCAATTATAACTCCAACCCTAACCCCAACACACCCCTAACCCTAATCTGAGCCCTAACCCTAGCCCTAACCCTAACCCTAGCTCTAACCCTAGCCCTAACCCTAGCCCTAACCCTAGCCCTAACCCTAGCCCTAACCCTAAGGCTGTGTGCACACGCTGCGGATTTTGCTGCAGTTCCGCAGCGGTTTTGGTTGCTGCGGACCCCAGTACCATGATTCCCTATGGGAATCAAAAACCGCAGTGCAGACGGTGCGGAATTTTCCGCGCGGATTATCTGCGGTTTTCAATCCGCAGAAAGAATTGACATGTCAATTCTTTCTGCGGATTCTCCTGCGGTTTGCCATCTCCTCTAATGAGGAGATGAAAAACCGCAGGACAAAACCGCAGAGCAATCTGCAGGTAAAACCGCAGGTCTTTTGACCTGCGGTTTCACCTGCGGATTTTACAAAATCCGCGCGGATGAATCCGCACCTAATCCGCAGCGTGTGCACACAGCCTTACCCTAACGGGAAAATGGAGATAGATACTTTTTTTTTTAGTTTTATTATTTTTCCCTAACTAAGGAGGTGATAACGGGGGGTTTGATTTACTATTTATGGCGGTTTTTATGTTTGGCGGCTGTCACACGCTAGAAGACGCTTTTTATTGTAAAATAGTTTTTGCATCACCACATTTTGAGAGCTATAATTTTTCCGTATTTTTACCCACTGAGTCATGTGAGGTCTTATTTTTTGCGGGACGAGTTGATGTTTTTATTGGTACCATTTTCGGGCACGTGACATTTTTTGATCGCTTTTTATTCCTATTTTTGGGACGCAGAATGAACAAAAACCAGCGTTTCATGAATTTCTTTTGGGGGGGTGCGTTTACACCGTTCCGCGTGCGGTAAAATTGATAAAGCGGTTTTATTCTTCGGGTCAGTACGGTTACAGCGATACCTCATTTAGGTCGTTTTTTTATGTTTTTGTCGGTTTTATGCAATGAAAACTATTTTATATAAAAAATAATTATTTTTGCATCGCTTTATTCTGTGAGCTATAACTTTTTTATTTTTTCGCTGATGATGCTGTGTGGCAGCTCGTTTTTTGCGGGACAAGATGACGTTTTCAGCGGTACCATGGATATTTATATGCGTCTTTTTGATCACGCGATATTACACTTTTTGTTTGGCGGTATGATAATAAATCATTATTTTTTGCTTCGTTTTTTATTTTTATTTTTTAAGGGGTTCGCTAAAAGGGTTAACTAATGGGACAGTTTTATAGGGCGGGTCATTATGGACGCGGCGATACCTAATATGTGTACATTTATTGTTGTTTTTTTTTATTATTTTCAAAAAATGAATTTATTGGGGAATATTTTTTTTTTTTTTTACTAATTTATTTGGCGATTTTTTTTAATTTATTTTTACATTTTTTTTTAATTTTTTTTTTACTTTATTACATAGTCCCAGGTAGGACATCACTGTCCTGTGACAGATCGCTGATCTGTCACATCACAGATCACTGTGACAGATCAGCAATCTGTCACAGGCATTGAAGCAGACTTCCTCTTGCCTGCGCTTTGCAGGCACTGAGGAAGCCAGCTTCCTCAGGTCCCCGAAGGCCCCCGTCCCCATCTTGGATTCGGGGGCCTGGAGGATAGGAGCCCCCCGCAGCAGCGCTGCACATTGCGCTGCCGTGGGGGGCTCAGGGAAGCACGGAGGGAGCCCCCTCCCTGCCGATGCTTCCCTTTAACTCCCGGTACACCGCGATCATGTTTGATCGCGGTGTGCAAGGGGTTAACGTGTCGGGGGCGGTCCGTGACCGCCCATGACACATAGTGCCGGGTGTCAGCTGTGATAATCAGCTGACACCCGGCCGCGATCAGCGGCGCTCACCACGTGGGCGCCGCTGATCGCGGTAGACGTACTATCCCGTCCACGGTCATACGGGCCCGGGTACCGTGGACGGGATAGTACGTCGGATGTCAGGAAGGGGTTAAGGTCAAAATAGGCTGGGTCATGAAGGGGTTAAAAGAAATGCCAAGATTGAAAATGTGCACAGCAATGGAAGCGCTTCCACATGCTGAAAGCACTTCAGCCTGATTTGAATATCCATTCAAACTCTAAGGCTGAGTTCACACGTGGCGTTTTTTTCGCGTTTCCGCGGCAGTTTTAACCGCGCAATTTTGCCGCGAAAACGCGAAAAATAAGCATCCCATGCATTCCTATGGGATTCCGCAATGCTGTGCTAATGCTGCGGTTTTTACCGCGGCGGAATCGCTTCGCGGTAAAAAACGCAGCATGCTCATTATTTTGCGAAATCGCGGCGATCCCGCACCCATAGGAATGCATTGTTCCGCTTCCTTCCCACATGTGGCTGTGCACAACATGCGGAAAGTAAGCAGAACATTTGCGGATGGCACCCACGGTCCGGAGGAGAGGAGACTGTCCTCCCGGCTTTGGGTACCATATCCCTGTAAAAAATAGAATAAAAAATAAAAAATATTATTATTCTCACCCTCCGGCGTCCCGCGCAGCCTTCCCGCCTCTCTCCACGCTCCCGTTCCCAGTAATCCTTTGCGAAAATGCCCGCGATGGCGTCCGATCTCGCGGGATCGCGAAGTCTCGCGGTCATTCGCGCGACGTCATCGCGAATTACCGCGAGACGTCGCGATCCCGCGAGAACTGACGTCATCGCGGGCATTTTCGCAAAGGATTACTGGGAACGGATGCGTGGGACGTCGGAAGGTAAGAATAACAGTATTTTTTATTTTTTTTTTACATTCTATCTTTTACTACTGATGCTGCATAGGCGGCCTCAGTAGTAAAAAGTTGGTCACACTCGTCAAACACTATGTTTGACGAGTGTGACCAACCTGTCAATCAGTTCTCCAAGCGATGCTACAGATCGCTTGGAGAACGCTAGCATTTTGCAAGCTAAATACGCTTGCAAAATGCTAGTTTTTCCGCGGGAAAATCGCGGGAATTTAAAATGCGATTTTCCTGCGGACTGGAATTCCGGAATTCTCGCGGTAATTTCCGCGAGAGTTCCGGTACGTGTGCACTTAGCCTAATTTCTCAGTAATGGAGGAACAGACTGGCCATTTAAAAGTATTACTGAACTTGCCTTTAAAAGAGCTACATGTATGGCGCCCCTGAGGGTTCAGTCGCCACAGAGGTACTGCACCTCATCCAGAAGTGTGGTACCCCACTCTCAGGTAAGGAGGGAGCACCAACCAGGACTCAAACACCTGCACCCAACACACACACTATAGCAGCAGGGTACCCTGGACATACCCTAAGGGAGGATGGCCTCATCCCAGGCTGGGTAGTAAAGGGGTTGGGGGAGTGGGTGGAGAAGGTAGGAAGAGAGGAGGAGCTTAGAGATTTGGTGGTGAAGCAGCACCCTCTCAGAAGGAGCTGCAGGGAGAGAGACAGAAGGAAGCCTCGGAGGGCAGAAGGGGTCTTTGGGGCACGGGAAGTGCGGAAGCCACCCGTGGGGCCCGTATCCAGTATTGGAGGGACCAGGTAGCAGTGGGGTACTGGTGACAGAGACTAGTGGAGAAATCACCAGACTCAGCTAGAAAGCTGGAGGCAGAGGCATCTCTAGGTGCCACAGTCACAGTTACATTGCTGAAAAGGCAGCCACATAGGATCAAGGGGACTCAGAGAGGAAATCACCCGACAGGGTCCGCGGGTGCTGGCTCAGGACACTGACTGTGAGGTGTAGGGTAAGAGAGGCAGAAAGCCAGTACAGTGAGATGGCCAGGAGAGGCATATACAGAAATGAGTCCTGGAATGGTGTGTCCTGATCTACCTGGGAGTTTGCTGGACCCCTCACCTGGAGGATGCGGCACCAAGTGGGCACCTGTGTACACAAGAACTGTGAGTAAAGCTTTGGAAACCGCACCCAGCTGTGTCCTCTAATCATTCCTGTGTCACCTGCCCTGCACCGCATTCACCAACCTCACCTTCAACATCTACATCCAAACTGCCCTGGGATACAGCTCTACCTGTGGAGAGCTAAACCATCACTGCTACCCTGTGACCATCCCAAAGGATCTACATAGCAGCGTCGGTCCTCTGACCGAATACCACAGGTGGCGTCACGAACACTTTATCACAAACTTTATTATAAACTTTATTCCCTTGTAGATATCCCTTTAATTGGATGCCCAGGGCCACGGACCGGGTCACCACTGCTGTGACACATCCCCTTTTAAATACCGGCCCAGTCCCGAGTATCCCCACTGCCCTGGCAGGCGATTCACATGCACATACAAGTAGTTTGGGTGGGTGGGGGGTCCTCCTGACAGATTCCTATTAACACTGTTACTATATTCAGGTATATAGTGCAAACCTCAGTCTCCTATGACAGCTGGGCCTTACAGGATTGCTAAGATGGTAGTGATGGGGTCCATGGAAACCCATCGGTGGCATGTGATGGGTGCAGGAAAGGTCCCATTTCACTTACATACTGCTGTCAGAAATTGACAGAGGCAGTTAGGAGGTTAAACATCAGCGACTGGGCTGGCATAACCCACAAACACTAGTGTTAGAGCCAGATGATGGCTGTATAACACAGACAGAACCTGCTGTGTATGGAGCGTGCTCAGTTAATGAGCCCACTCCATACACATGTACATCACATGTTAGGAAAGGGATAAAAACAAGTCTATATTGTGATTTAATGGGGTCTACCAAGATTATCATAACATGGAGAATAACCACAAGCCTGCAGTGCTCCTCGTTATGCCGAATAATTAGAATTTCACCCTTTTCTTTTTAGAAACACACAGATGAAGCAAAGCAAAGTTTCCAATTTATCATGACATCATATTGTGTAATTGGTGATTTTCCATTAGTCTGGGGCTACACGTCGACTTTAGCCGCGACACAAGACGCACAGCCAAAGATTACTGTGTAGTTGCTACATCGCAGTACCATACAAGTGAATGGGGGTTGTATGGAAATCCCTAATGTACTGTGAACGCCACAAGCAAGCTACAAAAAATCCTAGAGTCAGAATTTGTGCAAATTGCTTGTTGCGGTAACAAACTGGTCACAATGTGACCCCATTTACTTACAGAGCGCTGCGATGTAGCATTCTTTCACCATGGGACCTGTGTTGTGGACAGAGTCACCCTAACGGATAAGTCAGGAGCACTTCTTCCACAGTATAGTATTAACTGGAAAGATAATCTACTTTTAGAACATGCACACTTAACAACCAACATATTCTCTGCACATTTGTCAGCAACAAGCAGAAATAAATCCGCAAATTTGTAATTTAGTTGACTTACTCTCCCAAAAATGACTGTATCTGGTCTTGGCAATGCTCCAGGTACCTGCCACCATGCAGTGTTGAGTTGGAAACAAGCAGCAGTCGCTTCAGCTTCATCATTGACCAAGTGTATCCGCCAGAAAAGCTGAAGTGAATATAAGCGGTTGAGAAAGGAGTAAAAGGTTAAAGTTCCTTGCTTCACATCGAACAATAGCTGACATCTGCAAGTCCACCTTCCGCAAAACAAAGTTCCTTGTTTTTTTACTCTATTTTTTTCTGAACTTTATTATGCTTTCAGACTGGAGTATGCTTATCTATCTACAATACACGTCCATGCTTTACAAGCTAAAGGTGAACTCATCTGCTATTAAGAAGCAACGTGCAATATTATTCTGGCATTCCATAATAAGAAAATGTACTCTGTGCACAACCAGGACAATTGTACAGGTTTTATTTTTTACATTGTTATGAAACACATTTTCTTCTGTCTAGTCTTTAAACATGTTTCATTCAGCTGTATGTTTCATTTAAGAAATTAAAAAAAAAAAAAAAAAAAAAAATATTCTGTTTTTCCAATGTTGAATTTTCTGATTATATTTTTTTTCTATAAATTATTATGGGGGCAGCCATTTGTCTGCTGTGCTAACAGCATTCAGATGTATGCTTTACAGCAGCTAAAGAACCATAGACAATAGTCTGGTTATCAGTTTCATAGCTATGGGGGCAGAGGGAGAGACTGCCACCATTAAGCGTATCCGCGTCCAGGGCTGCCACTAGGAATTTCGGGGTCCCATACTGGCAACATTTTCGGGGCCCCCTTGAGACTCCATGCAGGATCCACCCCTCGATCTGTCCACAGCCCCCACCGCTCTCTCTTGGAAAAACTCCACTTCTCACCAATCACACATTAACAGTTCCCATCACCAGATCACGTATATAGCCAGCAGCTTTTGTTTTGGCTAAAAGATTTTTTAAGCTGCCACCATAACACGGTAGACACTTTTGGCCGAGCTCTACTCTACTGTAACCATTTGTTAAAATATCCAATACAATTTAGGTATATTTTTATTCATTTTTCAAATGACCAATAATATCACATCCAAAGGGACAAATACCACAGCACCATGTCCAGACCACATATTACCATCACATAGAGACCTATAATACCACATACAAGGGACAAATACCACCACACCATGTCCAGATCACATATTACCACTACATGGTGACCAATAATACCACATACAAGGGACAAATACCGCCACACCATGATCAGACCACATATTACCATCACATAGTAACTGAATAATACCACATACTATGAACAAATACCACCACACCATGTCCAGATCAGATATTACCACCACAGTGACCGAATAATAGCACATACAAGGAACAAATGCCACCACATCATGGCCAGACAACATATTACCACCACACAGTGACTGAATTCTACAATACTGATCATTAGTAAAAAACACAATACTAATATCACCATAAGTGCCATTATACACAGGAGATCTGTACTTAGTATGCAGTGTCTCTGTACAGGTAATACAGTGATGACCAGTGATATTATACACAGGAGCTCTGTGTATAGTGTCAGTGTAAAGGTAATACAGTGATCACTGGTGACATTGTACACAGGACCGCTGTATATAGTATACAGTGTAAAGTGTCAGTGTACAGGTAAAACACTGACTCTCCAGTGACGTGTCTAGTTGAAGTCCTTCATCTTTGCTTTTCATCTTCATCCTGCCAGAGCTCGTCTGCAGGAAATAACACAGTTAGGGTTTAACATCTGCACTGCCATCACTATCTACTCCCCCAGGGATCATCTGCAGTGCCGGCTATACTACAGTCGAACACTTCAACTGGCGTCACGAATCACTACATAAATTTTATCCTCATCCAATTCTACCCCTTTTACACGACCGTCTGGGACCACGGACCGGGTCACTGCCACTGTGACATTTCCCATTGAAGTTAACGGGCCCGGTACCGAGTATCCCACGGCCCCTTGGGCGCGTCACGGCCACAACACACTGATACAGTTAAACTCTGCGGAAGAGACAGAGAGACCATCCCTGCACTACCGCTCTCCATTCTGTAGGCTGCAAGTTGGTTTAGGCCTGCGCCCTTCAGAACTGCAGGTCGTGGGCAGTGTGACAAGATATCATCATGCCAGCACTCCGATGTCCTGTGCATGTCTGGGCACAATAACACTGCCGCAATGGTCTTCCCATGACCTGCAGCTGACTGCCCATGGACTAACCAGGTATATGTGAGTATATGTTTTATTTTATTTTTTATATATCATTTTTATTGAAATTTTTTTTTAGCATACAGTAATATTCAACACAAACAAAAATGATATTTCAGAACAAGTGCCAAGCTTGCTGCAAGATGAAATTAGTGAAACAAAAAATAACAAACAGGCTAAGTTCATACAAGGCATTTTTTCTGCATTTTTGTTCTGCAGCAAAAGCTGCACTCTTGGCAGAAAAGAAGCAGCGTCAAAAACGCATGTTTTGGTGCGTTTTTTACTCTGTTTTTTGTTGCAGTTTCCAGGATCCCAAAGTTCAGAAGCATGAACACAGGTCACCAATACAAGACATATGTTCATTAAAAAATAAACATACAAATGTAACAGCTGGGGGAGGTGAATTGGTCTGGAATAATTTACCTAAGACACAGGCAGTGCATTGAGTTTGTAGGACACTATTAAACGTTCACACTTTGTTCAGCCATTGAGTTGCTCAAGCATTGTGCAATCTCACACCTTGGACAGCCACAGGCATTGTTCAATCTCACACACTAATTTACTTAAACTTTACTAATCTACAAGTTCCATGATGCACTGCACTGGCCTGTATAAGACAGCAACAAACACACCACTCCAAAACACACCCAAACCCCTCCCTCCTCTATCTTCAATCTGAAGCATCTTATCGTAAGGGTCTGTGCACACGTTGTGGATTCTACCGCGGATCCAAAGCGGATTTGGCCCTGCAGATCCGCAGCAGATTCTCCTCCCTTGTACAGTACCATAATTTCAATGTAAAACAAAACGCTGTGCACATGCTGCAGAAAAATCTGCACAAAGGGTATGTGCACACAGTGCGGATTCTCCCACGGATTTTTCCGCACAAAAACCGCAGCTCTTGGCAGAAAACGCAGGTGCATTTTTGCTGCGGATTTGATGTGGTTTTGCCTGCGGATTTGATGTGGTTTTGCCTGCGGATTTGTATGCATTTTTGTAAGCTAAATAAAGATATGTTATTTAACAGAAAAAAAAATTTGGGATGTAATTTCTGTCCAACCTCCTCATTTACATTTGTCCAACCCACACTCCATTACACACACAGACAGATAATAGATAGATAGATATGGGATGGAAAGATAAATATGGGATAGATATATCTATAGATATATCCATAGATATTTCCATAGATATCTATGGATATATCTATGGATATATCCATCTAATATATAAAGCTCAATGTGTGTGTGCGTATGTTTGTATGCATGTATGTATGTATGTCCGGGATTGGCATCTTCACCGTCGCAGCTACAGCCACAAAATTTTGCAGCCACACGTCTGGACCCCGAGAGCATCATAGGCTATGTTGTGAGGTGAAATTTTAAGCACGCACGTTCCAATTCACCAAACAATTTTGCCCCTAGGTACATAATGGGGAAAAAGTGTATGTATGTGCGTATGTCCGGGATTGGCATCTGCACCGTCGCAGCTACAGCCACAAAATTTTGCAAAGTCACACGTCTGGACCCCGAGAGCGTCATAGGCTATGCTGTGAGGCAAAATTTTAACCCTGCGCGTTCCAATTCACCAAACAATTTGGCCTATTATTCCTATCATTTCTATGGTGTTATCGTCCTTCTGTAAAGCTGGAAATAACGCAATTTATTACCGTGCCAACACAGATCACCATCTGACACAGACTGCAGGGGGAGCCCAGTATCACACAGGATAGGATTAGATACACGGCTCAGCAGTCAGTATCACACAGGATAGGATTAGATACACAGCTCAGCAGTCAGTATCACACAGGATAGGAATAGATACATGGCTCAGCAGACAGTATCACACAGGATGGGATTAGATACACAGCTCAGCACACAGTATCACACAGACTAGTATTAGATACACGGCTCTGCAGTCAGTATCACACAGGATAGGATTAGATACACGGCTGAGCAGTCAGTAACACACGATAGGATTAGGTACACGGCTCAGCAGTCAGTATCACACAGGATAGGGTTAGATACATGGCTCAGCAGACGGTATCACACAAGATAGGATTAGATACACTGCTCAGCAGTCAGTATCACACAAGATAGGATTAGATACACAGCTGAGCAGTCAGTAACACACGATAGGATTAGATACACAGCTCAGCAGAAAGTATCACACAGGAGAGGATTAGGTACACAGCTCAGCAGACATTATCACATAGGATAGGGTTACAGTAGATACACAGCTCAGAAACAGGATGTGCCAAAGAAGACGACATTTTCATTCCAAGAATTTCACTCATTCAATCTGATTTGTTTTTTGATTTTAAACGCCTCCAGTTTCCAGTTCAACTGCTATTTGCAATGTCCATTAACAATGCTCAGGGACAGTCCTTGAAAGTAGTAGGGATCGATTTGCAATCTCCATGCTTTTCTCATGGTCAACTTTGCGTGGTCTATTCAAGAGTTGGAACTGCCAAAAATCTGTTCATCTTTGCACCGAAAGGAAAAACCAACAATCTTGAATGAGTTGAAAATAAAATACTATCAATACTTGGGTAATCGTTTAGTTAATTTGTGTTGCAAATCTGTAGTGTTGAATATATGATGTGAAATGTTTTTATGTGCAATATAATCATTATAATTTGTTATAACTAACCACAGTTGGTTACTATGCCCAGGCAACGCTGGGCTCTTCAGCTAGTAGATAATAATAATCTTTATTTATATAGCGACAACATATTCCGCAGCACTTTACAATTTAACAGTTTCAAACATAACAGTCAAAAGTATCAACTTTAGCAATAATACAATGATTACAGCAAAATAAGACGACCCTGCTCGTAAGAGCTTTGTTACGTCCGTCTGCAAGTCTGGGCTGCAGAAAGACAGCGCCCCGAGTAGCACCGACACCCTTTACCCCTATACGGGGATATGGATTTACTGCAGAGCCCAGGAAGCGCTGTCTGAACAGGAGCAGAGTGCCAGAGCAGAACGGTCGCAATAGAAAGGCAGTGAGGAAGCCAAAAATGAAGTCGGAAACCAGGCAAGCAGTGGAGGTACAGAAACGGCAGGCAGAGGCAGAGTCGAGAGTCCAGGCAGAGGTCACAAACCGGGAGAGTAGCGGAGGTACAAAATCGTCAGGCAGTAGAGGGGTCAGGAATCCAGGCCAAGGTCAGCGTCAGTAATCGGGAGAAATGCAAGGTACTAAAACGGCAGGCAATAGAGTAGTCATAAATTCAGGCTGGGGTCAGAGTTAACGATAGGCAATCACAAAGTAACACGTAGGGGAACCAAGAATATATCCGGCAGCTTACAAGACCAGTCCCAAAGTATTTGAGGGATCAGGTCATCCCTCACAGGCTCCCGGACTGCTGATGTCATCAGAACCGCCCCCAGGACCAGACCTGATGATGATGCACAAACCCCTTCATGACAGACAGCGGAGCGGAGTCTGCGTCCACTAGACGCCTGCGCAGTAACCCTTTCATTGTTGCTGCCATCCCTCGGGCGCGAACCACGGCGCCTCCCAATGGCCGAGGCGGGAACAGCAGGCCCTGAGCTCGACGGCGATGTGTCAGTCCGGCGCCCCGAGTCTGATGGCGACGTGACAAGCTTACAATCTACAATGAGGAGTGGGAGATACAAAGTACAGGTGTGTATTTACAGTGATGTATTTACAGTGATGGTCCAGCCATCTTGAGGGAGTGGGGGATAGATGGGGATAGTGAATGGGCTACACATGCCACTTACACATAAAATGACTGATTAGGGAATGTGATAGACTGCTCTGAACAAATGTGTTTTGAGGGAGCACCTAAAACTTCAAGTTGTGGCTGGTACTAATTTCTTGGGGTAGAGCATTCCAGAGAATTGGCGCAGTGCGAGAGAAGTCTTGGAGTCGGGAGTGGGAGGTACGGATTAGTGCAGAGGTTAGTCGAAAGTAGTTTGCAGAGCGCGGCGGTCGGTTAGGCTGATAGACAGAAATGAGGGAGGAGATGTAATGGGGTGCCGCACCATGGAGAGCTTGTGAGTGAGAACAAGTATTTTGAATTGGATCCTATAATGAATGGGCAGCCAATGTAATGACTTGCAAAGAGCGGACGCGTCTGAGTACCGATTTGCCAGATGGTTTCCCTGGCTGCAGCATTAAGGATGGACTGGAGAGGGGAAACTCCATCCAATTAATAGAGCATTACAGTAGTCCAGGCGGCAGTGGATCAGGGTAACAGTGAGGGTTTTTGTTGTTTCCAAGGTGAGAAAAGGGCGGATTCTAGAGATGTTTGTGATACCCCAGAGTCCGGTTGTCACAGTGACATTACCTCCCACTAATGGGTAAAGTCATGCTTGGAGGCAGAAAGGGACCCCCGTGCCAGGTAATAGATTAAATCACAATTTCCTGCTGCAGGTCAGAAAAGGGAGATGCCTTATAAATTCTGACCAGCAGAGGGGGTTGGTGAGTCAGCTAGAAATCAGCTGAGGGGGTTGTCATGGAAACGAAACAGCTGTGAGCTGTGAGGAGAAAGGACAGTTTAAACGTGAGGACGTGAGGTAAAGAGATCTTTCTGGAAGATCCTGTTAGATGAAGACAGCGAGCTGATCTGATAAGAACTCGATAGGCAGAGCTGATCTGTGAAGAGGGAAAGGACAAGAGCAGAGACTGAGAGACTCTAGGGAAGCTAAAATATTGCATATAGCAGACCCTTGAGTGAAGCGCTAATTTAGAGAAAAGGGACATCAGAGTCCTAGGCTGACAGGAACTGTACGCCCTGAGAGCCGAATCTGAAAGTACAGGGGATTGTAAATTCCTGTGCACATTAATCACCTGAGGGCACGGCAGCGGATAAGGAGCACGGGGTCGACGGTGAAGAGAACGGTACCCGTGGAATAGGCTCACGCTGACAGCCGTACAGGTTAGTGAAACCATCACGATTAGAGGGTCGAAGCATAGTTATATACAGCGGAGACCCACACACATAGCGCAGAAAGGAAGGTGCTAAATCCCCACCTGGCAAGGTGGATCCTCTGAATGCCTCCAGGCGAGCCGGACTCTTTCCATCACATGTATGTGGTACTCTGGACTGCAACCTATTACCAGTAAAAGGTAAAGAAACTGCACCTCTCTGTGTCTTTCTCTCATTTATCTGCACCCCAACATTTGCAGCCACTTTTACTATTTATTTAACATCTTCGCCCAGGGACTACAGCCCTACCTGTGGAGGGCTACAACATGATTGTCACGCTCGCGCCTAGGCTGATTGGAGAGAGCCTGGGGGTTGTAGCCCCACTGTGCCACAAACCAGATTACCCTGGAAGGGACGTGACTACGGCAGATACCTCGGCTTCACTGGAGCCTCTGATGGTGAGGTCAGGCTTGAGTGGCAGGTAGCTGCCGGGTGCCACTCCAGGGTGGTGTCTGGCTGTGGCTGCTGATCCCACTCGGGAACAGGACACCTGGACAGGTGTGTGCTATGATTGAGTCACCGTAGGAGGCAAAAACAGAAATGCTAGCTAAGTCCAGAAAACCAGAGAGGTTGGCAGCTATCGGATTGCAGACCCCTGAACCTATCAACACAACTAGCAGTAGCCGTGGGGGGTTCCTACGATGCCCTAGACCCCTCGATCACAGCAGGAGGACTAAATAGCCTAAAGACAGAAAGGGAAATCTAAACTGCCCCAGAGCAGACCCCAAAGCAAAAGGCAGCCCCCCACATATAATGACGGTGAAGCAAGAAGAAAGAACACAACACAGACAGAAAGATAGACTGAGCAAAGACGGGGCCCAAGCTAACAAGATAGGAAAGGACAGGAAGGCTGCTGTCTGCAATCCGTGAAAAACCCTATGAAAATAAGAGCCAACAGACTGACAGTGAAAAAGGCCCTGAAGACGCTAGGCTTCAAAAAGACTATGTCAGTACTCAGGAATATTCTGAAGACAGAGCAACCAGCAAAAGGAGATTCAGCTCACCCCAGCAGGGAATGGCAGAATCCAGAAAAGCAAGGCAAACAAAAACAAAACACAAATGCTAAAAGGCAAAGCAGAAAACTTAGCTTTAGAGGAGCAGGAATCAGACTGGTCTCCTAGAAGTCCACAGAGAAGTCACCCGCAGGGCAGAAGGGCATCGGCAGCCTTATATCCAGTCCGTGACTCCACTCAGCCAGTCATCATCATTAGGCTCAGGTGCCTGATAATCAGGCTCATTACCTTCCTTTACCAGAATAGGGAGATCACCAGACCTCAGTGACGAAGGGGAAAATGAACTCACAACAGTACCTCCCCCTTGAGGAGGGGTCACCGAACCCTCAACCACGCCACCAGGGCGATCAGGGTGAGCCCGATGAAAGGCACGCACCAATCTTTTGGCATGAATATCAGAGGCAGAGACCCAGGAATTATCCTCCTGACCATAACCCTTCCACTTAACCAAATACTGGAGTCTCCGTCTAGCCAGACGGGAATCCAGTATTTTCTCTACCTCATATTCCATGTTACCTTCAACCAATACAGGGTCCGGAGGTGCCACCCCAGGAACAACTGGTTCAACAAACCTCTTCAACAAGGACTTATGGAACACATTGTGGATTTTAAATGTGACAGGAAGAGCCAAACGAAAAGAGACCGGATTAATAATCTCCAAAATCTTGTAAGGTCCAATAAATCTAGGCTTAAACTTAGGAGAAGCCACCTTCATAGCAATATTTTTTGATGATAACCACACCATATCACCAATCTTAAACTGGGGACCAATGGTCCTATGTCGATTGGAAAACCGCTGGGCCTTTTCCGGGGAGAGAGATAACTTATCCACCACTTGGTCCCAGATCTGGTGCATTCTCTCCACCACAGTGTCAACACCTGGGCAGGCAGAAGGCTCCACCTGCCCTGAAGAAAATCGAGGATGAAACCCAAAATTACAAAAAAAGGTGACATCAAAGTGGCAGAACTAGCTCTATTATTTAAAGCAAATTCGGCCAAGGGCAAAAATGAAACCCAATCATCCTGATCAGCGGAAATAAAACATCTCAAATACGACTCCAAGGTTTGGTTTGTTCTCTCTGTCTGCCCATTGGTCTGAGGGTGAAAAGCAGAGAAGGACAACTGAATTCCCAGCTTGGAACAGAAAGTCCTCCAAAATCTAGACACAAACTGAACTCCTCTGTCAGATACAATGTTCTCAGGAATCCCGTGCAAGCGAACCACCTGTTGCAAAAACAGGGGCACCAACTCAGAGGAAGACGGCAACTTAGGGAGTGGTACAAGATGAACCATCTTAGAGAACCTATCACAAATCACCCAAATAACAGTCATTCTTTGAGAGACCGGCATATCAGAGATGAAATCCATTGAAATATGGGTCCATGGCCTCCTGGGGACCGGCAAAGGCATCAACAACCCACAAGAGCGAGAACAAGATTTAGACCGGGAGCAAGTCCCACAGGACTGCACAAAATTCCTGACATCATGAGACAAAGTGGACCACCAAAAAGAGCGACTCACCAGATCTCTAGTACCAAAAATACCTGGATGACCAGCTAATGCAGAGCAATGAACTTCAGACATCACTCTCTTCTTCCACTGGTCAGGAACATACAACTTTCCACTGGGACAACGCTCAGGTTTGTCCTCCTGGAACTCTTGCAGAGCAAGTCTCAAATCGGGCGAGATGGCAGAAAGAACTACCCCTCCGCCTAAGATGGTAGCAGGCTTGGTCACCACAGGAGAATCAGCAAAAAAGCTCCTAGAGAGGGCGTCTGCCTTGACATTCTTAGTTCCCAGAAGAAAAGAGACCACAAAATCAAAACGTGTAAAAAACAAGGCCCACCTAGCCTGTCTAAGGTTCAAGAGTTTAGCCGACTCTAGGTACATCAAATTCTTGTGGTCAGTGAGGACCACAACTTGATGTTTAGCTCCCTCCAACCAATGTCTCCACTCCTCAAATGCCCACTTCATGGCCAACAGTTCCCGATTCCCCACATCATAGTTACGTTCAGATGGAGAGAACTTTCTGGAAAAGAAAGCACAGGGATTCATTTTAGATGTTACAGGATCCTTTTGGGACAAAACAGCTCCTGCACCAATCTCAGAAGCATCCACCTCTACCTGGAACGGGAGTGAGACATCAGGTTGCCGCAAAACCGGGGCGGAGGTAAATCTTCGCTTCAGCTCCTGAAAGGAAGCAACAGCCTCCGGAGACCAATTCAACACATCAGCACCCTTCTTAGTCAGATCAGTCAATGGCTTGGCAATACTAGAAAATTTTGCTATAAATTTCTGATAAAAATTAGCAAAACCCAAAAACTTCTGGAGGGCCTTCAAAGAAGTGGGCTGAACCCAATCATAAATGGCCTGTACCTTGGCCGGGTCCATTTCAATAGTTGACGGAGACAAAATAAATCCCAAAAATGAAATCCACTGTACTCCAAAAAGGCATTTCGATCCTTTGACATAAAGGGAATTCTATTGCTATTTACATGCTATTTACATACAATTATTGGGGGGAATTAAAATAAAGCCCCTAATAATATGATTTGCAAACTTTCATAACTTTCAATGCTGGACAAAATGATAGAAACAATAAACTTTAGTTACTCTCTAAAATGTATATAAAATAATATTTTATATTCTGATGACACATTCAGTTCCTTAAAGAGGTTGCTCACTAATAGAGTTGAGCGATACCGTCCGATACTTCAAAGTACTTCAAAAAGGCATTTCGATCCTTTGACATAAAGGGAATTCTCCCTCAAGATCCGGAACACAGTCCGAATATGTTCCACATGAGAATCCCAATCCTTGGAGAAGATCAAAATATCATCCAGATAGATAATCAAAAATTTATCGACAAAGTCTCGGAAAATATCGTTCATGAAGCACTGGAAGACAGAAGGGGCATTAGTGAGCCCAAAAGGCATCACCAGGTACTCAAAATGTCCCTCCGGAGTATTAAACGCCGTCTTCCATTCATCCCCCTGCTTAATGCGGATAAGATTATACGCCCCCCTGAGGTCAAGCTTGGTAAACCAGCAAGCACCTCTAACTCTAGAGAATAGATCCGAAATCAGGGGTAACGGATACTGATATTTAATAGTAATTTTGTTGAGGGCACGATAATCAATACAAGGCCTTAAAGAACCATCCTTTTTGGCCACAAAAAAAAATCCGGCACATAAGGGTGAAGAGGATGGTCTAATATGACCCTTCTCCAACGCCTCCTTAATATAGGACCACATAGCCTCGTGCTCGGGTACAGATAAATTGAAGAGCCGACCCTTGGGAAATTTACACCCCGGGCTCAGTTCAATTGCACAGTCATAACTCCTATGAGGAGGCAAGGATGCAGACTCATTCTCACTAAATACATCATAAAAGTCCGCCAAATAGTCAGGAACATCATGCGACTGAGGAGAGGTGGAAAAAACCGGAGCCTCACTAAAGGCACACCGACAACCACAACTCACCACAGACACAGATTTCCAATCCAAAACTGGATTATGAATTTGCAACCAGGGAAACCCCAGAACAACGGCATCATGCAGACCATGCAACACCAGAAATCTGCAATTTTCTTGATGGTCTGGGGCGACCCGCATGACCACCTGGGTCCAAAACTGAGGTTTATTTTTCGCCAAAGGAGTAGCATCAATCCCCCTCAAAGGGATAGACGTCTGCAGAGGTGTCATCGGAAATCCACAATGTTTAGCAAAATCCAAGTCCATTAGGTTTAGCGCTGCTCCCGAATCCACAAAAGCCTTGGCGGAAAATGTGGACAGGGAGCAGATCAGAGTAATTGCCAGAAGAAACTTAGGTTGAACACCACCAACAGAAAACGTGTGTGCAAAGCGTTTCTCTCGTTTAGGACAAACAGAAATAATATGCGAGGCATCTCCACAGAAAAAACACAGCTTATTACGCCTTCTGAACTCCTGACGTTGCGCCTTAGATAAAACTCTATCACATTGCATAGGTTCAGACGTCTGTTCAACCGGTGGCAACACCTCTCGTGCAATCCTGCGTTCACGTAAACGCCGATCAACCTGAATGGCTAATGACATAGAATCGTCCAGACCAGAGGGAACAAGAAATCCCACCATAGTATCTTTTACGGCTTCTGACAAACCCTTCCGAAAGAGAGCAGCCAAGGCATTATCATTCCAGGTAGTAAGGACCGCCCACTTTCGGAACTTTTGACAGTACAACTCTGCAGAATCTCGACCCTGGTTCAATGCCAACAGGGACTTTTCAGCCTGATCAATAGCATTAGGTTCGTCATACAACAACCCCAAGGCTTGAAAGAATGCGTTCACATTAGTCAGAATAGGATCATCTGGTTTCAAAGAAAACGCCCAATCCTGGGGATCGCCACGCAGCAAAGAGATGACAATTTTAACCTGCTGCGCGGAGCTCCCTGACGAGTTTGGCTTCAAGGCAAAAAATAATTTACAATTATTTTTGAAACTCAAAAATTTAGATCGATCCCCAAAAAATACATCAGGTGTAGGGATCTTTGGTTCAACAGCATGCAAACGAGCAAGGTAGACGGAAATTCCCCGCACTTCCGCGGCGAGCTGCTCCACACGATCAGACAATTGCTTTATCTCCATTGAGAGAAAAAAAAATTCCCCCTACGGCCTCAGAGATATAGAGGAAAGAATATACACACTCTTTTTTTTTTTTTTTTAAACACAATTCTTTCCTGCTATTGAGTACCCTAGGATCTGCGGTATGGCGGGTGCTTCTGTTATGATTGAGTCACCGTAGGAGGCAAAAACAGAAATGCTAGCTAAGTCCAGAAAACCAGAGAGGTTGGCAGCTATCGGATTGCAGACCCCTGAACCTATCAACACAAAAAAAAAAATAAATAAAAAAAAAAAATAAAAAACAAAAAACAAATCTGAACTGAGACAAGTAAGTTAATGTGTATGCACAATGTAAGTGCATTTTAACACATGACCATTAACCAGAGAAAACAGAAAGCAAAAAACACAAATATCCTGAACTAAAAGTAAAAAATATACTGCAAATAATGCATAAAGGTAATAATAATAATAAGGGTATTTAGTAAACATAATTTTGATCAAAATAATGTACAAGCCATCCCGCCACATCACGGCAACCCTTGTGGGACAGTCCCTACTCTAGTATTTAAAACCTTATCACTTGCCAAGTGGCGTGAATGTGAATAAGGGTCGAGCGGCTGAACCACTTGTAACAGCTTAGGCCAGACTGGATGGCTTTCCCAGCTCAGAAAAAGGGCGGTCACACCCATATATGCACTGAATGCACAATGAAATGAATAAAAAACAAATCTGAACTGAGACAAGTAAGTTAATGTGTATGCACAATGTAAGTGCATTTTAACACATGACCATTAACCAGAGAAAACCAAGTGATAAGGTTTTAAATACTAGAGTAGGGACTGTCCCACAAGGGTTGCCGTGACGTGGCGGGATGGCTTGTACATTATTTTGATCAAAATTATGTTTACTAAATACCCTTATTATTATTATTACCTTTATGCATTATTTGCAGTATATTTTTTACTTTTAGTTCAGGATATTTGTGTTTTTTGCTTTCTGTTTTCTCTGGTTAATGGTCATGTGTTAAAATGCACTTACATTGTGCATACACATTAACTTACTTGTCTCAGTTCAGATTTGTTTTTTATTCATTTCACTGTGCATTCAGTGCATATAGGGGTGTGACCGCCCTTTTTCTGAGCTGGGAAAGCCATCCAGTCTGGCCTAAGCTGTTACAAGTGGTTCAGCCGCTCGACCCTTATTCACATTCACGCCACTTGGCAAGTGATAAGGTTTTAAATACTAGAGTAGGGACTGTCCCACAAGGGTTGCCGTGACGTGGCGGGATGGCTTGTACATTATTTTGATCAAAATTATGTTTACTAAATACCCTTATTATTATTATTACCTTTATGCATTATTTGCAGTATATTTTTTACTTTTAGTTCAGGATATTTGTGTTTTTTGCTTTCTGTTTTCTCTGGTTAATGGTCATGTGTTAAAATGCACTTACATTGTGCATACACATTAACTTACTTGTCTCAGTTCAGATTTGTTTTTTATTCATTTCATTGTGCATTTAGTGCATATAGGGGTGTGACCGCCCTTTTTCTGAGCTGGGAAAGCCATCCAGTCTGGCCTAAGCTGTTACAAGTGGTTCAGCCGCTCGACCCTTATTCACATTCACGCCACTTGGCAAGTGATAAGGTTTTAAATACTAGAGTAGGGACTGTCCCACAAGGGTTGCCGTGACGTGGCGGGATGGCTTGTACATTATTTTGATCAAAATTATGTTTACTAAATACCCTTATTATTATTATTACCTTTATGCATTATTTGCAGTATATATTTTTTACTTTTAGTTCAGGATATTTGTGTTTTTTGCTTTCTGTTTTCTCTGGTTAATGGTCATGTGTTAAAATGCACTTACATTGTGCATACACATTAACTTACTTGTCTCAGTTCAGATTTGTTTTTTATTCATTTCATTGTGCATTCAGTGCATATAGGGGTGTGACCGCCCTTTTTCTGAGCTGGGAAAGCCATCCAGTCTGGCCTAAGCTGTTACAAGTGGTTCAGCCGCTCGACCCTTATTCACATTCACGCCACTTGGCAAGTGATAAGGTTTTAAATACTAGAGTAGGGACTGTCCCACAAGGGTTGCCGTGACGTGGCGGGATGGCTTGTACATTATTTTGATCAAAATTATGTTTACTAAATACCCTTATTATTATTATTATTATTATTACCTTTATGCATTATTTGCAGTATATTTTTTACTTTTAGTTCAGGATATTTGTGTTTTTTGCTTTCTGTTTTCTCTGGTTAATGGTCATGTGTTAAAATGCACTTACATTGTGCATACACATTAACTTACTTGTCTCAGTTCAGATTTGTTTTTTATTCATTTCATTGTGCATTCAGTGCATATAGGGGTGTGACCGCCCTTTTTCTGAGCTGGGAAAGCCATCCAGTCTGGCCTAAGCTGTTACAAGTGGTTCAGCCGCTCGACCCTTATTCACATTCACGCCACTTGGCAAGTGATAAGGTTTTAAATACTAGAGTAGGGACTGTCCCACAAGGGTTGCCGTGACGTGGCGGGATGGCTTGTACATTATTTTGATCAAAATTATGTTTACTAAATACCCTTATTATTATTATTACCTTTATGCATTATTTGCAGTATATTTTTTACTTTTAGTTCAGGATATTTGTGTTTTTTGCTTTCTATCAACACAACTAGCAGTAGCCGTGGGGGGTTCCTACGATGCCCTAGACCCCTCGATCACAGCCGGAGGACTAAATAGCCTAAAGACAGAAAGGGAAATCTAAACTGCCCCAGAGCAGACCCCAAAGCAAAAGGCAGCCCCCCACATATAATGACGGTGAAGCAAGAAGAAAGAACACAACACAGACAGAAAGATAGACTGAGCAAAGACGGGGCCCAAGCTAACAAGATAGGAAAGGACAGGAAGGCTGCTGTCTGCAATCCGTGAAAAACCCTATGAAAATAAGAGCCAACAGACTGACAGTGAAAAAGGCCCTGAAGACGCTAGGCTTCAAAAAGACTATGTCAGTACTCAGGAATATTCTGAAGACAGAGCAACCGGCAAAAGGAGATTCAGCTCATCCCAGCAGGGAATGGCAGAATCCAGAAAAGCAAGGCAAACAAAAACAAAACACAAATGCTAAAAGGCAAAGCAGAAAACTTAGCTTTAGAGGAGCAGGAATCAGACTGGTCAGCCAGTCATCATCATTAGGCTCAGGTGCCTGATAATCAGGCTCATTACCTTCCTTTACCAGAATAGGGAGTTCACCAGTCCTCAGTGACGAAGGGGAAAATGAACTCACAACAGGTGTGAATGACAAGCAGGCTGAGACACAGGGCAAGCAGGTACAGCTTGAGACACAAGGCAGGCGGGCACAGCTTGAGACACAAGGCAGGCGGGCACGGCTTGAGACACAGGGCAGGCGGGCATGGCTTGAGACACAGAGCAGGCGGGCATGGCTTGAGACACAGGGCAGGCGGGCACGGCTTGAGACACAGGGCAGGCGGGCACGGCTTGAGACACAGGGCAGGCGGGCATGGCTTGAGACACAGGGCAGGTAGGTGTGGTGTGCGAAGGAACAGATAGGGTCCTGTTCACACAGCAGGAGCGGGTACTGGCTGGAAAGAATGGAATATGGAGGAACAGGTAGGGTCCTGTTCAAATAGGAGGTGCAGGTACGGATAGGAGAGTGGAATATGACAAAAGCAGGAGTGCGGAGTAGGCAGAGCCGCAGGAGTGCGGAGTAGGCGGAGCCGCAGGAGTGCGGAGTAGGCGGAGCTGCAGGAGTGCGGAGTAGGCGGAGCCGCAGGAGTGCGGAGTAGGCGGAGCTTGCAAGAGTGCAAGGTAGGCGGAGCTTGTAAGAGTGCAAGGTAGGCAGAGCTTGCAAGAGTGCAAGGGAGAGATAGGGAGGACACAGGGAAAGTCACAGCTGGGAAAGGAACCACAGACAAGGAGACTGACAGAGGTAAGACAGAGTTCTGACAGAGACACAGTACAAGACAAGGTACAGGGACCGAAGGATACAGAGAACAGGATATTCTGCCTTCTGGAGGGCGAGCAAAGAAGTACCAGGCAAGTACTCAGACAAAGCTAGGACAAGACAGGGACCAGGATATAAACCTCCTGGCGGGCACTCAGAGTGTACTAGAAATGCTAGGAGTAAAGCCTCTCAAGGAAGGCAAGACAAAGGACAGGGCCTGGCTACCTCAGTAGCAAGGAGCTAACTGGGTATAGACATTGCACAGGCAAAGGTTAGTGGGAGTGGCAGAACTATATAGTAAAGGCTCCAGGTGATTGGTCGGGGACAGATTAGACCACTGCACCCTGACTGTATAAGAAGCAGAGAGTTCAGGCACCGCCCCCCTATACACACAGTCAGGAAACATGGAGAGCAAGCAGGAAAACAAGAGGCATAGCGCATGGAGCTGGCAGCAGACAGAAATCACCACATGACCTGGAGCAGTAAGTAAGTTGGTGTGCGGGGATGGGAGGCCATGCAGTGATGCCAGCAGGGTTGTTACAGTACCCCCCCTTTACGGACCCTCTTCTTCAAGCCCGCCAGAATAACTTGTAGAAGAATAGGGGCACACACAGTCAGAGTCATCATAGCACTCCTCGGGTAGGATGAGGCAAGTGTGACATCAGGGATTTCAGGTTGCCAAGTCTCTTTGTGCCCAGTGAGGTCAGCTCCCAACACTGAAGATATGAGGGCCAGGACCTCCTCCTCCTGGTTAGCGGAAAGCAGGGGTTTGGAAGCTTGTCTCAACCTCTACATCAGCCGTCCCCCTGGGAACTGAAGACACGTTCACTGAGTCCAACTTCAGCCCATTATGCCTATGCCAAGTAAATTGGACCTCCTCCTCCAGGTGGGTAAAAAACGGAGATACGTAGGCCACTGTTCTCACCTCTTCATCCACCTGCCACATGGAAGCTGGAGGCATACATACGGGGAGCCACTTCCGCCTGTTACCAGGAAAAAACTGGGCCACATCTTTAAATTTGGCGCACGAGTAATGCTTAATCTTGGGGCCTTCACCCACTGGCCATAAAGGAGCCGAGGGCATCCACTCAGGATCCATCTTCAGCCTATTATCCTGGGGAAGACAATCAAGCGACAGGGATGTTCCTGGGGACTGGTCACTGGTATGGTCACTGGAGATGTGCGGAGAGGGCGCCACTGCTTTCTTTTCTTCAGTGATGTCAGCACACCATGACTTAATAGCCGGCAGATCAGGTGGAGAAGGTGACGATACAGAAGACTGACCTTGCAGTAATGAAACTAGACACCTCTGTAGGCTAGGCAGTTCCAAACGAAGCATCATGCTGGCTCTTTGGACTGGAAGGGACAGTAGAGCACCCGCCTCAGAACGACCGGTGGGCAAATTGGTCAGCAGGTGGAAGACAAATGTCTCTGTGTATAACTCTCTGATTAGGAGCTGTAGTTGACCCCTCAATACTGGACTGTTCACAAGTAGGGCTCAGCCATCACCAAACACCCTCAATGGATTCTGGAGCGGTGGAGCAGGAACCACGCACAGACTTTGTCTGGCTTGTAGCTTGCATATATCTGCAGGGCTGAAACTCCCACAAGGCACCAGAACAGTCACAGACTTTCGTGGAGAGGAGGTACTTTCACCAAGGGCAGTCTCTCCTACTGGCTCAAGGTTTTGGAGCTTTGGCTTCGCAGGGCAGAGACCGTCGGGATGTTCCTTCTCAGGACTGGACTCTGGCGACAACCTAGCCAGTCCCTTTTTCTTAGACCTCTTGGACCCTGAACGGGGGGTTGCTTTGGCAGGCTGAGGAACAGATGGGACATGGACGGTCACAGTTTTCTTTCGTACAGTCCGTTCCTGGAAGCTTGGGGGGCAAGACTCTTCAGGAGACCCTGTACTTGGCTTGCCAAAGGCTTTGCAGAAGGCCACCAGGAAGGCCGGTGAGCTCAACGTGATGGGATCCCCTGCTTCCCAGAGGGGGTTAAGCCACTGCAACGCATGTCCTGTTAGGTAGGACATTAGTAATCCTACCTTTACCCGATCGCTGGCGAAGTAGGGAGCATGCCATTGAAAATAGCGTAAGCACTGCTCCATAAAGGCATGACACTGCTTTGGATCCCCATCATACAGTTAGGTCCATATATATTTAGACAGAGACAACATTTTTCTAATTTTGGTTCTAGACATTACCACAATGAATTTTAAACAAAACAATTCAGATGCAGTTGAATTTCAGACTTTCAGCTTTCATTTGAGGGTATCCACATTACAATTGGATGAAGGGTTTAGGAGTTTCAGCTCCTTAACATGTGCCACCCTGTTTTTAAAGGGACCAAAAGTAATTGGACAATTGACTCCAAGGCTATTTCATGGACAGGTGTGGGCAATCCCTTCGTTATGTCATTCTCAATTAAGCAGATAAAAGGCCTGGAGTTGATTTGAGGTGTGGTGCTTGCATTTGGAAGGTATTGCTGTGAAGGAAACACGCGGTCAAAGGAGCTCTCCATGCAGATGAAATAAGCCATCCTTAAGCTGCAAAAACAGAAAAAACCCATCTGAGAAATTGCTACAACATTAGGAGTGGCAAAATCTACAGTTTGGTACATCCTGAGAAAGAAAGAAAGCACTGGTGAACTCATCAATGCAAAAAGACCTGGGTGCCCACGGAAGACAACAGTGGTGGATGATCGCAGAATAATCTCCATGGTGAAGAGAAACCCCTTCACAACAGCCAACCAAGTGAACAACACTCTCCAGGAGGTAGGCGTATCAATATCCAAATCTACCATAAAGAGAAGACTGCGTGAAAGTAAATACAGAGGGTTCATTGCATGGTGCAAGCCACTCATAAGCATCAAGAATAAAAAGGCTAGACTGGACTTTGCTAAAAAACATCTAAAAAAGCCAGCACAGTTCTGGAAGAACATTCTTTGGACAGATGAAACCAAGATCAACCTCTACCAGAATGATGGAAAGAGAAAAGTATGGCGAAGGCGTGGTACAGCTCATGATCCAAAGCATACCACATCATCTGTAAAACATGGCGGAGGCAGTGTGATGGCTTGGGCATGCATGGCTGCCAGTGGCACTAGGTCACTAGTGTTTATTGATGATGTGACACAGGACAGAAGCAGCCGAATGAATTCTGAGGTATTCAGAGCCATACTGTGTGCTCAGATCCAGCCAAATGCAGCCAAACTGATTGGTCGTCGTTTCATACTACAGATGGACAATGACCCAAAACATAAAGCCAAAGCAACCCAGCAGTTTATTAAAGCAAAGAAGTGGAATATTCTTGAATGGCCAAGTCAGTCACCTGATCTCAACACAATTGAGCATGCATTTCACTTGTTAAAGACTAAACTTCAGACAGAAAGGCCCACAAACAAACAGCAACTGAAAACCACCGCAGTGAAGGCCTGGCAGAGCATCAAAAAGGAGGAAACACAGCGTCTGGTGAGGTGCATGAGTTCAAGACTTCAGGCAGTCATTGCCAACAAAGGGTTTTCAACTAAGAACTAGAAATGAACATTTTATTTGCAATTATTTAATCTGTCCAATTACTTTTGGTCCCTTTAAAACAGGGTGGCACATGTTAAGGAGCTGAAACTCCTAAACCCTTCATCCAATTTTAATGTGGATACCCACAAATGAAAGCTGAAAGTCTGAATTTCAACTGCATCTGAATTGTTTTGTTTAAAATTCATTGTGGTAATGTCTAGAACCAAAATTAGAAAAATGTTGTCTCTGTGCAAATATATATGGACCTAACTGTATCTTAGCGGGTTCGAGGGGGGTTCAACTTTAGGTATGCCAGCCTCTAGTTTAGCAAACAGTCTATTGGAGACCACAATGGTGGGTGGAGCAGTGAAGGATTGGGCTTCAGACCGGGTAAATTTATTTGGTTGCCCATACTGGCAAAAAAGTTCATCTTGCTCCGAGAGCGAAAGGACATGGGACTCAGCGGGGACCATGGCCTGTGCAAACTGTCACGCTCGCGCCTAGGCTGATTGACGCGAGCCGGGGGGGTTGTGGCCCCACTGTGCCACAAAACAGACTACCCTGGAAGGGGCGTGACTACGGCAGCTACCTCGGTCTTCACTGGAGCCTCTGATGGTGAGGTCATGCTTGTGCGGCAGGTAGCTGCCGGGTACCACTCCAGGGTGGTGTCTGGCTGTGGCAGCTGATTCCACTCGGGAACAGGACACCTGGAAAGGTGCGAGTGGCAAGCAGGCTGAGACACAGGGCAAGCGGGCACGGCTTGAGACACAAGGCAGGTAGGTGTGGTGTGCAAAGGAACAGGTAGGTGTGGTGTGTGAAGGAACAGGTAGGGTCCTGTTCACACAGCAGGAGTGGGTACTGGCTGGAAGGAATGGAATATGGAGGAACAGGTAGGGTCCTGTTCAAATAGGAGGTGCAGGTACGGATAGGAGAGAGTGGAATTTGACAAAAGCAGGAGTGCGGAGTAGGCGGAGCCGCAGGAGTCCGGAGTAGGTGGAGCTTGCAAGAGTGCAAGGTAAGCGGAGCTTGCAAGAGTGCAAGGTAGGCGGAGCTTGCAAGAGTGCAAGGGAGAGATAGGGAGGACACAGGGAAAGACACAGCAGGGAATGGAACCACAGACAAGGAGACTGACAGACAGACAGAGGTAAGACAGAGTTCAGACAGAGACACAGTACAAGACAAGGTACAGGGATCGAAGGATACAGGGACCAGGATATTCTGCCTCGTGGAGGGCGAGCAAAGAAGTACCAGGCAAGTACTCAGACAAAGCTAGGACAAAGCTGTACCCTGACTGCATAAGAAGCAGAGAGTTCAGGTGCCGCCCCCCTATACACACAGTCAGGAAACATGGAGAACAAGCAGGAAAACAAGAGGCATAGCGCATGGGAGCTGGCAGCAGACAGAAATCACCACATGACCTGGAGCAGTAAGTTGGTGTGCGGGGATGGGAGGCCATGTAGTGATGTCAGCAGGGTTGTTACAATCATAGCTGCACCCAACATCCATCCCAGAGAAGCAACACCACAGCGCTGGTCACCTCTGACTAGAATACCATAGGTGGCGTCACGTATTTCACCATCTAATAACTTTATTTTCATTTTTTTTTCCACATAAATACCACACAACTTTCCCCTATTTTATTACTGGACGCCTCTGGGCCACGGACGGGGTCGCCGCCGCCGTGACACTGTCCCCCATGGAAGTCGACGGGCCTGGTACCGAGTACCCCCAGGCCCCGCGGGGCGCTCCAACTTGCGTCACGAACAGGATTTAGCGAGCCTAGTAAAGTTGGGTACAAGGAGCCTGGCAAAGCTGGGTACTGTGCGCCATAGACTTTATTAAATTGTGTGCTAAAGATTTTACGGAGCTTTCAAATAACCGCCATAACTGCGTCACACAGTGCGTGCGAGCAGAGAGGAACGTGCAATTGTGGACAGAGCCAGAAATAAAGCACGACGCGAAGCCCCTGCCCGTGCTCTGACGTTAGTGAGCAAGTGAAAAAGCAGGAAGAAAATGCTCAACGCGGGTGAAGATTCGCAGCGGTCGCAGCTGCAGCCCCCATAATGCCGCTATCAATGCCATATATACCAGGAGCAGCCTGGTTACCTCAATACTCAGGGGAGTCGCACACCCTGAGCGATTTTAAAGAAAGACTATGTAGTTTGTTCAAAGTGTACCCCCTGTCAGAGAGCCAAAAAGTCAATATCCTCATTGGTCAGTTAACTGGTGCGGCTCAGAGGGAAGTCCTGGCCGGACACTGATAAAAGAACTGTCAAACAAATCTTGGCCAGAATGAAAGACACTTTTGATACCCGTACTGCAAAATAGATAAAAATGAGAATTTTTGGGTGCAAACAGAGAGTGCAGGATAGTATACGGGACTATGCCCTTAATCTTCAGGAGGCACTACGGGCTGTAAAGCAGGTTGATCCTGGGAGCGTGCAAGATGAAGATAGATTATTAACCCCTTAAGCCCCAAGGGTGGTTTGCACATTCATGACCGGGCCAATTTTTACAATTCTGACCACTGTCCCTTTATGAGGTTATAACTCTGAAACGCTTTCATGGATCCCGGTGATTCTGACATTGTTTTCTCGTGACATATTGTACTGCATGTTAGTGGTAAAATTTCATTCATATAACTTGCGTTTATTTGTGAAAAAAACGGAAATTTGGCGAAAATTTTGAAAATTTCGCAATTTTCCAAATTTGAATTTTTATGCCCTTAAATCACAGAGATACGGCACACAAAAAATTAATAAATAACATTTCCCACATGTTTACTTTACATCAGCACAATTTTGGAACCAAAATTTTTTTTTGTTAGGAAGTTATAAGGGTTAAAAATTGACCAGCGATTTCTCATTTTTGCAACACCATTTTATTTTTACGGACCACATCACATTTGAAGCCACTTTGAGGGGTCTATATGATAGAAAATACCCAAAAGTGATTCCATTCTAAAAACTGCACCCCTTAAGGTGCTCAAAACCACATTCAAGGAGTTTATTAACCCTTTAGGTGCGTCACAGGAATTTTTTGAATATTTAAAAAAAATGAACATTAACATTTTTCACAAAAAAAAACTTTAAGGTCAATTTTTTTTATTTTACCAAGGGTAACAGGAGAAATTGGACTGCAAAAGTTATTGTACAATTTGTTCTGAGTACGCTGACACCTGATATGTGGGGGGGAACCACTGTTTCGGCGCATGGCAGACCTCAGAAGGGAAGGAGCGCCATTTGACTTTTTCAATGCAAAATTGGCTGGAATTCTGATCGGACGCCATGTCACGTTTGGAGAGCCCCTGATGTACCTAAACAGTGGAAACCCCCCACAAGTGACCCCATTTTGGAAACTAGACCCCCCAAGGAACTTATCTAGATATGTGGTGAGAACTTTGAACCCACAAGGGCTTCACAGAAGTTTATAACATACAGCGGTACAATTAAAAAATCATATTTTTTCCACAAAAATGATCTTTTCACCCCCAATTTTTATTTTTCCAAGGGTAACAGGACCCTAAAAGTTATTGTGCAATTTGTCCTGAGTACGCTGATACCCCACATGTGGGTGTAAATGACTATTTGGGCGCATGGCAGAGCTCGGAAGGGGAGCAGCGCCATTTGTCGTTTTTGGCTGGAATTGAGATCGGACACCATGTCGCGATTAGAAAACCCCTGATGTACCAAAACAGTGGAAACCCCCCACAAATGACACCATTTTGGAAACTAGACCCCCCAGGAACTTATCTAGATGTGTGGTGAGCACTTTGAACCCCCCAGTGCTTCACAGAAGTTTATTACGCCCGGGCGTGAAAATAAAAAAATCGTATTTTTTCCACAAACATGATCTTTTAGTCACCAATTTTTTTTATTTTCCCAAGGGTAACAGGAGAAATTGGACCCCAAAAGTTGTTGTCCAATTTGTCCTGAGTACGCTGACACCCCATATGTGGGAGAAAACTACTGTATGGGCACACGTCGGGGCTCGGAAGGGAAGTAGTGACGTTTTGGAATGCAGACTTTGATGGATTGGTCTGCGGGTGTCATGTGCGTTTGGAGAGCCCCTGATGTACCTAAACTATTGAAACTCCCCACAAGTGACCCCATTTTGGAAACTCGACCCCCCACGGAACTTATCTAGATGTGTGGTGAGCACTTTGAACCCCCAAGTGCTTCACAGAAGTTTATAACGCCTGGGCATGAAAATAAAAAAATCATTTTTTTCCACAAAAATTTTTGCCAATTTTTTATTTTCCTAAGGGCAACAGGAGAAATTGGACCCCAAAAGTTGTTTTGCAATTTGTCCTGAGTATGCTGATACCCTATATGTGGGGGTAAAACACTGTTTGGGCGCATGGCAGAGCTTGGAAGGGAAGGAGCACCATTTGACTTTTTCAACGCAGAATTGGCTGGAATTGAGATCAGACGCCATGCTGCATTTGGAGAGCCCCTGATGTGCCCAAACAGTGGAAACCCCCCAATTATAACTCCAACCCTAACCCCAACACACCCCTAACCCTAATCTCAGCCCTAACCCTAGCCCTAACCCTAGCCCTGGCCCTAACCGGAAAAAGGAAATAAATACATTTTTTTTATTTTATTATTTTTCCCTAACTAAGGGGGTGATAACGGGGGATTTGATTTACTATTTATGGCAGTTTTTATGTTTGGCAGCTGTCACACGCTAAAAGATGCTTTTTATTGTAAAAATAGTTTTTGCATCACCACATATTGAGAGCTATAATTTTTCCGTATTTTGACCCACCGAGTCATGTGAGGTCTTATTCTTTGCGGGACGAGTTGACGTTTTTATTGGTACCATTTTCGGGCACGTGACATTTCTTGATTGCTTTTTATTCCGATTTTTGGGACGCAGAATGAACAAAAACCAGTGTTTCATGAATTTCTTTTGGGGGGAGTGCGTTTACACCGTTCCGCGCGCGGTAAAATTGATAAAGCGGTTTTATTCTTCGGGTCAGTACGGTTACAGCGATACCTCATTTAGGTCTTTTTTTATGTTTTGGCGGTTTTATGCAATGAAAACTATTTTATATAAAAAATAATTATTATTGCATCGCTTTATTCTGCGAGCTATAACTTTTTTATTTTTTTGCGGATGACGCTGTATGGCAGCTCGTTTTTTGCGGGACAAGCTGACGTTTTCAGCGGTACCATGGATATTTATAAGCGTCTTTTTGATCACGCGTTATTGCACTTTTTGTTTGGTGGTATGATAATAAATCATTATTTTTTGCTTCGTTTTTTTTTATTTTTTAAGGGGTTCGCTAAAGGGCTTAACTAATGAGACAGTTTTATAGGCCGGGTCGTTACGGACGCGGCGATATCAAATATGTGTACTTTTATTGTTTTTTTTTTATTTTAAAAAAATGAATTTATTGGGGAATATTTTTTTTTTTTTACTAATTTATTTGGCGATTTTTAAAAAAATTATTTTTACACTTTTTTTTAACTTTATTACATTGTCCCAGTAGGGACATCACTGTCCTGTGACAGATCGCTGATCTGTCACATCACAGATCACTGTGACAGATCAGCAATCTGTCACAGGCATAGACGCAGACTTCCTCATGCCTGCGCTTTGCAGGCACTGAGGAAGCCAGCTCCCTACAGGCCCCCGAAGGTCCCCGTCGCCATCTTGAATCCGGGGGCCTGTAGTGAAAGAGCCCCCCGCAGCAGCGCTGCACATTGCGCTGCCGTGGGGGGCTCAGGGAAGCACGGAGGGAGACCCCTCCCTGCCGATGCTTCCCTTTAACCCCGGTACACCGCGACCGTGTTTGATCGCGGTGTACAAGGGGTTAACGTGTCGGGGCGGTCCGTGACCGCCCCTGACACATTGTGCCGGGTGTCAGCTGTGATAATCAGCTGACACCTGGCCGCGATCAGCGGCGCTCACCACGTGGGCGCCGCTGATGGCTATGACGTACTATCCCGTCCCTGGGAATTAAGTCCCAGGGCACATGGACGGGATAGTATGTCATATGGCAGAAAGGGGTTAACAGAGCAGTTCATAGAGGGACTCCAGCCTAACAACCAAAAGACACAGCTGCGCATAATGGCCCTACAAAATCCTGAATTGGACTTTGCACACTTTAAGGATAGAGCCATCAGAGTGCTGCGTGAACCGAACCCTAGCAGCACAGAGCACTCTAAGTATCCTGCAATTACATACCAGCAGGAGACAGCATCCTTTCAAAACACCTCTATTGAGACTGACAAGACGTCCCAAGGTGATGATTCTGCTGCAGACTTACGTCTCCAAGTCAAGGAACTAACCAAAAGTGTGGCTACACTCACAAAAACTGTGCAGTCCCTGCAAGTGATTCCAAAGAAGAAGATCCAGCTGGCCTCCAGTCCAGAAGACTTCCCGTAGCAAAAGCAGAAGAGGATCCCGCCGACCAGAGGGAGAGACAGTGATATCGTTACGACGAGGATGGACAGCCCATCTGTCACCGCTGCATCAAGGCAGGACACCTAGCAAGATACTGTCATTTAAACAAGCAACCCCTGGAGCAAAGGGCCAACCCCCAGGAGTAAGACGACCAGGTCCACCAAATTGGCGAGACAAGTACGTAGGAGGATGACCAGTCTTGCCTGTCGTGATTGACGGTTTTCCGATGAACGCTTTACTGGACACCGGTTCCCAAGTGACGATACCATATGTTCTTTTTAAGCAGTACTGGGCAGATTCAGACATTACTCATAGCCCAGATGAAGACCTTGCCATTTTTGGCAGCAATGGTCAGCCCTTGCCTCAGATGGGATATAAAGAGGTGACCATCAAGATTGGCCGAGTAGAATTGCAATCGCAAGGTTTGATAATAGTTGATGTTGACAAATGAGAATGCCATCCTATGATCACTTTAGGCACTAATGTAATTGAAAATTGTCTTGGAGAAATTATTGTTTTGTTACAACAGGTAGCCGAGACCGCCAGCTCCAGTCAGCAGCGGGTCCTGCAAAAGGAGATCAGAGCCCTGATGCAAAGACAACAGGTAGAGCTGTCTGGTACAGAAGTTGGCAGTGTCAGAGTAAGTGATCCTTTCCCCATTGCAGTACCTCCCAGAAGTGAAATGTTAATTTGGTGTCGGGCAGCAATAGGCCTAAGGGGTTGAGATAACCAAGCCCTGGTAGAACCCATGTACTCTGATAGTAGACCCACTATCCTGACAGCCAGAGGGGTAGTTGATGTCCGCAAGGGGAGAGTACCAATACGCATCTTAAATTGTGGGGAGAGAGGTCCAGTTACCCCAGTATGCCACCCTTGCTAAATTGTTCACCGTCAGTAACAATGCAATAGAGGCACTAGAACCCTTGCTTTCGTCTGACAAGGTGGAAGAGAATGGCTCTGAAGGGCAACAGGAGGATTGGTGTCAGTAGCTACACGTAGGCACTGACTCCACCCCTTCACACCCAAAGCATGGGGCTTACAGGGTGGCTCGAGAATTTGAACGGGTCTTCAGCAAGCATCCTCTAGATTTTGGGCAGGCAAAAGGGGTTCAACATCATATCCCCACTGGAGATCATCCACCCATTAAAGAGAGACACCGGCCTGTACCCCCAGCACACTACCAATGTGCCAAGAGTATGTTACGAGAGATGAAGGAGGCTGGGGTAATCAGAGATAGTTGTAGCCCCTTGGCAGCTCCATTAGTCCTCGTTAAGAAGAAAGACGGTACTATGAGAATGTGTGTAGACTACAGGCGGATTAACAACATTACACATAAAGACGCGTACCCATTGCCTAGAATTGAGGAATCACTAGCTGCACTGAGAACTGCTAATTATTTCTCTACCTTAGATCTCACCAGTGGGTATTGGCAGGTTCCTGTGGCAGATGCAGACAAAGAGAAGACGGCGTTTACAACACCAATGGGCCTCTGCGAGTTTAACTACATGCCGCTCGGGCTCAGCAATGCGCCAGGAACATTTCAGCGGTTAATAGAATGCTGCCTTGGACATAAAAACTTTGAAACCGTTCTGCTGTACCTGGACGACATCATTGTCTTCTCCAAAACCTCCGAAGACCATTTGAAGCACCTAGCCGAGGTATTCGAAGCCCTGTCAAACTTGGGCCTGAAAATAAAACCATCCAAATGTCACCTTTTGAAACCCAAGGTGCAGTACCTAGGCCCTGTGGTGTGCACGGAAGGTGTGGCACCCGATCCTGACAAAGTCACCATTATCCGGGACTGGAAAAGACCCAGCACTATCCATGAAGTGAGGCAATTTCTTGGGTTAGTAGGCTACTACCGAAGATTTATTAAGAACTTCACCAAGATAGCAGCACCGCTGCAAGATCTTCTAGTGGGCCAATCCAAGAAGGCCAAGAACAAAAATCTTCCGTTCGAGTGGAACAAAAAGGATAGAAGAGTCCTTCACCAAGTTGAAATTGGCCCTCACAGGAGATAAGGTCCTGGCCTACCCTATGACCAACCATTTGTACTTTACACTGACGCCAGCAACGTGGGATTGGGAGCAGTGCTTTCACAAGTGCAGAAAGGCAGAGAGAGAGTGATTGCCTACGCCAGCAGGAAGCTTCGTCCCACTGAGAGGAACCCCGACAACTACAGTTCCTTTAAACTAGAGTTCCTCGCCATAGTCTGGGCAGTAACAGAGCGCTTCAAGCACTACTTGGCTTCTGCAAAGTTCACCATCTACAATAATCCGTTAGCTCACCTTGAAACGGCAAAGCTCGGGGCACTTGAGCAGCGATGGATGGCCCGACTGTCCAACTACGAGTTCACCATCAAGTACAGAGCAGGACATAAGAACGCTAATGTGATGCGTTGTCCAGGATGCCCAATTCACCAGACGGGGGAGAAGATCCAAAAGAACTCGAAGAAATCGAGTTACCAGCCTTACACCGTCCAATTGCAGCCCTGCGCTCTCAAGGAGTAAGGAATAAGCGCTTTATCGAATGAGAGGTAACGTTGAACCCATTACCCCATCATGAGTGGGCAGAGACACAAGACAGTGACCCAGCTGTTCGCCTAGTAAAGGAGTGCCTGACAGAAGCTGATGCACACCCTGGTCCAGATGACCCACAGGAAGCACAGCAACTATGGAAGGAGAGAGGCAAGCTGTCTACGAGGGTAAACTGTGTCGGAGGAACATCAACTCGCGCAAACACGAACTGGTCTGGCAGGTGGTAGTCCCAAAGAGGGATGCGCCAATGGTCTTAGAGGTATACCACAATTGAGCAGGACACTTCGGCTGGAAGAAGTTGGAAATTCTACTTCGTGAAAAGGTTCTACTGGGTTGGCATGAGGAGTTCCATTGAGAAGTGGTGCCGAGAATGTGGCCCATGCAACCTGCGCAGAAAAGACCGAAGCAGCAAGCGATCCCCATTACAGCCGATCATCACAAAACAGCCACTTGACCTGGTAGCCTTGGATTACGTGAAGTTAACTCCAAGTAGGAATGGCTACACTTATGCTTTGACCATCGTGGACCATTACTCAAGGTTCTTGGTAGTTGTGCCTGTTAAAGACCAAACAGCAAAGACAGCAGCCAAGGCATTTCAGCAGCACTTTTGTCGACCGCACGGATACCCTGAACAAGTGCTCACCGACCAAGGTCCAGCCTTTGAGGCAGAAGTGTTCCAGGAGTTCTGTAACATGTACGGTTGCAAGAAAATCAGAACGACGCCATACCATCCACAGACAAATGGCATGTGTGAGAAGATGAACCAAGTGGTCATTGACTTATTGAAGACCTTACGTCTGGAAGAACAAAACCAGTGGCCAGAGAGGTTGCCAGATCTGGTAGATCTATAAAATCATATACCGGTAAACTCTACAAATTGCACTCCGGCCTACCTGATGAGAGCAAGACCTGGCAAGTTACCTATTGATTTAGACATGGGTGTCTTAACACCAGAGACAACATCACCACATGCAGACTGGAATACAGAGCGGCAACAACAATACCGCAAAGTACAAGAATGTGTGGAGAAAAGTTTGTCCCAAGCAAGACAGAGACAGGAAAGAAATTACAACCAACATGACCCTGCAGTTCCCTTGACATCAGGAGAACAAGTACTTAAAAGAAAGAGACGTGTTCACAAACTAGATGACCAGTGGGAAGCAGAGCCATACACCATGATACCTTCAGACTTTAATAATACCAAAGTATGTATCATCAGCAAAGATGGAGGAGAAACCTTGGAAGCAGTCTCAAGAGATCATCTAAAGATGTGCCCTGATCAATTGAAGGACAAGAAAGAAGTTCAAGACACTCCACAACCCATAGTACAGGTGGAAGAAAAGATTCAAGCTATACTTGGAGAATTTCCTCGGACGTGGACACAAGTAAATCAGGCAATAGTAGCACCAGTACTAACCTTTCATCAGCCTACTGCACCAGATGAAGAAGAGACTCTAAATGAAATGGCTCCAGTAACAGATACCACATCTGCAGAGGAATGCGGAAATCTGTCTCCTGCTAACAGCGAATCTGACAATCTCATGGTGAGTCTAGGAGTAGAGAGAAGGCAGTCTAGAATACCTATCTTACACAAGTCTACTTATAGCGTAGTGACTAGTGCACCCACAGTAGACATCAAAGAACAGGTCAGGTCATCAGAAATACCTATACTGCGTAGATCCACTCGTAGCACTAGAGGTCAGATCCCTGCCTGTTACAGAGATTACGTAATGCAAATAAAGTAATAAGAATGTATAGTAGTAACCGTTAAGCAGGAGAGCCTACAGAGACTTACTGTATGAACCTTTTTTTAAAGTATTCACAATAACCAGCTAAAAGACAATTGGGCCACAGGACTATGTGTGGTCAGAACTGTATTTGTAAATAGTTACTCCAAAAAGGCCTTGGAAATAAGCCGCCGGCGTGGCGGAAAAACAGGCCCATCTACAGAGTGCCCTGTAGCCATGCCCATGGACGACACACAAAGTGGGTTAAGGAGGTTCCCACCAACTAAACTCCAGGTACAAGCACAAAGACAATTCCTGGACAGCAGCGTAAGGACCAGTCGCTGCAGTAACTGTGCTCTTGTTTTCTTTTTCTTGTCTGGTTTTTGATAATTTTTACAATTTTTAAGACTTTGTAGATTTTCATTAATTGTTATTGTTAACAATTCTTGTTATATTTTCCTCAGTCCAGGAGTACTGAACTTAACTGGGGGGAATGTGACACCCCAGAGTCCGGTTGTCACAGTGACATTACCTCCCTCTAGTGGGTAAAGTCATGCTTGGAGGCAGAAAGGGACCCCCGTGCCAGGTAATAGATTAAATCACAATTTCCTGTTGCAGGTCAGAAAAGGGAGATGCCTTATAAATTCTGGCCAGCAGAGGGGGTTGGTGAGTCAGCTCAAAATCAGCTGGGGGGTTGTCATGGAAACGAAACAGCTGTGAAGAGAAAGGACAGTTTAAACGTGAGGACATGAGGTAAAGAGATCTTTCTGGAAGATCCTGTCAGATGAAGACAGGGAGCGGATCTGAGAAGAGCTCGATAGGCAGAGCTGATCTGTGAAGAGGGAAAGGACAAGAGCAGAGACTGAGAGACTCTAGGAAACCTAAAATTTTGCATATAGCAGACCCTTGAGTGAAGCGCTAATAAAGAGAAAAGGGACATCAGAGTCCTAGTCCCGAATCTGAAAGTACAGGGGATTGTAAATTCCTGTGCACATTAATCACCTGAGGGCATGGCAGCGGATAAGGAGCCCAGGGCCGACGGTGAAGAGAATGGTACCCATGGAATAGGCTCACGCTGACAGCCGTACAGGTTAGTGAAACCATCATTATTAGAGGGTCGAAGCATAGTTATATACAGCGGAGACCCACACACATAGCGCAGAAAGGAAGGTGCTAAATCCCCACCTGACAAGGTGGATCCTCTGAATGCCTCCAGGCGAGTCAGACTCATTCCATCACCTGTATGTGGTACTCCAGACTGCAACCTATTACCAGTAAAAGGTAAAGAAACTGCACCTCTCTGTGTCTTTCTCTCATTTATTTGCACCCCAACGTTTACAGCCACTTTTACTATTTAACATCTTCGCCCTGGGAATACAGCCCTACCTGTGGAGGGCTACAACATCATATCTGTGCCCAACATCCATCCCAGAGAAGCAACACCGCAGCGCTGGTCACCTCTGACTATAATACCACAGGTGGAGTCACGTATTTCACCATCTAATAACTTTATTTTCATTTTTTTTCCCACATAAATACCACACAACTTTCCCCTATTTTATTACTGGATGCTTCTGGGCCACGGACCGGGTCGCCGCCACCGTGACACCGTCCCCCATGGAAGTCAACGGGCCCGGTACCGAGTACCCCCAGGCCCCGCGGGACGCTCCATGTTCTTTAGGTGTAAGCGGCAAGAGATTGTATATGGGAGGTGAAGGAGAGATTGGTGTCAAACATAACACCCAGACAGCGCGCCTGCTGCCGGGGTCTTATTATGGTGCCACCCATGGAGAGGGAAATGTCAGATTTAGGGAGGTTAATTGACGGCAGAAGTAGAAGAAGTTCAGTTCTGGAAAGGTTGAGTTTCAGATAGAGAGCGGACATGATGTTGGAGACTGCGGACAGTCACTACCATAGATATATCCATAGATATTTCCAGAGATATCTATAGATATTTCCATAGATATATAGCCATATATATTTTAAAAAAAATGGCGTGGGCTCCCACGCAATTTTCTGCACCAGAGGGGGAAAGCTGTCAGCAGGGGGCCAATATTTGTAGCCTGGGAAGGGGGTGATACCCATGGCCCCTTCCCAGGCTATGAATATCAGCCCGCAGCTGTCTGCGTAGCCTTTACTGACTATTAAAATAGGGGGACCAAAAGAAAAAATAAAGTGGTGTACTCCTATATTTTATAGCCAGAAAGGCTACGCAGACAGCTGCGGACTGATATTCATAGCCTAGCAAGGGGCCATGGATATTGCCTCCCCCCCCGACTACAAATACCAGCTCGCAGCTGCCCCAGAAATGGCGCTCAGCCCCTCCCTTCCCACTCCCGTGTAGCGGTGGGATATGGGGTAATAAGGGGTTAATGTCATCTTGCTATTGGAAGGTGACATTAAGCCTGGTTAATAGGTCTCCCCTATAGAACAGTGACATCAGCAGATGCGACCGCTCTATAGGGCCTCCCAGTGATGAGCTGACAGGAGAAAATGCCTCCTGCAGTCCATCACTGAGGTTACCTGAGTTCAGAGTCTCACTTTACAGCACTGCTGCGTGAGAATTAAGGTTAGGGTTACGGGACCTGTTTCCCGGCGGAGGGATACACAGCGGAGGATTACCTCCACCTGTCATTTCATTTCTGGAGCCCCTGGAAAGCAGTCACATCAGCTGATGTGGCATCTCTCCACGAGAGATCGTCGTGGGACCCTCGTTATTAATTGGACTACGGCAGAAAGGTGAGTATAGGTTGGTTTATTATTTTATTTTTATTACAGGTAATCGATGGCTTCGGGGAAGTAGGTGTGTGCGGTATGTACTCTGTTATGTGTTGTATGTTATATGTTCTGTATGTTATATGTTGTATGTTCTGGATGTTATATGCTCTGTATGTTGTATGTTCTGTATGTATTTTTTTTTTCAATTCAACACATTCGTCGGATGATGGGACTACTACTGTCCCATCATTGGCTAATGTGTCACTCACTGTCACTGTAGCAGGCATAGCTTGATGGGACTTGTAGTCTCATCGGACGATGCCTGCATACAGACACACACACACAGCCCCGCACAGACCGGCTGCCCGCACACAGCCCCCCTGCCCGCGCGCACACACCCCCCCGCACACACACAGCCCCGTCACTCTGGATGGGAGAGGAGACAGATGCTGCAGAGTGACGGGGCTGTGACGTGTGGTGCCGCATCGCCCACAGACTGCTGTCAGTCTTGATGACTGACAGCAGTGTGCAGAGGCTGGGGCACACCTGCTGCTGATGTCACGTCAGAGTCAGGAAATTGACAAGACATCAGCGGATGTTAGCGGCGGCTGCAGCCTGGGGGTCACGTGAACCGGACTCAGCCAACGGCATAGCGCCACTCAGAGGCAGAATTGGCAGCGCAAGGTAGTTACAAAACTCATTAGGGGCCCTGGGGGGATACAATGGGGAGTTAATAAAAAGTAGTGGGCAGCCCCTTTAAGTCAGAGTCCTGCTTTGCCCTCATATGCTTTGAGGTCTGCTGACACATAGCAAGGTAAACTACAGACGTTAGGGCCATCCTGTTGGGGTACAACTTGTCGCAGTGGGATAAAAGGCCATAAAAGCCTTTTGATCAAAATAATGTCAGCTAAGTACCCTATGTTATTTACATGTAATTTTTTTTTCTTGTTCCTTTAGTCTCGCTACAAGTAAAACACATTGCACAAGACAAGACAAGAATCAAAGCATAAATACATGTCACTCACCAACCATCATGCCATACATATAGTGCCTTGAGAAAGCATTCGGCCCCCTGGAACTTTTCAACCTTTACCCACATATCATGCTTCAAACATAAAGATACCAAATGTAAATTTTTGGTGAAGAATCAACAACAAGTGGGACATAATTGTGAAGTTGAGCAAAATTTATTGGTTATTTTAAAATTTTTGTGGAAATTCAAAAACTGAAAAGTGAGGCGTGCAATATTATTCGGCCCCTTTACTTTCAGTGCAACAAAACTCACTCCAGAAGTTCATTGTGGATCTCACAATGATCCAATGTTGTCCTAAATTGTAAAGCGCTGTGGAATATGTTAGCGCTATATAAAAATAAAGATTATTATTATTATTATTATTATTATTAAATGACTAATGATGATAAATATAATCCACCTGTGTGTAATCAAGTCTCTGTATAAATGAACCTGCTCTGTGATAGTCTCAGGATTCTGTTTGATGCACAAAGAGCATCATGAAGACCAAGGAACACAACAGGCAGATCAGTGATACTGTTGTGGAGAAGTTTAAAGCAGGATTTGGATACAAAATAATTTCCAAAACTTTAAACATCCCAAGGAGCACTGTGCAAGCGATCATATTGAAATGGAAGGAGTATCATGCCACTGCAAATCTACCAAGACCCAGCCATCCCTCTAAACTTTCATCTCAAACAAGGAGAAGACTGATCAGAGATGCAGCCAAGAGGCCCAAGATCACTCTGGATGAACTGCAGAGATCTACAGCTGCGGCGGGACAGTCTGTCCATAGGACAACAATCAGTCGTACACTGCACAAATCTGGCCTTTATGGAAGAGTGGTAAGAAGAAAGCCATTTCTCAAAGATATCAATAAAAAGTGTTGTTTAAAGATTGCAACAAGCCATCTGGGAGACACACCAAACATGTTGAAGAAGGTGCTCTGGTAAGATGAAACCAAAATCGAACTTTTTGTCAACAATGCCAAATGATATGTTTGGCATAAAGGCAACACAGCTCATCACCCTGAACACACCATCCCCACTGTCAAACATGGTGGTGGCAGCATCATGGTTTGGGCCTGCTTTTCTTCTGCAGGGACAGGGAAGATGGTTAAAATTGATGGGAAGATGGATGGAGCCAAATACAGGACCATTCTTGAAGAAAACCTGTTGGAGTCTGCAAAAGACCTGAGACTGGGACGGAGATTTGTCTTCCAACAAGACAATGATCCCAAACAAAGTAAAATCTACAATGGAATGGTTCACAAATAAACGTATCCAGGTGTTAGAATGGCCAAGTCAAAGTGCAGACCTGAATCCAATCGAGAATCTGTGGAAAGAGCTGAAAACTGCTGCTCACAAACGATCTCCATCAAACCTCACTGAGCTCAAGTTGTTTGCCAAGGAAGAATGGGCAAGAATTTCAGTCTCTCGATCTACAAAACTGATAGAGACATACCCCAAGCGACTTGCAGCTGTAATAGCAGCAAAGGTGGCGCAACACAGTATTAAGTTAAAGGGGCCGAATAATATTGGACGCCACACTCTTCAGTTTTTGAATTTTCACAAAAATTTTAAATAACCATTAAATTTCGTTCCACTTCACAATTGTGTTCCACTTGTTGTTGATTCTTCACCAAAAATTTACATTTGGTATCTTTATGTTTGAAGCATGATATGTGGGAAAAGGTTGAAAAGTTCCAGGGGCCTGAATACTTTCGCAAGGCACTGTAACTACCATGCTGGTAGCTGAGATGGGGTCAACGTCTGGATCACGCCTGGGTGTCACAGAAGTGTCTGTAAAACAGGATTGAGTGAAGATGGCTTCAAGATGTTAACAGTATTGGCCACACGGTTCTCATGCAGTGCATCTCATGACATGGTGCCAGCCTTCACAACCTATAAGTGGCTGGGAGAAATGGAGCTGTCTTCCCCGTTCTGTCTCATGCAACCAACTAGGACTCTGCCACCCAAGTGCCAGGGAGGTCAGACAAGCAGGGAGCGGAGACACACTACTGCACGAGCCTCCTTGCTGGGAATGCCCACGATCCAGCCTCTGAAGGATACGAACCCCAAGTATAGAAAAAAAAATGATAGAAATTTAACTGAAAACAGCTCGTTTACTAATTTAGCTTTCACGAGATTACAGAACAGGACTACTAGTTTCTACCTATATTTTCGTAAGAGCAGCCTCCAAAAAGGGGCAGTGGTTGATAGGCAGGAGCAGGCCGGATGGGACACCAATCTATCAGGTAGCCTGGGTGATAAGTAACATACAGTAGAACTGACATTGTGGCATCCTGTAATCTGCCTCAGCACATAAAGTAAATTATTGCAGCTTCACAGGCAGGACCACACATCACCCTGTTCTTAGAGATGCTACAGTGATAACTCCCTGACTGCTTAAACATCCAGCAAAATGGCTCATTTAAACTCCTAAAATTTATACTGGTCACCTTCTGTATGCCTCTGATACTAAAAATGAAGGAGCTGCAGCATTAAAAGGTGGGAGCTGTGGTTTTATACATAAGGCAGCCTCTGCAGCAAATTATTTTTAAGAAACCATGGCACAATTATGTTTCCTGTGGCACATTTTTACACAAACCTGTTGCATGTGAACCTACCCTCATGAGATCTAGATGTGGTAGCCGGAGGGCATTGGAAAAATGCAATGCACGCCTCTTTCTCAGATCCTTAAATGCCTCAATAACATTGATAGCAACCACACGACTTATTGCTCTTGCTCCACAAACATGTCTTGCCCTGAACCTTTGTGCAGGAAGGGTAACCATTACATTCACATAAGAGGTCCTCTGTAGAAATGCTTTGTTTTATTGCAGAGATGCACAACCCCACAGCACAACGAGAGCAAGTGGCCCATGGTTCTGTTATGTGCAACCTCCTATCCATGTGTCCATACACCCTCTATGGCTGTCTCTGTGACAGGGGAAGAAAGGGCTATATGCATCCCATATTAGGCAACTCATAAAAGCAACGTAGGCAAAACTGTTAGGTTATGTTGACACGTTGCGTTTTTGATGCTTTTTTTTCCGGCAGGCAAATCCTGCTCTCTTGGCAGTAAGAAACTTGCTTAAAGGGAATCTGTCACTTTATTTGCATATAAACTGCGGCCACCGCCATCAGGGGCTTATCTACACCATTCTGTAATGCTGTAGATAAGCCCCTGATGCAACCTGATAGATAAGAAAAACGAGTTATATTATACTCACCGAGGGGGGGGGATCCAGTCCAGGTCCAAAGGGTGTCGCGGTCTGGGTCCAGCGCCTCCCATCTTCTAGCAATGACGTCCTCTTCTTTGCTTCCCGTCGCAGGCGTAATGCTCGGCCCTGTTGAGGGCAGAGCAGAGTACTGCAGTGCGCAGGCACCGGGAAAGATGAGAGGTCCGGCATCTGCGCACTGCAGTACTCTGCTCTGCCCTCAACAGGGCAGAGAAGTACGGCTGCGCCGAAGTCGCGACGGGAAGCAAAGAAGAGGACGTCATCGCTAGAAGATGGGAGGCGTCGAACCCCCCGGGTATAATATAGCTCGCTTTTCTTCTCTTTCAGGTTACATTGGGGGCTTATCTACAGCATTACAGAATGCTGTAGATAAGCCCCTGATGGCAGTGGCCGCATCTTATATGCGAAAAAATAGGTGAGTGTTCTGTCTCCGACATAATTCATGATCTTTTACTGTCTGCTTGTTTATATATACAGGATATACAATGATTTGCTGTGAATTTCCAGAATATTCAGTTTATTCCATAGATTTAATGTTTTCATTGTTTCTGGCTCCATCTAGTGGCCAGAGTCATAACCGCATTGTTATTGTGTTTGCTTCCTGAATCTTTCCCTCCATTCACAATGTATTCTGGGAAAGCTTGCAAACCACCCTGGTAAGTTTGCAAAGCATTATGGTTTAGTCCAGCCCCTATTTTTCCCTCCAGTCCTCCATTTTCTCTCAAGCCTGCTTCCTGGGAACATCTCATATCTCTTCCCCCTCGTGCCAGCATCGCTGGTACGTAAATATGCTTCCTGTATATAATTCCTGTCTCATATTAGCCTGCTTATTTAGCTCTTGTCACGCTCGCGAGCGGAAGGACATGGGACTCAGCGGGGACCATGGCCTGTGCAAACTGTCACGCTCGCGCCTTGGCTGAATGGCGCGAGCCGGGGGTTGTGGCCCCACTGTGCCACAGACCAGACTTCCCTGGAAGGGGCGTGACTGCGACAGCTACCTTGGTCTTCACTGGCGCCTCTGATGGTGAGGTCAGGCTTGTGCGGCAGATAGCTGTCGGGTGCCACTCCAGGGTGGTGTCTGGCTGTGGCTGCTGATCCCACTTGGAGACAAGTCACTTGGACAGATGTGGCTGACAGGCAGACTGAGACACAGGGCAAGAAGGTACGACAGATACAGGGCAGTTGGACACGGCTTGAGACACAGGACAGGCGGGCACGGCTTGAGACACAGGACAGGCGGGCACGGTCTGAGACACAGGACAGGCGGGCACGGCTTGAGAAGAAACAGGTAGGGACCTGTTCACACAGGAGGTGCAGGTATGGATGCAGGCAGGAGTGGAATAGGAAGGAACAGGTTTGGACCTGTTCACACAGGAGGTGCAGGTATGGATGCAGGCAGGCAAGAGTGGAATATGAAGGAACAGGTTTGGACCTGTTCACACAGGAGGTGCAGGTATGGATGCAGGCAGGCAAGAGTGAAATAAGAAGGAACAGGTTTGGACCTGTTCACACAGGAGGTGCAGGTGAAGACAGGAGTGGAGAGAGAAGCTGCAGAAAGAGGTTCTGCAGCGGCAGCAGGAGTGGAGCAAAGCTGAACCACAAGGTCTGTGGAGAGAAGCTGCATCAAGAGGTTCCGCAGCGGCAGCAGGAATGGAGCACAGCAGAACCACAAGGTCTGTGGAGAGAAGCTTCAGCAAGAGGTTCTGCAGCGGCAGCAGGACTGGAGCAAAGCAGAACCACAAGGTCTGTGGAGAGAAGCTGCAGCAAGGGGTTCTGCAGCTGCAGCAGGAATGGAGCAAAGCTGAACCACAAGGTCTGTGGAGAGAAGCTGCAGCAAGAGGTTCTGCAGTTGCAGCAGGAATGGAGCAAAGCTGAACCACAAGGTCTGTGGAGAGAAGCTGAAGCAAGAGGTTCTGCAGCGGCAGCAGGAGCCGTGCAGACAGAGCGGCTAGAGTGCAGATGCACAGATAAAACTGCGAGAGTGCAGATGCACAGACAGGGAGGACACAAGGAAAGACACAGCAAGGAAGGGAGCCACGGACAAGAAAGGGAGACTGATAGACAAAGGTAAGACTGAGTTCAGACAGAGAGACAGGGAAAAAGACACAAGGACCAGGATATTCAGCCTCCTGGCAGGCAGGCAGTGAACAGACAAGGCACTGGGAACAAGACTCAAGGACCAGGATATTCTGCCTCCTGGCAGGCGGACAGAGAAATGCTAGGCAAGGTACCGAGACACAGGAATACAGACTAAGAGCCTTCAGAGAAGGCAAGATATAGGACAGGGCCTGGCTAGCTCAGCAGCAAGGAGCTAACTGAGTTTAGACATTGCACAGGCAATGTTTCAGTGGGAGTGGCGAAACTAAATAGTCAAGAGCTCCAGGTGATTGGTCAGGGACAGATTACACAGGTGCACCCTGACTGCATAAGAACCAGAGAGTTCAGGCGCCGCCCCCCTATACACACAGTCTGGAAACATGGAGAGCAGAGGCACAGAGCTGGCAACAGACAGAATTCACAGCATGGCTTGAAGCAGAAAGTAAGTTGGTGTGCGGGGGATGGGAGGCCATGCAGTGATGCCATCAGGGTTGTTACAGCTCCCTTGGCTAGCTATTAGTGCAGATAATGTATGTTATGTATATTATGTATTCTTATGAACCCAGTACTGATTGTATTTATATGTTTTACTTGTAGTTTCACCATAAATATACCACTACGTTCAATAAAGCACAGATTTAACCTACAGTCTCCTTATTGGACCCCCGGTATAGAGGTTTAGCTGCCTGTATAAGTTAGATGAATTCCGGTTCATTTAGTGAGGACAGAACAGACAGATTCCCTTTAAAAAAGCAGATTTTGCTTAGTTTCTGCTTTGTTTTTCACAGTTTTTTTGGCATGGTACATTTGTCACTTGTGCATGCTGATAAAGTTTAGTGCATAAAATAAAGTCAGATTCTACTTCATCAGGTTTTGGCACCAAAAATGCAGCAAAACTGATATCTGTTTTTTCAGTGTTTTTTTTGCACTACCCAGTGCTTTCAATGGGTAAAGACGCTGAAAGAAGTGACAAGCTGCATTTTGCAAAAACCAAGGTATTGCACAAAATAATGAGGACATTTCTGAAATCTCATAGACTTTTCTGGTACTGTAAAACACAGCTGAAAATTAGCATAAAAAGTAATTAAAAAAATGCTACATGTGAACATAACCTGTGTCATACCTAGTACAGGCCTAAAGGCCCCATCACACACAGCGAGATCGCTAATTTTGTGACACCACAGTGATCTCGCCAGCAGTATTGCTGTGTGTGATATGGATCAGCGACCGGCCCCCCTGCCGGGTATCGCTGATCGTGCAGGATCGTCCTGGGCCATTTTTTGATCGCTGGTCTCCCTCTGGCCAGCACGCATCGCTGCGTGTGGCAGCGAGAGACCAGCAATCAGCGACGCTGGTTTCCAATGTAATCAGCGGGTATCTATGAGCCGTGCGGCTCTTAGATACCCGCTGTTTACATTGGAAACCAGCTTGCTCGCTGGTCCTGGTCGCTGGAGGGGCTGTCTATCGATGTCCCAGCGATCCCATCCATGTCAGATCGTTGGTGGGATCGCTGTAACATCGTTATGTGTAACGGAGCATTAAGAAGGCGATGCATAATTGATCTTTTTGCAGTGTTCTTCAACCCCCTCAGTTAATTATCCTGAGCTGTGCTAGGGCAATAAAAAAAACACATTAAAGGTCTGTCAAGGGCAGATCAGGCAACAGAACGGTGGGGGCCCAGAATTCGCCTGCACTTTTCACAGCAAATGTCAGCTGGAACATACAGCTAAAGCCCTGCTGCAACAGCCAGGATCAGCTGGAACTCAGGTCCCAGCCATTTCACTCCTCAGTTACCTGTTCTGGCTCGTTTCCGAACTTTAGGATCAGTTCTCTTTGTGAAAGCCTGCAATGGGTTACTGTAGTGACCCAGCATCCAACTTTGATATCATTACTAAAGACCTTTTATGAACGACTTAAGCACATGGGTGCTGTTTGAGTAGTCAGTAAGAATGGCATTTTGTTACAAAGCGTACTACGTGATTTTGCCTTAACATCCACTTTACGCAGCTAGCCAATCATCTTTTCACCAACTCCTGCTTGTTTATCAACTATGTGAATTTACTTCTAAGCTCAGACCTGCAGTTAACCATTTGTCTAATGCAAGCAAAGCAAAGACTGCTGCAACAGTGTATAAAATTCTCTGCAAGCAAGTATCTAGTTTGCCTATTCATCAATGGTGCCCTGAAGTTAGAAGTTAACCATTTATCTACTGTAAGTGTAACTAATAATAATTCTCTGCTAATACTAGTGCTGTTTGTACAACTCTGCTTCCTCCCCTGACAAGGAGCTGTGGTAAAATCAGACTGTTCCTGCACGGTGAGACACAGCCATTACACAGTACACAGCTGGGGCACATTTATAAGATTATCTCAGCACAAGAACATTTTTTCTTAACACATCCAATTTTTGAACTTATTATTAGCCGAAGATCTATTCATTAAAAAGTACTTTGTTCATGGGAAAACCCCTTTATATTACACACTAAAAACTGTGAGAAAAAATATTATATGTACCCTAAAATGGTTCCTATAAATCTGCAAATTATAGTTAAAGTGAAGTAAAAAAATATTAGATCTTGCCACCACTGAAACACAGAAAGAGGGGGAATTTTACTGGCCTTTATTGCTGCATTCACACACGCTGCTCTCACTTTATTTTGCTGAAAAGCGCCAAAATGCATGGTTTTGCTAGAATTTTGAGTGTGAGAGCAGCCTAAGTCAAAGTACTATTGTGGTTTTCAGCTGCTGTGATCACAACTGCGTGTGAACGCAGCCTAAGGGTATGTTCACACTGTGCTTTTTTTATGCTAATTTTCAGCTGCTTTTTACAGTACCAACAAAGCCTATGAGATTTCAGAAATCTCATGCACACACATTGCTTTTTTCTGTCATCAGGATTTTGTGTTTTTCAGTGTTTTGTGACATAAAACATGTCACCCCTTTCAGTGTTTTTTCAGCGTTTTTCACCTACTGACTTGAATGGATGGTGAAAAAATGCTGAAAATATGCAGGTTGACTTTTTTTGCAGCGTGTCTGCTGCAGAAAAGTCAAGGACAGCAGGATGTGACCTCACACTTGGCTCTGCTACCTCTAGATGGCAGTGTTTATGGTTGCATGATGTGACCATACAGCCTGTCATCCAGCAGAGACACTGAGCAGTGGACCTGAATCCCATTCACTTGAATGGGGGGCCCAACTATATAGTGTTTGAAATGCTGTCATATGCATGACAGGGCAGCAAACACCGCTTCTGATCGGCGGTGAAACCGTCCCTGCCGGTCAGTCACAGTTCCCACACCGTCTTTTGAGCGCTCAGTGGTGATCAGGGGTATAAGGTTTACCTCTGGTCACTGGTGTCAGCTGATGGGACCACCGATCCCATCATCTGACACCTTTTGCCGTTAATAACACGGTGCAGAGGCGAGTTCACCGCCGTTCACAGGGAGAATTTCACTGAGGTGAATTTCAACTGCAGTGAGCTCACCTCTGCACCATGCGACTTTCTCACAATGCCAGTGGGGATCTCACAAAGGTCACCGCAGTTCAGTCCGGCTGGGAACGCAGCCTCAGTGACGTTACCGCTAGTCACTGAGGCTGCGCTCGCAGCACCTCATTCACTAGTGGTTCTCAGCCTGGATGGTCGCATATTGGCACCGTCCAGGTTGAAAACTAATCAGACATGGATTACGGCGTGGGACAGAAGGAAGGATAGATGAGGGATATTGTTGGTTTTTATTTTTGTTTTATTACAGAAGATGAGTGTTTAGGTGGAATTTTAAGTATGGTTTAATTAAAAGTTATTAAAAGAGTCTGTGTCTTTCTTTCAATTAAAGGACTTTATTCTTGGTGTTTTTATACAATATGAATATGGGGTTAGTAATGGGGGCATCTTATTGATGCCTGTCCATTACTAACCTTGGGGCTTGATGTCACCTGACAATACAAAGGTGACAAACCCCCCCCAACTATCACCCCACTTGTCACCGCTACAGGGCAAGTGGGAAAAGCGAGGCTAAGTGCCAGAATTGGCATATCTTATAGATGTGCCTTTTCTGGGGAGGCTGAGAGCTGATGTTTGTAGCCTGGCGGGGCAGTATACATGATTACTAATTATAGAGGGACCCGACGTCATTTTTTTTTATGGTCCCCCATTTTAATAGCCAGTAAAGGCTAAGTATACAGCTGTGAGCTGATATTAATAGCCTGGGAAGCTCCATGGGCATTACCCCCTTCCCGGGCTATAATCATCAGCCCCCGTCGGCTTTCCCTCTGCTGGTTAAGAAAATTACAAGGGAGCCCATGCCATTTTTTTTTTCAGAAAAATAATCTTTATATTATATATAATGTGTGTGTGTCACTGACATCTATATATCTATGTATTCTATATGTATATATCTATTCTATTCTAACCTGTCACTCTGTGATTTTACTCAATTTTTATTACACTTTTTGAGGTACAAAAACAGCAGTCACCCTTAGGTCTAAAGGCCCCGTCTCACTAAAAGCAATCTCGGTAGCGAGATCGCTGCTGAGTCACAACTTTTGTGACGTAACAGCGATCTCACCAGCGAGATCACTGTGTGTGACAGCGATCAGCGAGCGGCCCCCCTGCCGGTATCGCTGATCGCTGGAAGAAACCTCTGGACATTTCTTTGGTCGCTGGTCTCCCGCTGGCCAGCACGCATCGCTGTGTGTGACAGCGGGAGACCAGCGATCAGGTGTAAAAAAATAATAAAAAAAATAAAAAATATAGTTATTCTCACCTTCCGACGTCCCGTTCAGCCATCCCGCCTCTCTCCACGCTCCGGTCCCAGTGATCCTTTGCATGAATGACCGCGAGATTTTGTTATCCCGCGAGACCGTGACATCTCGCGGTCATTCGTGCAAAGGATCACTGGGACCGGAGCGTGGAGAGAGGCAGGATGGCTAAACGGGACGTCGGAAGGTGAGAATAACTATATTTTTTATTTTGATACTATTTTCTACAGCGATAGCCTGCGATGCCGGGCGCTCAGCATCGCTGTGCTGATCGCTGGTGAAGCTGTCTGTGTGACAGCTCACCAGCGATCACATAGCGACTTACCAGCGATCCTGACACCTTGATATCGGTGTCGGGATCGCTGGTGAGTCGCTTAGTGTGACGGGGCCTTAAATGTCATGGTATCTTTATTTTGAGAGTAAATACGATCCAGACAATACCACATTTGGGGTGAGTGCACATGGCGGTTTATAAACACTGGCACCCCACACTGAGTTTATCCAATAAAGCTGCTTCAGAAAAACACTGGCAGTCATTTTATTGAAGCAGCTTCGTCGGCAGTTCTACCATCGATCTTGAGCCTGCGTGTTTTACTCTGTACTTTCAAGTATAGAGAGATGGCGGATTGCACTAGGAAGCTGCTCAAAAAATGGACAGGGCCCCTGTTTAAATACATATGACTTTTTGGTCACTTTTTTTTTAACCCCTTCACAACATGTGCTGTACGGACAAGGGCTGCAGCATAAAGGGGTTAAATATTACCATGATTAACCCCTTCATGCCGTAGCCCTTTTTCTTTTTCACGTTTCTGATTTTTGCTCCCCTTCTTCCCAGAGCCATAACCATATTGACGGAAAAAATTAAAAAGTTATGTGAGGTCTTGTTTTTTGCGGGACGCGATGTACTTTTGTATGACACCATTGGTTTTTATCATTTTGTGTACTTGAAAACAGGAAAAAAATTTCAAAGTGCAGTGAAATTGAAAAAAAAGTGAAATTCCACAACTGCTTTTTTTATTTTATTTTTATCATGTTCACCAAATGCTGAAACTGATCTGCTATTATAATTCTCCAGGTCATTACGAGTTCGCAGACACTAAACATGTCTAGGTTCTTTTTTATTTAAATGGTGAAAAAAAAATCCAATTGTGTCATTTTCAGAGACCCGTAGCATCTCCATTTTTCGTAATCTTGGGTTGGGTGAGGGCTTATTTTTTGCGTGCCGATACCATTTTGGTGTGGATATGATCTTTTAAAAAACAGTTTTTCTAAGATTGCTGTAAAAGAGAAATAGTGGAATAGTGCATTATCCGGTGTGCAGATATAATTGCAAGTAATACACTCACCAAATGGAGTTTTGTAACAGGCAATGGAGGATTCGCTGCTGCAGAACCACAGATCCACCAGGGACCAACAAAGAAGATTCAGAACAGGAAAAATGTGGTCAGACAATCCGCGCTGCGAATCACTAAAAACTCGGGATTATTAATACAGTGGTCTTTATTCCACGCGTTTCAGAGTCTCACAGAACTCCTTCCTCAGGTGGTTTTGTCCTGAGGAAGGAGTTCTGTGAGACCCTGAAATGTGTAGAATAAAGACCACTGTATTAATAATCCGAGTTTTTAGTGATTCGCAGCGCGGATTGTCTGACCACATTTTTCCTGTTCTGAAAAAACAGTTTTTCTGGCATTTTGACTTTTTTTCGCTACACTGTTTACTGATCAGATTCTTTTTATAGCTTGTTAGATCGGGCGATTCTGAATGCGGCGATACCAAATGTGTATATTTTATCTTTCTATTTTGAATGGGGCAAATGGGGGGTGATTTGAACTTTTAGATTTTTTTTTTAGTATTTTTTTAACATTTTTTTTTTACTTTTCACGTGCTTCAATAGTCTCCATGGGACACTAGAAGCTGCGATAACCCGATCGCCCCTGCTATATACAGGCGATGATCAGATCACCTGTATGTAGCAGAAATGCTCACTGGCTACATCCATTTACAGGACAAAGTTAAACCGCTGCTGATCGACTAATAGCTGACGTCGGCCAATGCAGATGTGTGCCTTGTGGTATGGCATGTGCAGAGCTTTAAAGACATCTAGGAAGGGGTTAGACGGCAACATATGTCGCATGATGTTTGATAGAGCGGGAAGGATTGTGAGCTCACCACACAATGTCATCTGATGTTGAGGGTTGAAATCTGTGTGCTGGGTGCCGATCCTGCTGAAGTTCAGTCAAAGATTCAAGGGTAAGAGGAAATGAGCGGCACATCCGTCCAACAATAGGTAAATATTTCATGCTTTATTCAAAACGTATTAAAAAAATTGAATCTGAAAAATATGTAATAAAACCAGACACATTTCTGGCATCCAAGTGCTCTTAGTCATATCTATGTCGCATGACACTGAAATCACAGCGACACATTGCATGTAACGATTTCTGATAGTTTTGTGAACTGCAATAAGCAGTGACAGTCGCATATTTTTCCATGAGATGGATTCTCAGTTGCTATTGGCCCTATAGACTCTAAGGCCAGGATCACACGAGAGGAATAAGGCCGAGTCTCGCATGTTAATACCCGGCACTGCTGCCGGCACTCGAATCAGAGCATGCGGCTGCATAGCAATACATGGAGCTGCACGCTCAGCTCCTGAGTGCCGGGTATTAACATGCGAGACTCTGCCGTATTCCTCGCATGTGTGATCCCGGCCTATGGCCGGGGTCACACTAATTGATGCAAAATACAGTCCGTATTTTACATGCGAAATACGGGAAAATGTCCCCGAAATAGTGCTCCGTATGTCATCCGTAAGCAAGGTGTGGTCGCGCATTTTGCGCATGTAAGCATCCGTATGGCAAGATTTTCTCGCAGGCTTGCAAAATGGACATTTAACGGTTTTGAGGCTTGCTGTTTAAATCATTAGCCTACACCCTATTTATTGGCTCTGGAACAGGTGGCTGCCTCCATTCTGTCCATTTGTGGCCTTGACTAGGCGTGTTGGTGTTGTATCTGCAACATGGCAGACAGTCTGAGTTTCAACACAACTGAGCAGGTTCTCTTCAACTGGCTTTTGTCACGCCGCTTTGGTCAACCATACCCAGTGATAGGGGATCCGTGAAGGAGGAGACGCATGAGGGTCCATCCACTTTTGAGGCAACGACTCACAAGAGGTCATTTTCAGCCCCTCTATTCTTCTCTGCGGTATCATCCGGAAAAATGTTTCCAATACTGTCGCATGAGCCTTGCTACATTTGATCTACTCTTGGAGACAGTGTGCCCTGGGATAACCTTTCAGGACCCAAGGATGCGCAAAGCTATATCTGCAGAGGAGTGACTTCTACTCACATTACAGTATGTACTATACAACCACATTCTCTATGTTCATGATGTGTTGCCCAAAGTATGTGTATTTTTGTTTTTGGAATAGTTTTTTGGCCCTCATCTTAGTCCAGATATATTAAAAATTACATACCAGAATGTTATGTGTAATATGTACTGAATATCACGTAGTCATTATGCTAGAAAAAATGTGTGTAAGTAGATCTGAAACAATAAAAAGTTTGGTATGTCTGTAGCTGGTCATTTTATCATTTTTGCCTTCTAAAATGTTCCATTTCTGTTGTCCTTCAGCTTCTTGTCCACTGGCCTGTCTCATGCCGCCCTCCACCATGAGTTTCTCATTGGAAGATCTACCATTTCTGGCATAGTCAGGTCGACATGTAGTGAAATATGGTCAAGACTCCATCAACGCGTCATGCCCGAGCCCAGGATGGAAGACTGGTTGAGGCTATAAAGGGACTTTGAGGCGGAATGCCAATTTCCTAATTGTATTGAGGCCCTTGATGTCGAATTCTGGCTCCCAATTCTTCAATTATAAACAATACTTTTCTGTTGTATTATTGGCTCTGGCCGACCCTCAATACAAGTTTATAATTGTCGACATTGGGGCCTATGGAAGGACGGGAGACTCAATACTTCCATTATGGGTCGGCAGCTACGCACCAACCAGTTGGATCTACCCCCACCACGCCAGCTGCCAGGCTCCACTCAAGAATCAGTCCCTTATGTCCTTGTGGCAGATGAGGTGTTTCAGTTAACGCGCAATGTCATGAGGCCATATCCCTGGCGCAACCTGGACCACCGGCGCAGAATTTTTAACCTGCGCCTATCATGTGCTAGGCGACTGGTGGAATGTTCCTTTAGCATTCTTTGTGCCAAATGGCGGGTCCTCCAGTCTGCCATTCAGCTGAGTGAACAAAATGTGAATGAAGTTATCAAAGCATGTGTCATTCTTCATAACTTCACCAGGATACATGATTGTTCCTCCTCTGCTGGTGTCGTGCGTAGGGCGAGACCACATATCAAACCTCAACTGGTCTCAAAGTGCGTAATATTTTCACCAATTATTTTACGTCACCTGAGGGGGAAACTTCTTGGCAAGAGCATGCGGTGTCTATGTTATAAATTTTTTATTTCTGTCTGTGTAAATATATATATTTCAACCCTTTATGATTCTCTCACTGTTTAATTGCCTTGGTAAGCATATGTTAGTATGCTGATAACTTTTTTCATAATTGAGACAGACGTAAAATGTTGTAGACAAATTTTTACTTTTGCCTTTTTTTTTGCTTGTTTTTTTGAAACACATTATTGCCACATGGTAAATGTGGCAATGGCCCAAAGTGGCCTTTTTGCAGATTTGCAAAGTTACAAGCAACACATTTCTAGAACCCAAAAAAAAAAAGGAAAAAAAACAATTATGCAAGACCAATATTCCTAGATTACAAATGTTGGTAGGTCGGGGGCGGAGAAGGCGAAGACCAGCCTGTGTTTGCTGCTGGCTACTTTGCCCAACTTGGCCCTCGCCCTGTGTGGGGGTATACTGTTGCCCATGATGTGGGTAGTGTACTACCTCCTGTGATTGTGGTGGGTACTGGGCTGCCTGAAATTGGATAGGGGCCTCTTTTTGGGGCTGGTAGGCCCATGGCTCATACCCACCAAAATAGCTATGTCGTCCCCAAAAAGGTTGGGACCAGCCTCCAACACTGGGTGGGAACAAGTGGTCATATTGGTGAGGTTGGCTAGAGGCAGACATATGTGGCAGCTGTGGGCAAGGTTGGGTAGGGGGAGGAAGGGGGTGAGGTGTAGGCCCACGTATTTGAGGATCCTCAGAGCCTGCTTGATCAAGCATGTGTGTGGGGTGTCTAAGGCGCATCAGATTCCTTGGGGAAAGCTGCCACCTCCCCAGATATTCAAATAACTCATATAGGGTATTGGGGTGTGTGCTTGCATCAAGCAGGATCTGAAAACATCCTCGAATACGTAGCCTCACCTCACCTGAAAGGGCCCGAAGATAACGGCCAGGCTGCGTGAGTACGTCTCCTCCCCATCATCATTATTGACTCGACCAAGATAGTTCAGTACCCCAGTGTCAACATTGGTACGGGTATCTTGGGCAGGGATCTGGCGCCTTCTTCTTCCTCGCCGGGATGGTCCAGCAGGCTGTGGGGAGCCCTGTATCTGGGCAGTTGGGCTGCTGATGATGTTGCCCTGATCATCCTGTATGGCGAATGGTGCTGCAGCAGACGGTCCTGCTTGTGGATGTGCTCCTGGTGGTGGGGTTTGTGGTGCAGGCGCTGGGTTTTCAGAAGAGGAAACTTCACCCATGCTTCTTGGAGGGGGAGAAGATGGGCCAGCCACCTCTTCCCCTCCAGCCACAGGATCGATGATGGGCTCTGTATCTGAGCCAGTTTCCCTTTCCGTAAGGTTTGACTGAGTTCTGTTATGAAATAGAACATAGCCAAAATTAAAAACATTACTTTGGTCCCTGTAAAGTATCTGTGTAATGTGGTGTGAGGTATCTACTTACGGTCTCAGATCCAGAATAGGAGCGAGGAAGGAGAGGCGATCATAAAATATATACTGTATATACTTGTGTATAAGCCGAGATTTTAACCCCGTTTTTTTGGGCTGAAAGTACCCCTCGGCTTATACACGGGTCATATACCTGGGGGTCGGCGGGGGAGGGGGAGCGGGGGTGTCAGATCATACTTACGTGTCCTGCCGCGGTCTCTGCAGCCTCGCTTCTCCACTGTCTCCCTTCCTGTCTTCAGAGGTCACGTGGCACCGCTCATTACACTCATGAATATGCGCATATTCATGAGTGTAATGAGTGGTACCACGTGACCGCTGAAGACAGGAAGGGAGACAGTGGAGAAGCGAGGCTGCAGAAGACAGCGGCAGGACAGGTAAGTATAGCGATATTCACCTGTCCCCCGGTCCATTGCTACTCACCGCTGTCTCTGCTGCATCCTGTGTCAGTGACGTTTAGGCAGCAGGGGGCGCGGTGACGTGGTTAGTGCGCGCCGCCCCTCTGCCGGCTGAACAGTCACTGACACAAGAAGCGGCAGACAGCGGCGATGGACCCAGGAGAGGTGAGTATGGACGTTTTTTTTTTTTTGCGGCATATGGGGGCATAATCTATGGAGCAGCATATGGGGGCGTAATCTATGGAGCAGCATATGGGGGCATAATCTATGGAGCAGCATATTGGGGCATAATCTATGGAGCAGCATATGGGGGCATAATCTATGGAGCAGCATATGGGGGCATAGTCTATGGAGCAGCATATGGGGGCATAGTCTATGGAGCAGCATATGGGGGCATAGTCTATGGAGCAGCATACGGGGGCATAGTCTATGGAGCAGCATACAGTGGCATAGTCTATGGAGCAGCATATGGGGGCATAGTCTATGGAGCAGCATACGGTGGCATAGTCTATGGAGCAGCATACGGGGGCACAGTCTATGGAGCAGCATACGGGGGCACAGTCTATGGAGCAGCATACGGGGGCACAGTCTATGGAGCAGCATACGGGGGCACAGTCTATGGAGCAGCATACGGGGGCACAGTCTATGGAGCAGCATACGGGGGCACAGTCTATGGAGCAGCATACGGGGGCACAGTCTATGGAGCAGCATACGGGGGCACAGTCTATGGAGCAGCATACGGGGGCACAGTCTATGGAGCAGCATACGGGGGGCACAGTCTATGGAGCAGCATACGGGGGCACAGTCTATGGAGCAGCATAAGGGGGCATATTCTATGGGGCAGCATATGGGGGGCATAGTCTATGGATTCCGCCCTCGGCTTATACACAAGTCAATAAGTTTTCCCATTTTTTTGTGGCAAAATTAGGTGGGGTGGGGGTCGGCTTATACACAAGTATACACGGTATTTGCGCTTTGTGTGGCCCGCATCACCACTCCTAGCCCGCTGCTGACGTTCACGCCTCTACTGGTTGCGGATGCTGCGCCAGCATCTCATCACATCTTCCACTGCAATGTGACAGGAAATATTCTAAATTTCACATATTTGATATACAAAATTTGCTAAAAGTAGCATAGTCATGTGGCCTTCTGGGGTGTGCTTTCTACCCAGGGTGGCATATATAATTGGGGCATCCAGGCCAGATACACAAGGTCACAATAGCTCAGGGGTCAAGTAACTACTCTTAACTTGGTTGCCTAGGAGGATGAGGAGCTTGTGGCCAGGGACAAATTATGTCAGTGTAAAACAATGGTTCAAATAAAATTCTACACTCCTCATGAGGCAAAAAGGCCAAGCACAGGAAGGAGGGGGGGGGGGGGGGGCCTTATTCCAAATGCCTTTTTTGATGTGAGGTAATTTTCAACCCTTTTTTTGGTTGTACTTACTCATTTGCTGCTGCTCCTCACGTGACCGATCACCAAAATCGTGGAACATCTGGCTACATATGCAACTCCATGACGCCTCCTTTCTTGCCCGGTTGGCATAATGGGCATCACGTTGGTCCCAGATTTCCGGGCGCTCCTGCACTAACACAATAAGCATCTCCACATTCAGTTAGTAGGGTGCCATGATGCTGTACTCCGTGGAGGCGTACTTCCTGGATGTCTGGAGCGCTTTTTAAGGTAATTAGCATGTCTAAGCTTCCTGATTATTGGTTGGCCCATTTCCTGTCACCTGCCAAAGTCCTGCGCATTTCTCGCAAGTCACATGTGGTCCGTGTGTAATGCGTATTATTTGCGCACCCATAGACTTGCATTGGCGTACTACGGGCGTAGTACGCTGACAATCGCAGCATGCTGCGATTGGCACAAACCGTAAAATACGGGCGAGAAATATACAGCTGATGGGAGCTGACCCATAGAAAATCATTTGTCCGTGTGTAATGCGTGGTTTTTACGCCTCTCACTGGTCCGCATTTCTCTCTAGTGTGACCCTGGCCTAAAACTCAAACTCTAAAGCGGGGGTTTACACGCACTGACGACTGTAGCCGCACTGACGACTGTAGCCGCACACACGGCGCACTGACGACTGTAGCCGCACACACGGCGCACTGACGACTGTAGCCACACTGACTGTAGCCACACACACGGCGCACTGACGACTGTAGCCACACTGACGACTGTAGCCACAAACACGGCGCACTGACGACTGTAGCCGCACACACGGCGCACTGACGACTGTAGCCACACACACGGCGCACTGACGACTGTAGCCACACTGACGACTCTAGCCGCACACACGGCGCACTGACGACTGTAGCCGCACACACGGCGCACTGACGACTGTAGCCACAAACACGGCGCACTGACGACTGTAGCCACACTGACGACTGTAGCCACACACACGGCGCACTGACTACTGTAGCCGCACACACGGCGCACTGACGACTGTGGCCGCACACACGGCGCACTGACGACTGTAGCTGCACACACGGCGCACTGACGACTGTAGTCGCACATACGGCGCACTGACGACTGTAGCCACACTGACGACTGTAGCCACTGAATGTAGCCGCACACACGGCGCACTGACGACTGTAGCCGCACACACGGCGCACTGACGACTGTAGCCGCACACACGGCGCACTGACGACTGTAGCCGCACACACGGCGCACTGACGACTGTAGCCGCACACACGGCGCACTGACGACTGTAGCCACACTGACGACTGTAGCCACAAACACGGCGCACTGACGACTGTAGCCGCACACACGGCGCACTGACGACTGTAGCCACAAACACGGCGCACTGACGACTGTAGCCACACTGACGACTGTAGCCACACACACGGCGCACTGACTACTGTAGCTGCACACACGGCGCACTGACGACTGTGGCCGCACACACGGCGCACTGACGACTGTAGCTGCACACACGGCGCACTGACGACTGTAGCCGCACATACGGCGCACTGACGACTGTAGCCACATTGACGACTGTAGCCACTGACTGTAGCCGCACACACGGCGCACTGACGCCTGTAGCCGCACACACGGCGCACTGACGCCTGTAGCCGCACACACGGCGCACTGACGCCTGTAGCCGCACACACGGCGCACTGACGACTGTAGCCGCACACACGGCGCACTGACGACTGTAGCCGCACACACGGCGCACTGACGACTGTAGCCACACTGACTGTAGCCGCACACACGGCGCACTGACGACTGTAGCCACACTGACGACTGTAGCCGCACACACGGCGCACTGACGACTGTAGCCACACTGACGACTGTAGCCTCACACACGGCGCACTGACGACTGTAGCCTCACACACGGCGCACTGACGACTGTAGCCGCACACACGGCGCACTGACGACTGTAGCCACAAACACGGCGCACTGACGACTGTAGCCACACTGACGACTGTAGCCACACTGACTGTAGCTGCACACACGGCGCACTGACGACTGTAGCCACAAACACGGCACACTGACGACTGTAGCCGCACACACGGCACACTGACGACTGTAGCCACACTGACGACTGTAGCCACACTGACTGTAGCCGCACACACGGCGCACTGACGACTGTAGCCGCACACACGGCGCACTGACGACTGTAGCCACAAACACGGCGCACTGACGACTGGAGCCACAAACACGGCGCACTGACGACTGTAGCCGCATACACGGCGCACTGACGACTGTAGCCACACTGACGACTGTAGCCGCACACACAGCGCACGGACGACTGTAGCCGCACTGACGACTGTAGCCGCACACACGGCGCACTGATGACTGTAGCCGCACACACGGCGCACTGACCACTGTAGCAGCGCACACAGCGCACTGACCACTGTAGCAGCGCCCACGGCGCACTGACGACTGTGGCCGCACTGACGACTGTAGCCGCACACACGGCGCACTGACCACTGTAGCAGCGCACACGGCGCACTGACGACTGTGGCCGCACTGACGACTGTGGCCGCACACACAGCGCACTGACGACTGTGGCCACACACACGGCGCACTGACGACTGTGGCCGCACACACGACTGTAGCCGCACACACGGCGCACTGACCACTGTAGCAGCGCACACGGCGCACTGACCACTGTAGCAGCGCACACGGCGCACTGACCACTGTGGCCGCACTGACGACTGTAGCCGCACACACGGCGCACGGACGACTGTAGCCGCACTGACGACTGTAGCCGCACACACAGCGCACGGACGACTGTAGCCGCACTGACGACTGTAGCCGCACACACGGCGCACTGATGACTGTAGCTGCACACACGACTGTAGCCGCACACACGGCGCACTGACCACTGTAGCAGCGCACACAGCGCACTGACCACTGTAGCAGCGCACACGGCGCACTGACGACTGTGGCCGCACTGACGACTGTAGCCGCACACACGGCGCACTGACCACTGTAGCAGCGCACACGGCGCACTGACGACTGTGGCCGCACTGACGACTGTGGCCGCACACACAGCGCACTGACGACTGTGGCCACACACACGGCGCACTGACGACTGTGGCCGCACACACGACTGTAGCCGCACACACGGCGCACTGACCACTGTAGCAGCGCACACAGCGCACTGACCACTGTAGCAGCGCACACGGCGCACTGACGACTGTGGCCGCACTGACGACTGTAGCCGCACACACGGCGCACTGACCACTGTAGCAGCGCACACGGCGCACTGACGACTGTGGCCGCACTGACGACTGTGGCCGCACACACAGCGCACTGACGACTGTGGCCACACACACGGCGCACTGACGACTGTGGCCGCACACACGACTGTAGCCGCACACACGGCGCACTGACCACTGTAGCAGCGCACACGCCGCACTGACAACTGTGGCCGCACACACGACTGTAGCCGCACACACGGCGCACTGACCACTGTGGCCGCACTGACCACTGTAGCAGCGCACACGGCACACTGACGACTGTGGCCGCACAGACGACTGTGGCCGCACACACGGCGCACTGACCACTGTGGCCGCACACACGGCGCACTGACCACTGTAGCAGCGCACACGGCACACTGACGACTGTGGCCGCACAGACGACTGTGGCCGCACACACGGCGCACTGACCACTGTGGCCGCACACACGGCGCACTGACCACTGTAGCAGCGCACACGGCACACTGACGACTGTGGCCGCACACACGGCGCACTGACGACTGTGGCCGCACACACGGCACTGTGTTGTCGCCGCCCTACAGTGGAGGCCACGTTATTTTAGTGAATATGTGGTGGATGTGACGTTGAGGCGCTGCTATTCCGGGGTCTCCCCCGCTTTCTATAGCAGCCTTCCTCTACACTGCAGCGCTCTCGGGGGTCTCACAATGGTGGGGCTGACTGATGGGCAGGGGTCACAGGCTCCTCCCATTACCAGTTATTTCCAGCTGAAATAAATACAAATTACTGGAGCAAAACTCATGTAAAAAGCGCCATTTATAAATCAACTGTTTCCTACAAAACTAAGGTCATTTTTAATTAATCAGTATAGATATTTCAGAATTATAAGGAGGAGGGCCCGCCATTCCATCGGTAGCTTGGAAGTAACAGGACTCTTAAGTGCACGTACAGCATGGCGCTACAATAAGTGCATTGTGGAACTACAAGTCCCAGCGGGCACCACAGCCACAACTTGCTGTACACTCCGCAGACTAACGCCGGGCACCGCCTCGGACACACACCCGCTCCCCAGCGCCCTCCTCTCACCCCCCCCCCAATTACCCACGTGTCACTAGTCAGCGACTTCCACGACGCTTCCGGGATTCCAAATCGATTACTCCTGCCTGCCGGGGGCGGGGCCTCATGGCTGCTGTCATACAGGCCGAGCTGCAGCTGCCGGCACGGGACGGAGGATGCTGGACTTCGCTATATTCGCCATCACCTTTCTCCTGATCCTGGTGGGAGCGGTGCTCTACCTGTACCCGGTATGTGCGGCCCCGGGGCGGCTGTGTCAGAGTTACCGCAAGGGCGGAGTGTGAGAGAAGGGTGCCTGAGCTCTCCCTGCATAGCGCCTGCTCATATGGCAATGGGGAGTGCGATCTACCTGTCAGTGGCCGCTCGAGCAGCGTGCAGGTGTTTCTCCCTGCAGCTTTGATTTCACCTGGGCTGATCTGTGGTGGGGATAATGAAGCGCAGTATGTCGGATGTGTCCAGTGACTTGGGCGGATACCTCAGACCACATGTCCCTTCTAGATGAACTTGTCTTTTCTCAGTTCTGTGAATTTACTAAATTAATGCAGCACTATTAATAGAGCTTGAACGATTCATGATGCCGGTGACCACAAGGCTGGGGCGGACATGCCATTGGGGCAGCACATAGGGACCCAATAGGTTGGGGCAGGCGTGGACACTGACCGCTTGGGGCCCCTGTGCAAGAAATCTGTCTGGGCCCCTCCTTCTATGGCGGCAAAGCTACACATATATATAATCTCAATATCCACTGAATGTAGCCGCACACACGGCGCACTGACGACTGTAGCCGCACACACGGCGCACTGACGACTGTAGCCGCACACACGGCGCACTGACGACTGTAGCCGCACACACGGCGCACTGACGACTGTAGCCGCACACACGGCGCACTGACGACTGTAGCCGCACACACGGCGCACTGACGACTGTAGCCGCACACACGGCGCACTGACGACTGTAGCCGCACACACGGCGCACTGACGACTGTAGCCGCACACACGGCGCACTGACGACTGTAGCCACAAACACGGCGCACTGACGACTGTAGCCACACTGACGACTGTAGCCACACACACGGCGCACTGACGACTGTGGCCGCACACACGGCGCACTGACGACTGTGGCCGCACACACGGCGCACTGACGACTGTAGCCGCACACACGGCGCACTGACGACTGTAGCCGCACACACGGCGCACTGACGACTGTAGCCACACTGACGACTGTAGCCACTGACTGTAGCCGCACACACGGCGCACTGACGCCTGTAGCCGCACACACGGCGCACTGACGCCTGTAGCCGCACACACGGCGCACTGACGCCTGTAGCCGCACACACGGCGCACTGACGCCTGTAGCCGCACACACGGCGCACTGACGCCTGTAGCCGCACACACGGCGCACTGACGCCTGTAGCCGCACACACGGCGCACTGACGCCTGTAGCCGCACACACGGCGCACTGACGACTGTAGCCACACTGACTGTAGCCGCACACACGGCGCACTGACGACTGTAGCCACACTGACGACTGTAGCCACAAACACGGCGCACTGACGACTGTAGCCGCACACACGGCGCACTGACGACTGTAGCCACACTGACGACTGTAGCCGCACACACGGCGCACTGACGACTGTAGCCACACTGACGACTGTAGCCTCACACACGGCGCACTGACGACTGTAGCCTCACACACGGCGCACTGACGACTGTAGCCGCACACACGGCGCACTGACGACTGTAGCCACACACATACATGTATATATATTACATAGTCTCCTTTTTAAGTACCGTATATTACCATCCCTTATTATACAGTGCCCTCTCTTGTTATGTACAGCACCGTCCCTTACATATTGGATTATATAGAGCCCTGTTTTTTATTACATACCGTCCTGTCTTGTTAGCTGTATAATGCAATGATGGCTGATGGACCATGGCAAAGCTTCTTTTCTAATGGAAGAGCTGGTGGTCTGGTCACCGGCTCCTCCATCAGCAGTCATTTTATATCTAAAAAGTGAGGGGACTATGTAATAAGAGGGTGCTGTGAAGAAAAAAAATAAGCATACATTATGTAAGGGTACCGTTACACCTAGCGACTCACCAGCGATCCCGACCAGCGATATGACGCGGTCAGGATTGCTGGTGAATCGCTAGTGAGCTGCCACACAGGCAGATCTCACCAGCGACATCGCTGGGGACGGGGATCGCTACTTACCTGTCACACCAGGCGATCCTGCGTCCTCCACGCGTCGCTCGTCTTCACAGCAGGAAGCCCCGCAGGAAGTGGACGACGAGGAATGGTCCAGCAGCTTCTCGCGCGATCAGCGATAACCAGCGGGGGAGCCGGTCGGAGGTAAGTATCACAAACGTCACAAAATCGGTGACTCTACAGCGATATTGCTAGCGATATCGCAGTGTGTAACAGGGGCTTTAGAGACAGGACTGTGCATAACAGCAGAGGAAACTATATAATAAGCGTTGCCATCATAAAAAGTACTACACTATATACTGAGGGATGGCACTATATATAGTAAGCAAGTAAACTATATACTAAGGGACAGTGTTGAACATAAGTGATAATATCTTCCTCCACCTCCCCCTGTTCCTAAATCCATTATAAATCCCCCCTCCTCCCATCCCAATCATTGCCTTCTCCCCCATCATTGCCCATTCCACCACTTCCATCATTCCTTCATCCCCCCCTTATCATTGCCCTTTCCACCAACATTGTCCTTTTAACCCCTTTCTGCCATGAGACGTACAATCCCGTCCATGTGCCCTGGGACTTAATTCCCAGGGACGGGATATTACGTCATGGCGATCAGCGGCGCCCACGTGGTGAGCGCCACTGATCGCGGCCGGGTGTCAGCTGATTATCACAGCTGACACCCGGCACAATGTGTCAGGGGTGGTCACGGACCGCCCCCAACACGTTAACCCCTTGCACACCGCGATCAAACACGATCGCGGTGTACCGGGGGTTGAAGGGAAGCATCGGCAGGGAGGGGGCTCCCTCCGTGCTTCCCTGAGCCCCCCACGGCAGCGCAATGTGCAGCGCTGCTGCGGGGGGCTCCTTCCTTGCAGGCCCCCGAATCCAAGATGGCGACGGGGACCTTCGGGGGCGTGCAAGGAGCTGGCTTCCTCAGTGCCTGCAAAACGCAGGCACGAGGAAGCCTGCTGCACTGCTTGCCTGTGACACCTGGGACAATGTAATAAAGTAAAAAAAAAAAAGTGTTAAAATAATCTAAAAAAAAATCGCCAAATAAATTAGAAAAAAAAAAAAATGTTCCCCCAATAAATTCATTTTGGAAATAAAAAAAAACAATAAAAGTACACATATTTGGTATCGCCGCGTCCGTAACGACCTGCCCTATAAAACTGTCCCATTAGTTAACCCCTTTAGCGAACCCCTTAAAAAATAAGGCACATATCAGGTATCAGCGTACTCAGGACAAATTGCACAATAAATTTTGCAGTCCAATTTCTCCTGTTACCCTTGGTAAAATAAAAAAAAATTGAACCTGAAGTAATTTTTTTTGTGAAAAAAGGTTCATTTTTTTTTTTTTTAAATATTCAAAAAATTCCTGTGACGCACCTAAAGGGTTAATAAACTTTTTGAATGTGGTTTTGAGCACCTTAAGGGGTGCAGTTTTTAGAATGGGTATTTTCTATCATATAGACCCCTCAAAGTGGCTTCAAATGTGATGTGGTCCGTAAAAATAAAATGGTATTGTAAAAATGAGAAATCGCTGGTCAACTTTTAACCCTTATAACTTCCTACCAAAAAAAAATTTGGGTTCCAAAATTGTGCTGATGTAAAGTAAACATGTGGGAAATGTTACTTATCAAGTTTTTTGTGTGCCGTATCTCTGTGATTTAAGGGCATAAAAATTCAAAGTTGGAAAATTGCGAAATTTTCGCCAAATTTCCGTTTTTTTCACAAAAAAACGCAAGTTATTTGAATGAAATTTTACCACTAGCATGAAGTACAATGTGTCACGAGAAAACAATGTCAGAATCACTGGGATCCATGGAAGTGTTTCAGAGTTATTACCTCATAAAGGGACAGTGGTCAGAATTGTAAAAAATGGCCCGGGCATTAATGTGCAAACCACCCTTGGGGCTTAAGGGGTTAACTACCACCCCATTATTGCCCATTTCACCACCTCCATAATTGTCCTTTCCATCACCCCCATCATTGCCTTTTCCATCACCTCTATCCTTTCCTCCTCCCCCACTACCCCAATCATTGTCCTTTCAACTGCCACCATCATTGCCTTCTATCACTGCCCTCTCCTCCACCTACACACCTCTCTGCATGCCCTCCCACAGCCTCACCATCGCCGGCAGCTTCCTCTCTCTGGCACAGCCGTGGCGCTGAATGTTGACATCATCCTGCTGCACCGCTGAGGCTATGTGCACATGTAGATTTTGGTCCTGCGGATTTTTCCGCGCAGATTTCTTAAAATCCGCAGGTAAAATCTAAGGTTAAAAGACCTGCGGATTAGCCTGCGGTTTAGCCCTGCGGTTTCACACCTCTACAATGGAGAAGGTAGGAAACCGCAGCGGAATCCGCACAAAGAATTGACATGCTGCGGATTTGAACCCACAGAAAATTTGCACGGAAAAATCTGCAGCATGTGCACAGCGTTTTTCAGATTACCATTGAAAACAATGGTACTGTACAACGCACCAGAAACTGCTGCGGATCCGCACAGCCTGAAACGCTGCGGATCGGCAGCAGAATCCGCACCGTGTGCACATAGCCTGACTGAGAGACAGGAAGTGCAGACAGAGCAGGATGGGTCGCTGCAGCTCCGCTGCCATTTTCTCTTGCTTGCAAGCAGCGGAGCTGCAGGGATCTCTCCCTGCCCGCCGCACATGAGGGCAATCTGGCCCCCCTGGAGCCGGATAAACAGGCCAGATTTCCCTCATTATTAGCCACCCTGCAGGGGCCCCGATGCAGCTGCACATGTGGTATGTCCGCCAGTGGGTTAGAGGTCACTATCAAATTCAGGCTGGTTTCCTTCTATTTGGTATGATGCTGAAATTGGTTTCTTCAGCAATTTTTTTTTTTATATACGTTTAACAAAAAATAAGCATGACAATAATAACATACAATGCAGCGAGGTGCCCTGATGTGAATACACTTAAAAACAGCAACAAAAATGATAAAAATGGCATAAAAATGCACATCAAAGTGAGCAAATATCCCATTTTTACAGATTTGAATAAAGTAACTGATGTTGTAAATGCGTTACATGACTTTGGGCCACTGATCTCACACCACCTGTGAAAATTGGCTGCCCACTTTGATGCCAGTTCTGATGCCCAGAACCCATTTGGGCCAGGCTGGAGATGCCTGGTTTTGATGTGGGGCTCCCTGTTCTATGTCTGCAGTGTGATATCAGTGGCCCAAAGTCATTTAACCCTTTCATTAATGCCCTGCGTTTTCCAGATGAAAATGAAAACCTTTTTCGTAGACTTGTCTATCCTTGGCAGTAGATTCCACAACACAAGGTAAATTGTAATTTTTAACCTCTTCATCAATATATTTTCAACTAGAGCTGTCGAGTCCGTAAGCCACAGCACTGGTCACTGCTGAGCATGGACATAAAGTGCAGCACAGATTCCTCTCCACAGCACTGGTCACTACTGAGCATGGACATAAAGTGCACAACAGATTCACCTCCACAGCACTGGTCACTACTGAGCATGGACATAAAGTGCAGCACAGATTCCTCTCCACAGCACTGGTCACTACTGAGCATGGACATAAAGTGCACAACAGATTCATCTCCACAGCACTGGTCACTACTGAGCATGTACATAAAGTGCACAACAGATTCATCTCCACAGCACTGGTCACTACTGAGCATGTACATAAAGTGCAGCACAGATTCATCTCCACAGCACTGGTCACTGCTGAGCATGGACATAAAGTGCAGCACAGATTCACCTCCACAGCACTGGTCACTGCTGAGCATGTACATAAAGTGCAGCACAGATTCATCTCCACAGCACTGGTCACTACTGAGCATGGACATAAAGTGCAGCACAGATTCACCTCCACAGCACTGGTCACTACTGAGCATGGACATAAAGTGCACAACAGATTCATCTCCACAGCACTGGTCACTACTGAGCATGGACATAAAGTGCACAACAGATTCATCTCCACAGCACTGGTCACTACTGAGCATGTACATAAAGTGCAGCACAGATTCCTCTCCACAGCACTGGTCACTACTGAGCATGTACATAAAGTGCAGGACAGATTCATCTCCACAGCACTGGTCACTACTGAGCATGTGCATAAAGTGCAGGACAGATTCATCTCCACAGCGCTGGTCACTACTGAGCATGTACATAACACGCAGCACAGATTCATCTCCACAGCGCTGGTCACTACTGAGCATGTACATAACACGCAGCACAGATTCATCTCCACAGCACTGGTCACTACTGAGCATGTACATAAAGTGCAGGACAGATTCATCTCCACAGCACTGGTCACTACTGAGCATGGACATAAAGTGCAGCGCAGATTCATCTCCACAGCACTGGTCACTACTGAGCATGTGCATAAAGTGCAGCGCAGATTCATCTCCACAGCACTGGTCACTACTGAGCATGTGCATAAAGTGCAGCACAGATTCATCTCCACAGCACTGGTCACTACTGAGCATGGACATAAAGTGCAGCACAGATTCATCTCCACAGCACTGGTCACTACTGAGCATGTGCATAAAGTGCAGCACAGATTCATCTCCACAGCACTGGTCACTACTGAGCATGTACATAAAGTGCAGCACAGATTCGTCTCCACAGCACTGATCACTACTGAGCATGTGCATAAAGTGCAGCACAGATTCATCTCCATAGCACTGATCACTACTGAGCATGTACATAAAGTGCAGCACAGATACATCACAGCACTGGTCACTACTGAGCATGTGCCTAAAGTGCAGCACAGATTCATCTCCACAGCACTGGTCACTACTGAGCATGTACATAAAGTGCAGCACAGATTCATCTCCACAGCACTGATCACTACTGAGCATGTGCATAAAGTGCAGCACAGATACATCACAGCACTGGTCACTACTGAGCATGTGCCTAAAGTACAGCACAGATTCATCTCCACAGCACTGGTCACTACTGAGCATGGCAATAAAGTGCAGCACAGATTCATCTCCACAGCACTGGTCACTACTGAGCATGGACATAAAGTGCACAACAGATTCATCTCCACAGCACTGGTCACTACTGAGCATGGACATAAAGTGCAGCACAGATTCATCTCCACAGCACTGGTCACTACTGAGCATGTGCATAAAGTGCAGCACAGATTCATCTCCACAGCACTGATCACTACTGAGCATGTGCATAAAGTGCAGCACAGATACATCTCCACAGCACTGGTCACTACTGAGCATGTGCATAAAGTGCAGCACAGATTCATCTCCACAGCACTGGTCACTACTGAGCATGTGCATAAAGTGCAGCACAGATTCATCTCCACAGCACTGGTCACTACTGAGCATGGACATAAAGTGCAGCACAGATTCATCTCCACAGCACTGGTCACTACTGAGCATGTGCATAAAGTGCAGCACAGATTCATCTCCACAGCACTGATCACTACTGAGCATGTGCATAAAGTGCAGCACAGATACATCTCCACAGCACTGGTCACTACTGAGCATGTGCATAAAGTGCAGCACAGATTCAATGTGCGGTCAGATTTTTTTTTTTTTTTCTCCTGACACCACATACCTGTAAAATACGTTCCTCTGAATAAGCCCTAAACAAATTTTCTGCTGGAATCGCACACTCTGCAGGGAGCGTAAGTCCAGCACTAACTCTTCTGAGAAGGACAGTATCAAGGCAGAATGGTTTCTTTTTAAAAATCAGCAGACATGTTCCCTTTAACCCCTTCACGACCCAGCCTATTTTGACCTTAATGACCTGGCCATTTTTTTTTTTTTTTTTTTTTAAATTCTGACCAGTGTCGCTTTATGAGGTAATAACTCGGGATCCTAACGATTCTGAGATTGTCTTTTCGTGACATTTTGGGCTTCATGTTAGTGGTAAATTTAGGTCAATAATTTTTGTGTTTATTTGTGAAAAAATCAGAAATTTGGCGACAGTTTTGAAAATTTCGCAGTTTTCAAATTTAGAATTTTTATTCTGTTAAACCAGAGAGTTATGTGACACAAAATGGTTAATAAATAACATTTTCCACATGTCTACTTTACATCAGCACAATTTTGGAACCAAATTTTTTATTTTTTTTTGTTAGGAAGTTATAAGGGTTAAAAGTTGACCATCGATTTCTCACTTTTACAACAAAATTTACAAAACCATTTTTTTTTAGGGACCACCTCACATTTGTAGTCAGTTTGGGGGGTCTATATGGCTGAAAATACCCGAAAGTGACACCATTCTAAAAACTGCACCCCTCAAGCTGATCAAAACCACGTTCAAGAAGTTTCCCTTCAGGTGTTTAACAGCAGCAGAATCAACAGGGAAGGAAAAAATGAACATTTACATTTTTAGCCACAAAAATGATCTTTTAGCAACAAATTTTTTGTTTTCCCAAGGGTAAAATGAGAAAGTGGACCCCAAAAGTTGTACAATTTGTCCTGAGTACGCCGAAACCCTATGTGTGGGGGGGAACCACTGTTTGGGTGCACGGCAGGGCTCGGAAGGGAAGGAGCGCCATTTGACTTTTTGAATGGAAAATTAGCTCCAATCGTTAGTGCACACCATGTCGAGTTTGGAGAGCCCCTGTGTACCTAAACCTTGGAGCTCCCCCACAAATGACCCCATTTTGGAAACTAGACCCACCCAAGGAACTTATCTAGATGCATAGTGAGCACTTTGAACCTCCAGGTGCTCCACAAATTGATCCATAAAAATGAAAAAGTACTTTTTTTTTCACAGTTTTATTTAGCTTCAATTTTTTTCATTTTCACATGGGCAACAGGATAAAATGGATCCTAAAATTTGTTGGGCAATTTCGCCTGAGTACACCGATACCTCATGTGGTCATAAACCACTGTTTGAGCGCACGGCAGGGCACGGAAGGGAAGGAGCGCCATTTTACTTTTTGAATGGAAAATTAGCTCCAATCGTTAGCGGACACCATGTCGCGTATGGGGAGACCCTGTGTGCCTAAACATTGGAGCTCCCCCCACAAGTGACCCCATTTTGGAAACTAGACCCCCTCCAGGGAACTTATCTAGATATGTGTGGTGAGCACTTCGAACCCCCAAGTGCTTCACAGAAGTTTATAACGCAGAGCCGTAAAAATAAAAAATCATTTTTTTACTCTTCGCCACGACAGCACCCACTGAAGGTATCGGATCCACCCATTTGGAACAGGAAACCCTACAGGAAAGATAAAAGGGGCGGTCCGCCTTTCCTCCTCAGTTTTGGTTTCCTGTTCCAAATGGAGCAGGATCCTGCAGGATCTTACCCGGGCCATGCATCCGCCTGTGCGGTCTCCTCGGGAACGGCAGGGGCTGCGGTCCGGAAGCAGCGTCGGGGGAGATTCCGTTTGACGGCTCCCCCCTCGTCTGGTGGCATAGTGGTAATGACCGGGTCCGGGGAGGGCCGCCCGATCTTACCAGGGAGCGGGCCGGGCCGTTCCGGCATCCGGGGGATCCCCCCCCCCAATCGGTGGGGATATAGCGTGGAGGTGAGGCCATGAGCGCGCGAGCCGCGCGTGTGAGTAGCGGTGGCGCGGAAGCCGGCCGGCACCCGACGCTCCTGTACCCCGGAAGTAATGGTTGAACTTCCGGGGTAGGATGGCGATGACGCGGCGCATGCGCCCTGTGACAGGGCGACTTCCGGGGGCACGACAAGAAGAAAGATAAAACAGCGCTGCATCGTTGGAACCATGTCGTCCCCCGCAGAGTCGCAAACCCCAGCAGAGGATTCAGCTGGGGGCAACTCCACCAGGGACCGCAGCGCCAGGACAGAGACTGCCCGCAGGAGCGAGGCAGCAGAAACCCGAGCCAGACCGTCTCAGCCATCCGACCCGGTATTAAGCTTCACTGGGTGAGTGTGCAAAGTATATACTCTACCTATTAAGCTAACCTCCTCCCTCCCCCCCCCTCTCTCTTTACCTTTGACCTCTCACTTCAGTCAAAGAAAAAAGAAAAAACTAAACATAAAGAATGCGCATTATGTTCAGATCCTCTCCCTGACTCCTACCCCAAAAAACTCTGCAAACAATGCATGAAAGAGACCAGGCAGGGGTCGAAGATATCTTCCAAAGATATCCGAGCCATAATTAGGGAGGAAATACAAGCCATCAACCGCGCCAGCACTCCCGCAGAGTCCAGTCATAAGAAACAGGTCACTGTTAGTTCAGAGTCAGAGGAAGAACAGGAGTTAAACTCAGGCTCCGCATCCACGTCCTCATCGTCATCCTCGGAGATGGAAGGACGCGCATGTTTTCCACTGGACAGCGTAGATAACCTTGTAAAAGCGGTTAGAAATACTATGGGATGTGAAGAAGAAAGGGGAGCCCAAACCGCGCAGGACATTATGTTTGCGGGATTGGCAGAGAAAAAGAGGAGATCATTTCCGGTGATACCGGCAATTAAGGACCTCATCAAAAGAGAGTGGGAGAAACACGACCAGAGGGGTTTTCTCCCATCAGCTTCAAAACGGAAATACCCGTTCACTGATGAAGATCTATTAAAGTGGACTAAAGTACCAAAGGTGGATGCCGTCATATCCTCCACTTCCAAACAGACCTCGATCCCGGTCGAGGACGCAAGATTGTTAGCAGACCCATTAGACCGAAAAGCTGAATCTTCGCTCAAAAGGTCCTGGGAATCCACCACCGGGGTATTCAAACCCGCAATAGCCAGCACATGTACTGCTAGATCAATGCTGGTATGGCTAGATCAATTAGACCAGCAGATTGAGCAAAGAGTGTCAAGGGAGAAACTGCGTGCAGCCGCCTTTATGGCAGACGCTTCAGCAGACACCCTAAGACTGGCAGCGAGGTCGGCAGCCCTGGTGAATAACGCCAGACGCGCGCTGTGGATAAAGAGCTGGAAAGGGGATGCACAATCAAAATCCAAAATTAGTGCAACCCCATGCGAGGGTGAGTTCCTCTTTGGAAAAGCCTTAGACGAAATTCTCGCCAAGGCAAAAGAAAGGAAAAAGGCCTTCAGTGATTCTCCCATTCCGTTTTATAGGAAAACCTTTAAAAGACGGCCATTCGGGAGAAGAAGGCAATCGGACAGAACTAACAGATGGGCCACGAAAGACGAAAAGCAGAAGGGTACCATCTTCAGAGGGCCAACATATAGGAGAGATAAAAATTAAGAGTTTAGACCCACCAGTTGGGGGTAGATTAAAATTTTTTTTTACCAAGTAGGAACAAATTACGTTAAACCCATGGATTTTGAACATAATCAAGGAAGGAATAAAGATTGAATTCCTTCGGATCCCCTATGAGTTCTTTGTTATAACTCGCCTTAATTCCTCACTTCAGCAAAAGGCTCTCGAAGACGAGATTCGAGTCCTACTAGCTAAAAAAGTTTTAGTTGACGTCCCTGAGGAACAACAGGGTAGAGGCTTTTACTCTCCCCTGTTTTTGGTGCCTAAACCAGACGGTACGTTTAGAACCATTATTAATTTAAAGAAGCTAAATTCATTTATAAAAAATTATAATTTCAAAATGGAATCAATTAGATCCACTATAAAGCTTCTTTTCCCAAATTGCGTAATGGCAGGGATTGATTTAAAAGATGCTTATTATCATCTCCCTATACACAACAGATTCCAGAAATACCTAAGAGTCGCAGTGGAAGTCGAGGGAAGGATTCGTCATTTCCAATACGCGGCAATGCCCTTCGGGCTTTCCACGGCACCAAGAATATTTACCAAGGTGATCGCAGAAGTGATGGCCTACCTTCGCCAAAAAGACACACTAATTGTGCCATATCTAGACGACTTCCTAATAATTGGGAATTCAGTCAAACAATGTGCTGAACGCGTAACTGACGCAATCTCCTCTTTTCAGAGCCTTGGCTGGATCATCAATATCCAAAAGTCCAGACTCGATCCGCAATCTCTCCAGACATTTCTAGGTTTTCAACTAGATTCCTTGACCCAGAGATGTCTACTACCTCAGGTAAAAATCACCCTCACAGAACAAAAAATACAAGCAGCTATAGATAAACCACGTGTATCCTTGAGAGAAGCAATGTCACTATTAGGATCACTAAATTCTTGCACCCCGGCAGTCCGGTGGGCCCAGTACCATGTCCGTACGCTACAACACCAGATCCTCCAAGAGGATAAGCGACATAGTGGTCATTTGCAGAGCAAAATAACCCTGTCACAAGAAGTCTTGACTTCCCTAGAGTGGTGGTTAGACGATAACCATTTATGTTAAGGAGTTCCATGGGTTATAGTTCCATCCTGTATCGTAACCACCGATGCCAGTCCCCAGGGCTGGGGAGCCCACATGGAGAATGGGTTTCGTCAGGGAAGGTGGAATAAAGAGGAATGCGATTACTCATCTAATTTAAAAGAACTGACTGCAGTGTTCTATGCTCTATACAACTTCCTTCCGCAGCTCCAACAGAAGCATGTAAGGATCCTGTCGGACAACACCACCACAGTGGCATATATAAACAGACAAGGAGGAACTCGATCAGAGACTCTGATGTCTTCAGCGGCAAGAATTTTAAACTTAGCAGAAAACTATTTTTTGTCCCTCTCGGCCCTTCATATCAGAGGCGAGAGCAATCAAAAGGCAGACTTCCTAAGCCGACACACTCTACGACAAGGAGAGTGGTGCCTCAATCGGAAGGTCTTCAGGGACATAGTAGCCTCATGGGGACAACCCGAGGTGGACCTTTTCGCCACAAAGGAGAACAGGCAGATAAAAACATTTGCCTCCCTATCTCCGTCAGATCACCCAGACATACTGGACGCCTTTCTAGCTCCATGGAATTTCAACCTGGCGTATGCGTTCCCTCCATTGATCCTCCTACCTCAAGTAATTCGGAAGATCAGAGACGACAAAGCAAGAATAATCTTAATAGCACCGTTCTGGCCAAAAAGACCGTGGTTTTCGTGGCTGCAGATTATGTCAATAACAGATCCTTCCGACTGCCAATCTACTCTCCCAAGGCCCCTTTTTCCACCCTCAAGTGCTCAGCTTGCACTTGACGGCGTGGAATTTGAGAGGCAGTTATTGAGGACAAGAGGATTCTCTGAGTCCTTAATTACTACACTACTACAAAGTAGAAAACAGTCCACAACCCAAATTTACACTAGAATATGGAAAAAAATTCTTCAATTCCATACAGTACCTCATACAGCAGAAGTTCCGATAATCCCAATCTTGGAATTTCTGCAGAAGGGGAAAGACTTAGGCTTAGCAGTAAATACACTGAGAGTACAAATATCGGCATTAGGAGCACTATATGGCCATAATATAGCGGGCAACAAGTGGATAACTCGTTTCATTACAGCATGTGAACGAATAGCTCCAATCCACATACCCTCCGTCCCTACATGGGATCTAAATCTGGTCTTAGACGCCCTAACGGTAGACCCCTTTGAGCCGATCGACACAATACCCTTCAAATACTTAGCACTTAAAATGGCCCTCTTAGTATCACTGGCCTCAGCTAGAAGAGTGGGTGATATCCAGGCCTTGTCAATAGATCCACCTTTTTTCCAAGAATACCAAGACAGATTGGTATTAAAACCAGACCCTGCCTACCTGCCAAAAGTGGCAACAAAATACCATAGATCTCAGGAGATACTCCTCCCAACCTTCTATAAAAATCCCTCTACTCCGGAAGAGCAGAAGTTCCATACTCTGGACGTCAAAAGAACTGTCCTAAAATGTATTGAGAGGTCCAACAGTTGGAGGCAGAGTAGGGCCCTATTTGTTTCATTTCAGGGCTGTAAGAAGGGGTATGGAGTCACGAAGAGCACCATTTCCCGGTGGATCAGAGAGGCCATTCGTTTAGCCTACTCCGCAAAAAACGAAGATCCTCCAGGGAACATCAGGGCGCATTCCACCAGGGCAATGGCAACCTCTTGGGCGGAAAAGGGAGATGTTCCGATTGAAACTATATGTAAGGCGGCAGTTTGGTCATCCCCTTCTACCTTCTATAACCACTACAGACTTGATCTTTCATCAACCTCTGACTTAAGCTTTGGCAGGACTATCCTTGGCACGGTGGTCCCACCCAGGTGATGGTCTCTGGAATCTCTCCAGTGGGTGCTGTCGTGGCGAAGAGTAAAAAGCCGGATTACTTACCGGTAATGCTCTTTTAATGAGTCCACGACAGCACCCGTTCACTTCCCCCCCTAAGGATATCAATAGTTAAAGTATATTAACCAAATAATGGATAAGAAAGATGTTAAAATAAGAGAACATTGCCTAATCCTTGGCGGTCCTTCTGGTACTCTGAAACGAAAAACTGAGGAGGAAAGGCGGACCGCCCCTTTTATCTTTCCTGTAGGGTTTCCTGTTCCAAATGGGCGGATCCGATACCTCCAGTGGGTGCTGTCGTGGACTCATTAAAAGAGCATTACCGGTAAGTAATCCGGCTTTTTTCCTCTAAAAATTATTTTTTAGCCCTCAATTTTTTATTTTCACAAGGGTAACATGAGAAATATGACCCCAAAAGTTGTTGTCCAGTTTGTCCTGAGTACGCTGGTACCCCATATGTGAGGGGGGGGAAACCACTATTTGGGCACACATCGGGGCTCGGAAGGGAAGTAGTGACGTTTTGGAATGCAGACTTTGATGGAATGGTCTGCGGGCGTCATGTTAGGTTTGCAGAGCCCCTGATGTGCCTAAATAGTAGAAACCCCCCACAAGTGACCCCATTTTGGAAAATAGACCTCCCACGTAGCTTATCTAGTTGTGTGGTGAGCACTTTGAACCCCCAAGTGCTTCACAGAAGTTTATAACGCAGAGCCATGAAAATAAAAAATCTTTTTTTTTCCACAAATAATTTTTTAGCCCCCATTTTTTTATTTTCCCAAGGATAACAAGAGAAATTAGATCCCCAAAGTTGTTGTGCAATTTTTCCTGAGTACGCTGATACCCCATATGTTGGGGTAAACCACTGTTTGGGCACACGTTGGGGCTTGGAAGGGAGGGAGCTCCGTTTGACTTTTTGAACGCAGAATTGGCTGGAATCAATGGTGGAAACCCCTCAATTCTAACTCCAACCCTAATTCCAACAGACCCCTAGCCCTAATTCCAACCCTACCCCTAGTGGAAAAATAAAAATATTTTCTTTATTTCAATATTTTCACGCCCTATAGGGGTGATAAAGGAGGGGGGTTTATTTACAATTTTTTTTTTTTATTTTGATCACTGTGATAGGGTCTATCACAGTGATCAAAATGTACCTGGAATGAATGTATGAGTGAATCTGCCGGCCGGCAGATTCGGCTCGCACCCGCCATTTTGGAAGATGGCGGCGCCCATGGGACAAGACGGAGGGACCCCGGGACTTGTGAGGTCCCGGGGGGTAGGGGGTGGGATCGGACCGTGGGGGGGAGCAGAGGACAGGATAGAAAGAAAGACTGACGGCGGTGGTAGATCGCTGCCGTCATTTGGTAGTGGGGGCACATTGTGGTCTCCAGCCATGGCCGATGATTTTGCAGCATTGGCGATTGCTGGATTGTAATATTTCACCAAGTTTCATTGGTGAAATATTACAATTGCTCTGATTGGCTGTTTCACTATCAACGGCCAATCAGAGCGATCGTAGCCACGGGGGGGGGCAAAGCCTCCCCCCCATGGGGTGAAGTACAAGTCCTCCTGTACTTGCAAGTAGGGTGACCATTCAGTGACCCTGGTCACCCGACCCACAGGACCGCGATCTCCCCATGAGGCCACATAGGCGTCACAGGTCGGATTGGGACCGACTTTCATGACGCCTATGTGGCATCACAGGTCGGGAAAGGGTTAATTCACGTTTCATCTATAGATTATATTAAAGGGTTTTCTGAAAATTGGAAATTATCCCCTATTAATAAGTTAGGTTAGCAGATAACTTACTGATTGTTGGGGTCAAACCGCTAGGACCCCAATCAAAACCACAAACGGGTCACTTCATGACTCTGTCTGACTGAAGCCGGGGTAGAACGTACCCACCTCTGATCCATTCATTGTCCATGGACTGCGGGAAATAGCAGAGTACTAAATTCTGCTTTCTCCATTACAGATACATGCATGGATGACATAATCATAGTAAAGGTATGGAATATACAGTACATTGTAATCAAAGTATATATTACTATGGAAGTATGGTGTATACCTATAACTTACACATCAAAAAGCCCAGTACCCTTTGGTCACCTCCTATATTGTCAAAATCGAGAAAATAAAAGACATACTTGCCCACTAAAATATCATGACGTATATTTATTCTATCAGTTACTATGTAAAGTGGTTCAATAGTAATGATTGCAATAATGTAACCAATAATTATTGCTGTATAATACTAGGTAAATGATGAAAATTGAGATTTATATTTGGTTGTTTTAAAAAAGAAACTGAATGGAGACTGGTGCAGTCTAGAAAGATGTATTACAAATCTATACTATACCAGTGTGGCCTTTTCAGAAATCTGATAGGACCCGGTTTATCCGAGCCGATTTCTCTGCTAGATCTCCGGCCGCTGACATTTGCTATGTTCACTGCGGGTGACATATTTTGTAGCTGCACAGATATTTCCCACTTTGTATTACTAACAGCAGGCTTTAACTGCTGTGTTGACAAAATTCCATTATTTTTTTTTTTTTTTTTTTTTTTACACTAACCCAAACATTTTTGCATCTGTTTGTGTAAAAGCTTATATAGGCTATGGCTGCAGCACAGGCTACATCGCAGTTCAATACAAGTTAATGGGGTCACAATGCGGCCCTGAGGATGTGACCACAAGCAAGTTGCAAAAAGCTAAGCCTCCCGAGACTCTCTGCAGCATTGTGGTGGCAGTGCCCTAGGGTGGCTGATATTTGCCCATTAAAGATCAATCCTCAGTGATGCTGGGCCCATACGGCATGCGTATTGTCATCTGGGCAGTCTCGGTTTACTCGGGGTTATGTGCTGCCGACTATAAACAATCCAGTCAGCCGGTGAATGAGCTTTTTGCTTCTTTTCCTGTTGATCGGTGACATGTTTAGTGTGGGGATCACAGACACTTCTGAAAGCTGATTCTCTTATCTGCCTGAAATCTCACATTTCGTTTTCTGAACTCCATATTTTTCTCTTTTCAGTCATCTAGACAAGCATGTGGCATACCCGGACTTGCCCCTTCAGAAGAGAAGTAAGTTCTAAAATGATGGTGTATGTATGTGTATATTGTGAGGGGTTGACCCGCTTTGCTGCTTCCTCAGGTAGACACAGGAACACTTTGGTGGTGAAACACCTGCTGGTTTATTGGAATCAGCACACACCAAGGCAGGGTTCATGAAACAAAAACAGAGCCTATCTGGCTTAACGGGAAAACAAAACAAAGTGTGACAGAGTTCTTTCCTCTGCAGGTCTCAACCTGCAGGCACCAAGCAATGTCCTCCACCTTGGAGCTATCTCCCAAGACACCACACAGACTGTCTCTCATGATATATATATATATATATATATATATATATATATATATACTGTATATTGATACTGCCCATTGTCTGCCTACTTATAGATGTTTGACACGAATGTGATGTAATAAGCACTGAAAGAACACCAGAGGTTAGACGCCCAACCTTCTACTAAGTCTTCTTTCTGCTTTCAGGGACGGAAATCTGCAGGACATTGTGAGCAAAGGCAGCTTGCATGAGTTCCTGGTGAATTTACATGAGAAGTTTGGTGCTGTGGCATCCTTTTGGTTTGGTAGAAGGCTTGTGGTTAGTCTTGGGTCACTGGATCTTTTAAGACAGCACATTAACCCCAACAAAACCTGTGAGTATGCAAAACTTTTAACATGAATAGCTAAACATTGTTTCGAAGGAATATGATAAAAGGGGTGAGCAAATTGGATTTTTTTTTATTATAATCCTTTTTAGTTGATATGCGCATGTTTTGGATTTGCAGTAGAAAATTCTGATCCGTATCTTGCGTCTCCCCACAGTAGCGCATAATGAAGCATAGGAGCAGTGTCACTAATGTATCGGCACACCTTCCTGAGTAGTTCCATTAAAAGAGATCCTTAAGTTCTAGGGAGGTCGTGTTTCAGTCCCTGGTTCCAGAATCCCCCTTTTTTCACTTCCAACGTATTTCCTCGTGATGCTTTATGCATCAGGGGAGATGGCAAGTTCTGCCAGTCCTAGTCCCCTGGCTTGGCTGCAGCATGTCTCCTCAAACCGGTGATGGAATCCTATAGTCAGACTAGGGATAGAAACATGATCTCCCTAGCACTTAAGGATCTTTTAATGGAACTACTCTGGATTGTCTGACACATTGATGAGATTGTTCCTAGTCTTTATGCGACACTGTTTTATATTTATAGGGCTTGGTATAATTCAGTTAAGCAATTCTAAGTTGGTGGTTGATTTTTATATATCCGTGTTTATGTTATTAAATAAGTTTTCAATCTACTTTTCCTTTTTTTTTTCTTTTTCCTCGCTATAATTTTTCATCAGTAGATAGTATTGGTACATCTGTATTATTTGCTAAATGGTTACTAGGAAATCCTTCAGGTTGTCAAAACTGTGCAGGAAAAAATGCAGTGTGCACAGAGCCTTAGTACTCTTTTAAAAAATGGGTACTGTTGTATTTATTCTGAACTTCGGACTGAAACATTGTAGAAAACAATTGTACAGCAGCTGTTCATGTATTTTGAAATTCCTATTTTTATGGAGCATCTTCGTGGGGTTTTTTTTTTTTTAGCCACCCCATCTTTTAGCCTATAGTCATGTCTGTGTTTGCAGAGGTTCTCTTGCGATACTTACTGGTCGTTGCCTTCAGCTGTTTCCAGCCCGCTCCTCCTCAAGACTCTGTGCGGATCAGCAGGTCACAAATGCGGTCAGATGGCGCTGGAAACGGCCAAAGACTGCGCCCGGTAAGTATTGCAAGCAATGCACTCTGCATATATACAGTGTTACTATATGATAATAGATGGGGGCAGGGGAATGAATCGGAGCACTCTTTTTAATTACTGCATGTCATGATCTTGTTCTAGCCGACCCCTTCCAGATGATGCTGAAGTCCCTGTTGGGATACCAGTCTGGGGTTATTGGAGAAGCGACTGAAAGTCATATGCAGAAGAAGCTGTATGAGAACGGCATCAACAAGTCTCTGCAAAGTAATTTCAGTGTAATAATAAAGGTACATCACAATTATCTCTAGTTTGTAGGGGATGATTATTATTTATTATAGCGCCATTTATTCCATGGCTCTTTACGTGTGAGGAGGGGTATCTAATATATAAAGCTCAATGTGTGTTTGTATATATGTGTGTATGTCCGGGATTGGCATCTGCACCATCGCAGCTACAGCCACAAAATTTTGCACAGTCACACGTCTGGACCCCGAGAGCGTCATAGGCTATGTTGTGAGGCAAAATTTTAACCCCGCGCATACCAATTCACCAAACAATTTTGCCCCTATGTACATAATGGGGAAAAAGTGTATGTGTATGTCTGGGATTGGCATCTGCAACATCACAGCTACAGCCACAAAATTTTGCACAGTCACACGTCTGGACCCCGAGAGCGTCATAGGCTATGTTGTGAGGCAAAATTTTAACCCCGTGCGTTCCAGTTCACCAAATAATTTTGCCTATTATTCGTATCATTTCTATGGTGTTATCGTCCTTCTGTAAAGCTGGAAATAACACTTTATTACCGTGCCAACACAGACCACCCTCTGACACAGACTGCAGGGGGAGACCAGTATCACACAGGATAGGATAGATACACAGCTCAGCAGTCAGTAGCACACATGATAGGATTAGATACACTGCTCAGCAGTCAGTATCACACAGGATAGGATTAGGTACACTGCTCAGCAGTCAGTATCACACAGGATAGGATTAGATACACAGCTCAGCAGTCAGTATCACACAGGATAGGAATAGATACACAGCTCAGCAGACAGTATCACACAGGATAGGATTAGATCCACGGCTGAGCAGTCAGTAACACACATGATAGGATTAGGTACATGGCTCAGCAGAAAGTATCACACAGGAGAGGATTAGGTACACAGCTCAGCAGACATTATCACACAGGATAGGGTTAAATACATAGATGCACATGTTTATCAAAAGGCTCTTGAATGAGTTGAAAATAAAATACTATCAATACTTGGGTAATCGTTTAGTTAATTTGTGTTGCAAATCTGTAGTGTTGAATTTATGATGTGAAATGTTTTTATGTGCAATATAATCATTATAAATTGTTATAACCACAGTTGGTTACTATGCCCAGGCAACGCCGGGCTCTTCAGCTAGTACATAATAAAAACAAGTACAGTAATCTTAAACAATACAAGTCACGACTGGTACAGGAGGAGAGAGGATCCTGCCTGCGAGGGCTCACAATCTACAAGGGATAGGTAAGGATACAGTAGGCGAGGATAGAGCTGGTCGTGCAGCGGTTTGGTGAATCAGTGGTTACTGCAGGTTGTAGGCTTGTTGGAAGAGGTGGGTCTTCAGGCTCCTTTTTGAAGGTTTCCACGGCGGGCTAGAGTCTGATATGTTGAGGTAGAGAGTTAGAGGAAGGGGGATATGCGGGAGAAATCTTGTATGCGATTGTGGGAAGAGGAGGAGATAAGAGGGGAGTAGAGAAGGAGATCTTGTGAGGATCGGAGGTTGCGTGCAGGTAAGTATCGGGAGACGAGGTCACAGATGTATGGCGGACACAGGTTGTGGATGGCTTTGTATGCCAAGCTTAGGGTTTTGCAAATAAAGTCCGTGGAGCCTCATTTAAGAGTCTCAAACACGGGACTAGCCAGATCTTCCTCCAGGTAAGGACCGAGCCAAGGGGTGGCTCCTTTCGGAAACCACTATATTAAGTGGCCCTTTAACCCCTTCACGACCCATGACGCCTACGTAGGCGTCATGAAAAGTCGTGCCCAAACGACCTATGACGCCTACGTAGGCGTCATGCTATAAATAGCCCCCCTGCGGGTCGGGTGACCGGGGTCACTGAAAGGTCACCCGACCCGCACACAAAGGACACTCTACAGTTAATCCCTGGGGCGTGGCTTAGCCCCCACGTGCCTACGATCGCTCTGATTGGCTGTTTCACTTTTAACAGCCAATCGGAGCGATTTGTAATATTTCACCAATGAAATTTGGTGAAATATTACAATCCAGCCATGGCCGATGCTGCAATAGCATCGGACATGGCTGGACACCGACCCCCGACCCCCCCCCCCCCCACACACCGACTGGCGGTGCCGATCGGCCCCCGCCACCGATGGACGGCGGTGATCGTTCGCCGCCGTCCTCATCTGCTCCCCCTCCCCTGTCGATCGCTCCCTCCCACCTTCCGATCCCCCCAGGACCTCCGATCGTGCTCCCGGCGTCCCGCCGTGGCTCCCGGCGTCCGGATCATGGGCGCCACCATCTTGCAAAATGGCGGGCGCATGCGCAGTGCGCCTGCCATTGTCCAAGATGGCGGCGTCCATGAATTTGCCGGTTGCGTTCATTTTTCATTTTGATCACTGTGATACACTCTCACAGTGATCAAAATGAAAAAAAAAGTAAATACACCCCCCTTTTATGACCCCCATAGCCAGGCGCAAATAATAAAATAAAAAAAATATTTTTTTTTCCATTTAGGGCTGGAATTAGGGTTAGGGCTGGAATTAGGGTTAGGGCTGGAATTAGGGTTAGGGCTGGAATTAGGGTTAGGGCTGGAATTAGGGTTAGGGCTGGAATTAGGGTTAGGGCTGGAATTAGGGTTAGGGCTGGAATTAGGGTTAGGGCTGGAATTAGGGTTAGGGCTGGAATTAGGGTTGTAGTTAGGGTTAGAGTTGGGATTAGGGTTAGTGGTGTGTTGGCGTTAGGGCTGTGGTTAGGGTTATTATTAGGGTTGGGTTAGGGGTGTGTTGGGGTTAGGGTTGGAGTTAGAATTGAGGGGTTTCCACTGTTTAGGCACATCACGGGGTCTCCAAAAGCGACATGGTGCAACCATTGATTCCAGCCAATTTTGCATTCAAAATGTCAAACAGCACTCTCTCCATTCCGAGCCCCGACGTGTGCCCAAACAGTGGTTTACCCCCACATATGGGGTATCAGCGTACTCAGGAAAAATTGCACAACAACTTTGGGAGTCTAATTTCTCCTGTTACCCTTGGCAAAATAAAAAATTGGGGGCTAAAAAAATGATTTTTGTGAAAAAAAAATGATTTTTTTTGTTTTCACGGCTCTGAGTTATAAACTTCGGTGAAGCACTTGGGGGTTCAATATGCTCACCACATATCTAGATAAGTTCCTTGGGTGGTCTAGTTTCCAAAATGGGGTCATTTGTGGGGGGTTTCCACTGTTTAGCCACATCAGGGGCTCTGCAAACGTAACATGACCCCCGCAGACCATTCCATCAAGTCGTTATTTCAAAACATCACTACTTCCCTTCTGAGCCCCGATGTGTGCCCAAACAGTGGTCCCTCCCCACATATTGGGTACCAGCGTACTCAGGACAAACTGGACAACAACTTTTGGGGTCCAATTTCTCCTGTTACCCTTGTGAAAATAAAAAATAGCGGGCTAAAAAATCATTTTTGAGGAAAAAAAAATGATTTTTTATTTTCATGGCTCTGCGTTTATAAGCTTCTGTGAAGCACTTGGGGGTTCAAAGTGCTCACTACACATCTAGATAAGCTCCTTGGGGGGTCTAGTTTCCAAAATGGGGTCACTTGTGGGGGGTTTCTACTGTTTAGGCACATCAGGGGCTCTGCAAACGCAACATGATGCCCGCAGAACATCCCATCAGTCTGCATTCCAAAATTGCGCTCCTTCCCTTCTGAGCTCTCCCATGCGCCCAAACAGTGGTTTCCCCTGACATATGGGGTATCTGTGTACTCAGGACAAATTACACAACAACTTTTGTGGTCCAATTTCTCCTGTTAGCCTTGTGAAACTAAAAAATAGCGGGCTAAAAAAATCATTTTTGAGGAAAAAAAAATTATTTTTTTATTTTCACTTTTCTGCCTCATAAACTTCTGTGAAGCACTTGTGGGTTCAAAGTCCTCACCACACATCTAGAAAAGTTCCTTGGGTGGTCTAGTTTCCAAAGTGGGGTCACTTGTGGGGGAGCTCTAATGTTTAGGCACACAGGGGCTCTCCAAACACGACATCGTGTCCACTAACGATTGGAGCTAATTTTCCATTCAAAAAGTCAAATGGTGCTCCTTCCCTTCGGGACCCTGCCGTGTGCCCAAACAGTGGTTTATGACCACATATGAGGTATCTGTGCATTCAGGAGAAATTGCGCAACAAATTTTAGGATCCATTTTATCCCATTGCCCATGTGAAAATGAAAAAACTGAGGCTAAAAGAAAATTTTTGTGAAAAGTCCTTTTTTTTTTTTTTATGTATCAATTTGTGAAGCATCTGGCGGTTCAAAGTGCTCACTATGCATCTAAATAAGTTCCTTGGTGAGTCTATTTTCCAAAATGGGGTCACTTGTGGGGGAGCTCTAATGTTTAGGCGCACAGGGACTCTCCAAACGCGACATGGCAACCGCCAAATATTCCAGCATATTTTCCATTCAAAAAGTCAAATGACGCTCCTTCCCTTCTGAGCCCTGCCGTGCGCCCAAACAGTGGTTTATGACCACATATGAGGTATCGGTGTACTCAGGAGAAATTGCCCAACAAATTTTAGGATCCATTTTATCCTGTTGCCCATGTGAAAATGAAAAAATTGATGCTAAAAGAAATTTTTTATTGGAAAAATTAAAATGTTCATTTTTTCTTTGCACATTGCTTTAGTTACTGTGAAGCACCTGAAGGGTTAATAATCTTCTTGAATATAGTTTTGAGTAGCTTGAGGGGTGCAGTTTTTAGAATGGTGTCACTTTGGGGTATTTTCTGCCATATAGACCCCTCAAAGTGACTTCAAATGTGAGGTGGTCCCTAAAAAAAATGGTTTTGTAAATTTTGTTGTAAAAATGAGAAATCGCTGGTCAACTTTTAACCCTTATAACTTCCCAACAAAAAAAAATTTTGTTTCCAAAATTGTGCTGATGTAAAGTAGACATGTGGGAAATGTTATTTATTGACTATTTTGTGTCACATAACTCTCTGGTTTAACGGAATAAAAATTAAAAATGTGAAAATTGCGAAATTTTCAAAATTTTCGCCAAATTTCCATTTTTTTGACAAATAAATGAAAACATTATTGACCTAAGTTTACCACTAACATGAAGCCAAATATGTCACGAAAGAACAATCTCAGAATCGCTAGGATCCGTTGAAGCGTTCCTGAGTTATTACCTCATAAAGGGACACTGGTCAATATTGCCAAAAATGGCCAGGTCATTAAGGTCAAAATAGGCTGGGTCATGAAGGGGTTAAGTCAATATCCAGCTCTTTACGAATTTACAGATATGACAAGGGAAATACCAAGGCCAGGTATCCATCCGCAGACAGCTGTTTCAGGGTGTTGCCCCTCATCAGTGTGGAGTAGGATTCTGGCTAGGTGGGAGCAATGCCTAGTAGACCAACATCACGAAACAATCACTGACCTCAGGGAGACCAGTCAAAGAAAACACTGCGGCAGCCGGCAAAGGCGCTCAATCAGTGAAATCCTAGGTGCAATGCTCCCTGGCTGGGTCCTTCCCTGGAGGAAGATCTGGCTAGTCCCGTGTTTGAGACTCTTAGATGAGGCTCCACGGACTTTATTTGCATATTCGTATTTCCCAGGGAGCATTGCACCTAGGATTTTACTGATTGAGCGCCTTTGCCGGCTGCCGCAGTGTTTTCTTTGACTGGTCTCCCTGAGGTCAGTGATTGTTTCGTAAAGCTTAGGGTTTTGAACTGGAGTCTCTTGGTAATGGGGAGCCAGCGAAGGGATTGACAGAGGAGAGGCTGGGGAATAGCGGGGGTATAGGTGGATTAGTCGGGCAGCAGAGTTTAGGCTAGATTGGAGAGGCGCGAGAGTGCTAGAAGGGAAGCCACAAAGCAGGATGTTGCAGTAGTCAAGGCAGGAGATGAGGGCATGCACTAGAAAGAGATGATGGTCCCTTAATTGGAAGGAAGTGATTCTGCTGATAGACTTTTATCACAACACAGGAAATTTAATGGGAACCTGTCACTTGTACCCTACTAAACTGCCCCCAGCTCCTCACAAGTCATGTAATGTGCTTCCCTAATGTGTCTGTAAATCTAAGCGCCCCAGTATTTAAAAAGAAAACAAAACTTTTTTACTCTTTGTTTACCTTCTATGTAAGTTCCTGCCTTCCAGCCATGTGTGAGGTGCTGGGTTTTGGTATTGTGACACTCCTTTTGGCTAGTAGTCACACCTGCTGCAGTTTGAATTATGCCGGCTGAGCCGCTCTGATGCCACGGGCTTTTCTTAGGAGGTCTCATGGCTTTGCAATGATGGCCAGCACATAGGTCATATGCATGTCCCTGCTTCTTTTTCAATCTCCCCATTCTCTGGAAGCTGCTGGTACTCAATTTTTGTGTACTTCTTAGTACCTACAGCTTCCAGAGCATGGGAAGATTGAAAAAGAAGCAGGGAACATAAACCCATCTGCAATGCTTATGTACTGGGAGCTGGCCGTCATTGCAAAGTTGTGGGATTTCCTCTGAGGGGACGGGAATGTCAGAACAGTTCAGCCCATCATTCAGATAATGATGGGAGTCACTACTGGCTGGAGGAGCGTGACAGAAGCCACATCCAGTGCCATCCACAAGACTGGAAACCACAGCTTACATACAAGGTAAGATTAAGGCTACGTTGCGTTTAAATCCGGACACTGAAAACCGGACTCCTTCCCAGAAATCGCGCGTTTTTTTTCTGCGTGATTTTACCGCGATTATGTTCGCAATTTTCGCGTGCGATATTCAAGCACGTTCCAAGCTATTTGAAGCATCGCTTGGAATGTGATTGACAGGTTGGTCATACTCGTCAAACATAGTGTTTGACAAGTGTGACCAGGTTTTTACTATTGAGGCCGCCTATGCGGCCTCAATAGTAAAAGAATGTAAAAAATAATTTAAAAAATAAAAAATCGGGGTATATTTCCCTTCCGACGTCCCGCGCAGTCTCAGCAACGCTCCCGTTCCCAGCGATGCCTTGCGAGACCTGTGATGACGTTGGTCTCGCGTTGCTATAGTGATCTCACGAGACCGCTAGTCACGCGAGAGTACGTCATCACAGGACCTTGCCGCAAGGCATTACTGGGAACGCTTAGGCCGGGAATGCAGCGCGGGACGTCGGAAGGTAAATATACCCCGATTTTCTTTTTTTTTTTTTTTTTACAGGGGTATGGTACCCTGGGCCTGGAGGACAGTCTCCTCTACTCCACACCGTGGGTACCAACCACACATGAGACGCTTAACTTCCCGCATGGTGGGCATAGCCACATGCGGGAAGTAAGCGATTCTCATGCATTCTTATGGGTGCGGAATCGCGGCAATTCTTTGCGATTCCGCACAAAAGAATGAGCATGCTGCGATATTTTTTTTTTTTTTTTTTCCCGCGATGCGAATCCGCCGCAGAAAAAAGCGCAGCATTAGCACAGCATGTGCGGAATGCCATAGGAATGCATGGGGGGCGTTCTGTACAAGATTTTTAAACGTTTTCGCGCCGAAAATCGTGGCAAAAACGCTTAAAAATCGCATCGTGGGCACACAGCCTAAGTGTTTTTATAACTTCTGTACTGGGGCATGTAAGCTCAGACACATTAGGGCTGCATATTACATGGCCTCTGTGGCAAGGGGGCAGTTTACTAAAACAATGACTGGACAGGCTCCTTTTTAATTCCATTGTTGCTGTGATGACTTTTTATTAGCAGAGTACACCTATGGCAGCCTGACGAAAGCTGTATAAAAACAGTCTGTCATCTGACAAGTTGCAGGAACCTACTGAAAATTGATTTAAATTCTATAATATCAGATTGTACCTGCTTCTCATTATACACGGTAAGTACAAAAGAGAACAATTCTGAAGCTTATTTTGGAGAAACTGCATTATTCCATTGTGTGGAGACACAACCCATTGAAATGCCCTATTTTCCTACCTGATTCTGGAAACTGGGTGGTCCTGTACACTGACTATTCGGTGCTACATCTTCCCTGCCCCCCCTCCCCACTTGCTGTTATTGAGCATGATTGATGTCCTGGCATGCGTCTACAAGGTGCCCAGTTGTACTGATGCCCCAACTGCTTGTCGCCTGCTCTGGCAGCTGGCCATAATCTTAGTATTAAATTAGGAAGACTGATGTGAACAATGCTCAGAGTGGCAAAATATAGAACAACTTTTTATGCTGATCACGGTCCAGTATAAATGCCCCTGGGAAGGCAGTCGGGGGGGCGGGGAGGGAGGAGATGGCCAGCTGGCTGTTCATTCACACAGTGGGACGAGGAATTACAGAGGACTGCACAATGCAAACTTGTAAGAAAAGGTGCCCGAGAACCATTTCATGGGAAACATAAGTATTCTCTAAAAAACCTGTCTGTGGAGGCTAGCAGTACTCTCTAAAGAACGGCTGATAGACTCTATAAAGGTAGAAAGTATTTATGGCGTAGACCATATCAATCTGTAGATTGTTAATGGTGCAACCCTAAAGTCCCCATAAACATTAAACAACTGTGGGTCAAACAGTACTTCAGCCATCTCTCCCATACACAGGAGCACACGTTCAGCAAGTGATCCTGTGTTCTCTGAGCGCCTCTGGCTGACATCTTGGCCGGTGGCTTTTCTTTGGGAATACAAAATTGGGTATGTGCAGTCAGTTGAATGGCACCCCCATACACTTGCGTGTCGGCCTGTCCTGTCAATATCGACCATTACAGCCAACATTGATCTAATGTGTATGGGGGTCTTAAAGGGAATCTGTCACCCATTTTTAGTGATATCATGTAAAGATATTCAATTCTGTGACACAAAAGGATTATATTAGTACTTTTGATCCACCCCTGACCCCGCACCTTTGATGCATAAATACCTTTTTAATCACTCTTCCAATGTATGTAAATCACCGCGGTCCGGTCCGATGGACGTGGCTTATCCCCCCACCTTGGCTTGCTGGACGTAATTTCATCTGTGAATATCACAGATGCCGTTGTGTTTTCGCGCCTGCGCATTGATAAGGCCGCTTGCCCAACTGTGGGCAAAGCATATAATCACTACTGCGCATGCGCAGGTATTTTTCCCTACAGTGTATGACCCGGAAGTCATCATATGCCAGAGACGCTCTTCCTGGACACCGGATACCTGAGAAAAGGCCTGAGCAGTGCGTTTAGTAGATGATTTTCTTTCTCAGGTTCCGGGGTGATGCGCACTGCTCAGGCCTTTTCTCAGGTATCCGGCGTCCAGGAAGAGCGTCTCTGGCATGTGAAGACTTCCGGGTCATACACGGCAGGGAAAAATACCCGCGCATGTGCAGTTGTGATTATATGCTTTGCCCACAGTTGGGCAAAGCATACTGCGCGAGTGGCCTTATCAATGCGCAGGCGCGAAAACACAACGGCATCTGTGATATTCACAGATGAAATTATGTCCAGCAAGCCGAGGGGGAAGGAGAATAAGGAAGTGATTTACATACGTATGTAAACTGCCGCTGTCCGATCCGATGGGTGGGGCTTATTCAACTGCTCCCCCCCCTCCCTGTCTTGCTCTACACAAGAAATGCGTAGAGAAAGACAGGGAGGGGGGAGCAGGTGAATAAGCCCCGCCCAGCGGACCGGACAGCGGCAGTTTACATACATCTGAACCGATATAAAAAAGGTATTTATGCATGAAAGGTGCGGGGTCACGGGGAAGCAAAAGTACTAAGAGAATCCTTATGTGACACATAATTGAATGATATCATTATATGATATCTCAAAAAAGGGCTGACAGATTCCCTTTAAGTCTCTTGTGATGTGTAGTAGTAGGAGTTATTTTTAGCTGGATTCTTTGACTGTCAGTTGAATAGCTAAATAGTAATGGGAAAAATGGAATCCTATGTGTCCTATAAGGCTGTGTAATCAGCAGTATTTATCTTTCAGCTCTCGGAGGAGTTACTATCAAAGTGGAGTTCCATTCCTCAATCTCAGCATGTGCCCTTGTGTCAACATATGCTTGGATTTGCCATGAAATCTGTTACACAGACTGCAATGGGCAGCACCTTTGAAGATAACCAGGAGGTTCTCCGATTCCGTAAGAACCATGATACTGTGAGTGCCATGTAAATACTGTGAGGAGAATAACGTGACCTTTTCCATAATGCGCCATCCCGCTGTCAGGGCACTTGTATTTGCCGTGGAGTAAAGGGGCATTTTGGAGAGCTGATACTTTACTTATCTCGTAGAATGCAATTATTGGTACAATATCATCCATTGGAAACACTTGGTGGCTTTTTGCGGCAGTCACAGACATACTGATAATTGAAAGGGCTATTGTGTTTCTCTTTGTAGCATACAAAGTTTTTATATAATCTTTGATCAATATTTTCTGCCAACTCCTCACAGGTTTCAATATCTAGAATCCTTTTTTGATCACTTCTAGAAGATGGTAATGAGCTGGATTGGATTCCTTCGCCTTATATAACGGTCTTGTAATGAGTCACTGATGCGCCCTTCCCATAGGCAGGACTGATTGTTATACGCTGGCAGCACACAGTCAAGGTTCATTGGAAATGCACAGATCTCCTTAATTAGGAGCAGCAGTTTGTTTTTGTTTTTTTAAATACAGAAATTATATTGTGAACACCTATAATATAAAGCAGTTAGAAAACTCATTTGTTAAACCATAAAGTTGTATGCCACTTTTGTCATGTATCAGTCTCAGAAAGACCTACGGTAAATAACCTGAGTATTAGTTGTGTGGGTTTCTGTGCTCACTGAAATTGTCTACAGGAAAGATCTATATCTTTGTACCGTGTTAGCCAGTAGATAGAAAAATATTCAGAATTGAGAGTCCTCAGTAGTTGATACCTTTTAATGGCTAACTGAAAAGATGGTAACAAACTGCAAGCTTTCAAGACTCAGGTCTCTTCATCAGGCTAGAGTAATACAAAATCTGAAGAGTCACATATTTATGCACAATACAGCACAGAAAAAATGCAATAGATGAGACAAGTGACGTGAAGCAGATGAAGAGACCTGAGTAGTCTGGAAAGCTTGCAATGTGTTACCATCTTTTCAGTTAGCCATTAAAAGGTATCAACTACTGAGGACTCTCAATTCTGAATATTTTTGAAATTGTCTAGACACAAAACGATCCCTCCTTCTTATAATGGAGGAAATATTTGTATCACTAGTGGGGGACTAAACAATTTGTGTAATTATAATTAAAAGTTTATTTTATTCTTGGTGAAAGAAGTGAAGTGAACTACAAAACTATCAGCAAGGAAAAGTATATTGTACCTACATAAATGTATCATACCATACATTTTATTCCAGATTTGGTCTGAGATCGGTAAAGGCTTTCTTGATGGATCTATAGAAAGGAGTCCCAGTCGGAAAAAACAGTATGAAAGTGGTGAGTTTGTATTAAAATATTGCAACAAATCATTATTTATATAGCGCCATTAATTCCATGGTACTGTACATGAGAAGGGGGTTACATACAAAGTTATAGATATCGTTAACAGTAAACAAATTTACAATGACAGACTGGTACAGAGGGGAGGGGACTCTGTCCTTGTGGACTTACATTCTATGGGATAGTGGGGAAGAGACAGAAGGTAGAATATAGAACCCCAAAATTCACAAACTACCCTAGCAAATGTCCTCTGTATCGCCTACTTTCTTATAATCTATTTTGTCTACGACTGCTGATAAAACTGAGTAATGAGGGGAATACATCATCCCTCCTATGCTAGTTTTCTGGCAGCACAAATCGCTAAATTTGCTATATATATATATATATATATATATATATATATATATATATTATATATTATTGTGTGTATGTATGTATGTATGTGTATATATATATATATATATATATATATATATATATATATATATATATATATATATATATATATACACGCCTTAACATGTCTGTCTGTAACCGAAATCCCGCTGCGCTGATTGGTCGCCCCCGCCAGGCCACAACTGATCAGCAACAGGCGCAGTCCGCCATTGGCAGGACGCACACCACAGCTACCGTGCCGTCGGGAGATCAGCGGCGTTATCGGTTGCCGCGGGTCATCTCCGGGAGCACGGGCGTCAGCGGCGACACAGCCGGAGATGCCCGGCGCTAGCCGGTGCCCAGGGTCCGGAGGAGAAGAGACTCCTTCGGTACCATAAACGTGTAAAAAATAGAATTGAAATAAAAAATAGTGATCTACTCCCCTTCCGATGGCCCCCGAAATCTGTCCTTCGTCTCCACGCTGCCGGCATCTTCCGTTCCCAGTACTGCTTTGCGCGAAATGCCGCTGATGACGTCGCGCTCTCGCGAGAGGAAGTCAGCAGTGGTCTTTGGCGCAAAGCAATACTGGGAACGGAAGATGCCGGCAGCGTGGAGAGGAGGGACAGATTCCGGGGGCAATCGGATGCTAAGTATATCACATTTTTTTTATTTTAATCTGCTGCTGGCCATATTCTAGAGTACCCGATGCTTTAGAATTGGGCCAGCAGCTAGTAGTAATATATTGAGTTTACAGCACTTGCAAAACAAAGACGTCGTCTTCCGCCACAGCACAACTATGCTATAGTGTACCCCCAGAAGGCATTTTAGCTTGAGGTACAACAGCTCATGACTGGCATAAACTTCATTTTCTATTAGACAGTCCATAAGATGCACCGAACGAAGATGTGCGCGCCTTCCTCCAGCTGACTGTAGATTCAAGGCTGCCGTATGATACTCCTACCATGATATGTTTACAAGCAAATTAGTCATCCCTCCATCCACCCCTATTTCTTCCTCACTATGCTCCATTTGTGGCAGGAGCTTCCTCCCTCTGCTATACATCCAATTTACAACTATTAAAGGGATATTCCCATCTCCAAGATCCTATTACAATATGTAGTAGGTGTAATGGCAAATGTCTCCCAATTAGAAACATAGTATACAGTCATGGCCAAAAGTTTTGAGAATGACACAAATATTATATTTTCACATGATCTGCTGACCTCTGGTTTTTATGTATGTTTGTCAGATGTTTTTATCACATACAGAAATATAATTGCAATCATATTATGAGTAACAAAAGGTTATATTGACAGTTAGAATGAGTTAATGCAGCAAGTCAATATTTGCAGTGTTGACCCTTCTTCAGGACCTCAGCAATTCTCCCTGGCATGCTCTCAATCAACTTCTGGATCAAATCCTGACTGATAGTAGTCCATTCTTGCAATATCAATGCTTTTATTTTGTTTGAATTTGAAGGTTTTTGCTTGTCCACCCGTCTCTTGATGATTGACCACAAGTTCTCAATGGGATTAAGATCTGGGGAGTTTCCAGGCCATGGTCCCAAAATCTCTGTTTTGTTCCCTGAGCCATTTAGTTATCACCTTTGCTTTATGGCAAGGTGCTCCCATCATGTTGAAAAAGGCATTGTTGATCGCCAAACTGCTCTTGGACGGTTGGGAGAAGTTGCTCTCGGAGGACATTCTGGTACCATTCTTTATTCATGGCTGTATTTTTAGGCAAGACTGAGAGATAGCCCATTCCCTTGGCTGAGAAGCAACCCCACACATGAATGGTTTCAGGATGCTTGACAGTTGGCATGAGACAAGACTGGTGGTAGCGCTCACCTGGTCTTCTCCGAATAAGCCGTTTTCCAGATGTCCCAAACAATCGAAAAGGGGATTCATCAGAGAAAATGACTTTACCCCAGTCCTCAGCAGTCCACTCCCTTTACCTCTTGCAGAATATCAGTCTGTCCATGATGTTTTTTTCTGGAGAGAAGTGGCTTCTTTGCTGCCCTCCTTGAGACCAGGCCTTGCTCCAAGAGTCTCTGCCTCACAGTGCGTGCAGATGCACTCACACCTGCCTGCTGCCATTCCTGAGCAAGCTCTGCACTGCTGGTAGCCCGATCCGCAGCTGAAACACTTTTAAGAGACGGTCCTGGCGCTTGCTGGTCTTTCTTGGGCGCCCTGGAGCCTTTTTGGCAACAAGGGAACCTCTCTCCTTGAAGTTCTTGATGATGCGATAGATTGTTGACTGAGGTGCAATCTTTCTAGCTGCGATACTCTTCCCTGTTAGGCCATTTTTGTGCAGTGCAATGATGACTGCATGTGTTTCTTTAGAGATAACCATGGTTAACAGAAGAGAAACAATGATGCCAAGCACCAGCCTCCTTTTAAAGTGTCCAGTGGTGTCATTCTTACTTAATCATGACAGATTGATCTCCAGCCCTGTCCTCATCAACACCCACACCTGTGTTAATGGAGCAATCACTGAAACGATGTTAGCTGGTCCTTTTAAGGCAGGGCTGCAATGATGTTGAAATGTGTTTTGGGGGATAAAGTTAATTTTCTAGGCAAATATTGACTTTGCAAGTAATTGCTGTTAAGCTGATCTCTCTTTATAACATTCTGGAGTATATGCAAATTGCCATTAGAAAAAATGAAGCAGTAGACTTTGTAAAAATTAATATTTGTGTCATTCTCAAAACTTTTGGCCATGACTGTAGTTCTTATGATCAGCTGTCGCGCACCCCATGTGCAGGGCACTGCAATGGCTTAGTTATTAGTGATCCCAAGCTTCTGCACTACTCTGCACATGGGGTAGGTGACCTAGCTAATCAAAAGAACTATACTACATTTCTAATTGGAGGTATTTGCTAATATTATTACACCTGCTATATATTGGGATAGGACCTTGGAGATGGGAATACCTGTTTAAGCTAATCCTCTTGGTTAAACTGTTTGTCCATTACTTTAATATTAATAGCCTATCCTTAGGATAAGTCATCAGTACCATATTGGTGGCGGTGACACCCGGCACTCCCTCAACAGCTGTTCCTTGTGCTGACAGCAGCTGCTTAACATGAACAAGGATGGATGTGCAGAATCCGGCTGCGGCCGTTATGCAGCTGACAGCTGTGTTGGGCAGCTCTACAGCTGATCACATCTGAGTTGCACTGTGAACAGCTAATAAAAGGGGCTGCCGGGTTTCACCCCCCCCCCCCAACCGATGTGGTATTGAGGAAGTGCCCTAAGAATAGGCAATCAATATTAAAGAAACGGACATCCCCTTTAAACCCTACCGCTTTCACTTTCAGACAGAAATTGCAAAGATCAGCAGGAAATTGACTCTTGTCTTCTTTGCATGATGTTTATGCTTTTTCTCTGCGTTTCAGGAATTATAAAGAAAATGTAGCAAAAAAATCTCTAGTTTTTACTTTTATCTTTCAATTCTAGGGTTACTGTTTCTCGGTGAGGCTCTGTGTTCATACTATTTTCCCTTTTGGGGTATGTGCAGGTGGTGTCTTTTTCAGGCTCATTTTGCCTGAAATGGCGCTCATTAATCATTAAATACGGAGCATGTGCGCAGCAAGTCATGTTCATTATTTTAAACTTTTTAACCTCTTCAGGCTTTGAAATCCATGATGCAAAAAGTGACCAATCCATTTATCAGGGGGCTTCCTATTAGCCAAACTGCGGCCAAAAATACACTGCTCTCAAATAAAGGGAACACTTAACCCCTTCACCCCCAAGGGTGGTTTGCACGTTCATGACCGGGCCAATTTTTACAATTCTGACCACTGTACCTTTATGAGGTCATAACTCTGGAACGCTTCCATGGATCCCGGTGATTCTGACATTGTTTTCTCGTGACATATTGTACTTCATGTTAGTGGTAAAATTTCATTCAAATAACTTGCGTTTATTTGTGAAAAAATGGAAATTTGGCAAAAATTTTGAAAATTTCGCAATTTTCCAACTTTGAATTTTTATGCCCTTAAATCACAGAGATACGGCACACAAAAAACTTGATAAGTAACATTTCCACATGTTTACTTTACATCAGCACAATTTTGGAACCAAAATTTTTTTTTGTTAGGAAGTTATAAGGGTTAAAAGTTGACCAGCGATTTCTCATTTTTACAACACCATTTTATTTTTAGGACCACATCACATTTGAAGCCACTTTGAGGGGTCTATATGATAGAAAATACCCAAAAGTGACACCATTCTAAAAACTGAACCCCTTAAGGTGCTCAAAACCACATTCAAGAAGTTTATTAACCCATTAGGTGCGTCACAGGAATTTTTTTGAATATTTAAAAAGAAATGAACATCTAACTTTTTTTCACAAAAAAAATACTTCAGGTTCAATTTTTTTTATTTTACCAAGGGTAACAGGAGAAATTGGACTGCAAAAGTTATTGTGCAATTTGTCCTGAGTACGCTGATACCTGATTTGTGGGGGGGAACGACTGTTTCGGCGCATGGCAGAGCTCAGAATGGAAGGAGCGCCGTTTGACTTTTTCAATGCAAAATTGGCTGGAATTCAGATCGGACGCCATGTCACGTTTGGAGAGTCCCTGATGTACCTAAACAGTGGAAACCCCCTACAAGTGACCCCATTTTGGAAACTAGACCCCCCAAGGAACTTATCTAGATATGTGGTGAGAACTTTGAACCCACAAGGGCTTTACAGAAGTTTATAACGTACAGCGGTACAATTAAAAAATCATATTTTTTCCACAAAAATGATCTTTTCACCCCAATTTTTATTTTCCCAAGGGTAACAGGACCCTAAAAGTTATTGTGCAATTTGTCCTGAGTACGCTGATACCCCACATGTGGGGGTAAACCACTATTTGGGCGCATGGCAGAGCTCGGAAGGGAAGCAGCGCCATTTGACGTTTTTGGCTGGAATTGAGATCGGACACCATGTCGCGTTTGGAAAACCCCTGATGTACCAAAACAGTGGAAATCCCCCACAAATGACACCATTTTGGAAACTAGACCCCCTAAGGAACTTATCTAGATGTGTGGTGAGCACTTTGACCCCCCAGTGCTTCACAGAAGTTTATAATGCCCGGGCGTGAAAATAAATAATTCGTATTTTTTCCACAAACATGATCTTTTAGTCACCATTTTTTTATTTTCCCAAGGGTACCAGGAGAAATTGGACCCCAAAAGTTGTTGTCCAATTTGTCCTGAGTATGCTGATACCCCATATGTGGGAGAAAACTACTGTATGGGCACACGTCGGGGCTCGGAAGGGAAGTAGTGACGTTTTGGAATGCAGACTTTGATGGATTGGTCTGCGGGTGTCATGTTGCCTTTGGAGAGCCCCTAATGTACCTAAACAGTGGAAACCCCCCACAAATGACCCCATTTTGAAAACTAGACCCACTAAGGAACTTATCTAGATGTGAGGTGAGCACTTTGAACCCCCAAGGGCTTCACTGAAGTTTATAATGCCAGGGCATGAAAATAAAAAAATCGTATTTTTTCCAGAAACATGATCAATTAGTCCCCAGTTTTTTTCATTTTCCCAAGGGTAACAGGAGAAATTGGACCCCCAAAAGTTGTTGTCCAATTTGGCCTGAGTACGCTGACACCCCATATGTGGGAGAAAACTACTGTATGGACACACGTCGGGGCTCGGAAGGGAAGCAGTGACGTTTTGGAATGCAGACTTTGATGGAATGGTCTGCGGGTGTCATGTGCGTTTGGAGAGCCCCTGATGTACCTAAACTATTGAAACTCCCCACAAGTGACCCCATTTTGGACACTAGACCCCCCACGGAACTTATCTAGATGTGTGGTGAGCACTTTGAACCCCCAAGTGCTTCGCAGAAGTTTATAACACTCGGACGTGAAAATAAAAAAATCATTTTTTTCCACAAAAATGATATTTTTGCCCCCAATTTTTTATTTTCCTAAGGGTAACAGGAGAAATTGGACCCCAAAAATTGTTTTGCAATTTGTCCTGAGTAGGCTGATACCCTACATGTGGGGGTAAAACACTGTTTGGGCGCATGGCAGAGCTTAGAAGGGAAGGAGCACCCTTTGACTTTTTCAACTCAGAATTGGCTGAATTGAGATCAGACGCCATGTTGCATTTGGAGAGCCCCTGATGTGCCCAAACAGTGGAAACCCCCAATTATAACTCCACCCCTAACCCTAGCCCTAACCCTAGCCCTAACCCTAAGGCTGTGTGCACACGCTGCGGATTTTGCTGCGGTTCCGCAGCGGTTTTGGCTGCTGCGGACCCGCAGCAGTTTCTGCTGCGGTGTACAGTACCATGATTCCCTATGGGAATCAAAAACCGCAGTGCAGACGGTGCAGAATTTTCCGCGCGGATTATCTGCGGTTTTCAATCCGCAGAAAGAATTGACATGTCAATTCTTTCTGCGGATTCTCCTGCGGTTTGCCATCTCCTCTATTGAGGAGATGAAAAACCGCAGGACAAAACCGCAGAGCAATCCGCAGGTAAAACCACAGGTCTTTTGACCTGCGGTTTCACCTGCGGATTTTACAAAATCCGCGTGGATGAATCCGCACCTAATCCGCAGCGTGTGCACACAGCCTTACCCTAACGGGAAAATGGAGATAAATACTTTTTTTTTAGTTTTATTATTTTTCCCTAACTAAGGGGGTGATAACGGGGGGTTTGACTTACTATTTATGGCGGTTTTTATGTTTGGCGACTGTCACACGCTAAAAGACGCTTTTTATTGTAAAATAGTTTTTGCATCACCACATTTTGAGAGCTATAATTTTTCCGTCTTTTGACCCACTGAGTCATGTGAGGTCTTATTTTTTGCGGGACGAGTTGATGTTTTTATTGGTACCATTTTCGGGCACGTGAAATTTTTTGATCGCTTTTTATTCCGATTTTTGGGACGCAGAATGAAGAAAAACCAGCGTTTCATGAATTTCTTTTGGGGGGGTGCGTTTACACCGTTCCGCGTGCGGTAAAATTGATAAAGCGGTTTTATTCTTCGGGTCAGTACGGTTACAGCGATACCTCATTTAGGTCTTTTTTTATGTTTTGTCGGTTTTATGCAATGAAAACTATTTGATATAAAAGATAATTATTTTTGCATCGCTTTATTCTGCGAGCTATAACTTTTTTATTTTTTCGCTGATGATGCTGTGTGGCGGCTCGTTTTTTGCGGGACAAGATGACGTTTTCAGCGGTTCCATGGATATTTATATGCGTCTTTTTGATCGCGTGTTATTACACTTTTTGTTTGGCGGTATGATAATAAATCATTATTTTTTGCTTTGTTTTTTATTTTTTAAGGGGTTCGCTAAAAGGGTTAACTAATGGGACAGTTTTATAGGGCGGGTCATTACGGACGCGGCGATACCTAATATGTGTACTTTTATTTTTTTTTTTTTATTATTATTTCCAAAAAATGGATTTATTGAGGGAATATTTTTTTTTTTTTTTAATTTATTTTTACATTTTTTTTAAATTTTTTTTTTTACTTTATTACATAGTCCCAGGTGGGACATCACTGTCCTGTGACAGATCGCTGATCTGTCACATCACAGATCACTGTGACAGATCAGCAATCTGTCACAGGCATTGAAGAAGACTTCCTCTTGCCTGCGCTTTGCAGGCACTGAGGAAGCCAGCTTCCTCAGGTCCCCGAAGGCCCCCGTCGCCATCTTGGATCCGGGGGCCTGGAGGATAGGAGCCCCCGGCAGCAGCGCTGCACATTGCGCTGCCGTGGGGGGCTCATGGAAGCACGGAGGGAGCCCCCTCCCTCCCGATGCTTCCCTTTAACTCCAGGTACACCGCGATCATGTTTGATCGCGGTGTGCAAGGGGTTAACGTGTCGGGGGCGGTCCGTGACCGCCTCTGACACATAGTGCCGGGTGTCAGCTGTGATAATCAGCTGACACCCGGCCGCGATCAGCGGCGCTCACCACGTGGGCGCCGCTGATCGCGGTAGACGTACTATCCCGTCCACGGTCATACGGGCCCGGGTACCGTGGACGGGATAGTACGTCGGATGTCAGGAAGGGGTTAAACAACACAACGTAACTCCAAGTCAGTCACACTTCTGTGAAATCAGCCTGTCCAATAATGAAGCTACACTGATTTTGAATTAATGTCTCCTGCTATTGTGCAAATGGAACAGGCAACAGGTAGAAATGATACAATTAGCAAGACAACCCTATAAAGGAGTGGTTCTGTAGGGGGTGACCACAGAAAGCTTCTGTTCTCATCATTTCTGGCTGTTTTGTCACTTTTTTGTATTTTGTCACTGCTCTCACCTAGAGATATAGTCGCATGATGCGGTGTCTACAACCCACAGAAGTTGCTCAGGTAATGCAGCTCATCCAGGATGGCACATCAATTCTAGCTATGGCAAGATGAATAGCTATGTCTGTCAGCACAGTGTCCCGAGCAAGGAGCAGATACCAGGAGAGAGGCCAGTACACTTGGAAAGTGGAGGGGGGCCGTGGAAGGGCAACAACCCAGCATCAGGACTGCTAGCTCCTCCATTGTGCAAGGAGGGGCAGTGCCAGAGCCCTGCAAAATGACCTCCAACAGGTCACTAACATCCATGTGTCTGCTCAAACGGTCAGAAACAGACTCCATGAAGGTGGTATGAGGGCCCAATGTCCATAAGTGGGTGTTGTGCTTACAGCCCAACACCATACGGAACGAGTAGCATTTGCCAGGGAAAACCAAAATTGGCAATTAGGCATTGGCGCCCTATTCTCTTCACAGATGAGAACAGGTTCACAGTGAACACGTGACAGTCCGAAGATGCCATAGAAAACGTTCTGCTGCCTGCAACATCCTTCACCATGATCGGTTTGGCAGTGGGTCATTAATGGTGCGGGAAAAATTTCTTTGAAGTCCAGCACAGCCCTCCCCGTGTTAGCCAGAGGTACCCTGATTGCCATTAGGTGCCGGGATGAGATCCTCAGACTGTGTGTGTGTCATGAGGCATTTCCACTGAAGTTGGATCAGCCTGTAATTTGATTTTCCACTTTGATTTTGAGTATTATTCCAAATCCAGACCTCCATGGGATGTTCATTTTGATTTACATTGCTCACTTTTGTTTTATCGTTCTCAACACATTTCACTATGAAATGAATAAAGATTTACAACTAGAATATTTCATTCAGTGATAATTAGAATGTGATATTTTATCATTCCCTTTATTTTTTTTGAGCAGTGTGTATTCATGAGGGTGATGCTTCTTCCTTCCCCTGTCCGCATTAAAGGGGTGTTCCCATGAACAATGTACATTTTAATCAAAACATCTTGGAATACTAATAATTTCCACAATTGGATGTGTTTAACCCCAATGTGAGCCAATTTGGTACTTAATGACCAAGCCAATTTTTACACTTCTGACCCTTGTTACTTTGAGGTTATAGCTCGAACGCTTCAATGCATCCCACTGATTCTGAGATTGTGTTTTTTTGTGCATTTATTATACTTCATGTTGGTGGTAAAATTTCTTCAATATAACTTGCAATTATTTATGGTCTAAAAATTGAAATTTGGAAAAAATTTAGAAAATTTTACAATTTTCAAACTTAATTTTTGTACACTTAAATCAGAGTGGTGTCACACAAAATAGTTAAATAACATTTCGCACATGTCAACTTTACATCAGTACAATTTTGGAAACATTTATTTTTTTTTTTTTTGTAATTTTTTTTCCCACAAAACTTTTTTTTTTTTTTTTTGTGCCCATCTCACATTTGAAGTGAGTTTGGAGGGCCTATATGACAAAAAATACCCAAAAATGACACCACTCAAGGTGCTCAAAACCACACTCGAGGTTTATTAACCCTTCAGGTGCTTCACGAGAGCTAAAGCAATGTGGAAGGGAAAAAACGAACATTTTTACTTTTTTCACCAAAAATTTTACTTTGGAACCAAGCTTTTTTTTCACAAGGGCATTAGGAGAAAATGGACCACGAAGTTTGTTGTGCAACTTCTCCTGAGTATGTCGATACCCTGTATGTGGGGGAAAGCCACTGTTTGGGTGCATGGCAATGCTCAGAAGGGAGGGAGCACCGTTTGACTTTTTGAACACAAAATTGGCTGGAATCAGTGGTGGCGCCCATATCATGTTTGGAGACCCTCTGATGTACTTAGAATTGGGGAGATTCTACTGTTTAACTCCAGCCCTAGGCACAACCCTAGCGAAAATAAATACTTTATTTTTACCTAACTAAGGGGGTGATAAAGGGGGGTTTTGATTTTTACTATAATTTTTTTTTTTTTTGTGAAAAACGGTAATTGCAACATTGGGGTTGGTAAAAACTGACCCAAATCATGTTCTCCAGGGTCTCTGCTATCCCCAGTTGCCGAGACCCCCTGTTGAATTTCCAATGCTGGGGGCGTAAAAAAGCGTCACTTACGAATAAGTACCCTTAACTGCCGCCATTTAAAGGCGTATCAGCGGTCGTTAAGGGCTTAAAATAATGTTCCTATTCTAAGATAATCTTATAAATGTGCCCCTGCTGTGTACTGTGTAATGGCTGTGTCTGATCGTGCAGGAACATGGTCTGATCATACCACAGCTCCCGGGCAGGGGAGGAAGCAAAAGAGAGGATACAGATAGGACAGCAGGGGATCACAGCTGCTTCTTTCTGTGCCCTCATATATATTGAATCACCTCAGTAGGCTCAGTACATGAATGGATAAATTCTTTGAGATGGAGTGGGTTCTGCTATTTTGCCATGGCAGAGGCTGTACAAATGCGATATGGCACTCACAATCTATTCCAAATTTACACTCAAAAAATCAAGTGACGCTCTTTCCTTTTCTGAGCTCTGTGTCCAAACAGTACTTTTTAACAACATATGGGGTATCATTGCATTCAGTAAAAATTGTGTGACAAATTATGGGGCCCATCTTCTTCTTAATTCTTAATTTTCGTTTTCACAATTTAAATAAAAAAAAAATTGACTCTACTTAGTTTGTTACCCAATTTCTTCTGAGTGTGGTGATATCTCACATACATTTTTTTTTTTTTTGACACATGACAGTGAAAGGGAAGAAGCAACAAATGAAACTTGGAGTTTGAATTTGGCTGGAATAGATTGCAGATACCATGTCTCATTTACAGAGCCCCTGACTCTCCAAAACAGAACACCCCCCCCCCCCCCCCCCAAGTGACTACATTTAGGAGACTATACCCATCAAGAAATTCATTTAGGGAAGTGTTGAGATTGTTGAACTGGTTGGTGTTTCATAGAACTTTATAATTTTACCTCTAACAAAGTGCAGTGTGTCACGGAAAAACAGTCTTAAGGCTCATTCACACGTCAGTATTTGGTCAGTATTTTGCATCAGTGTTTGTATGCCAAAGCCAGGAATGGAACTTACCGAGAAAAAAATATAGTTGAAAGACTGACTCCTGTTCTTTATTTTGGAGACATTCCTGGTTTTGGCATACAAATACTGATGAAATACTGATGTGTGAAAGAGGCCTTAGAATCAGTGGGAACCGTTGAAGCATTCCAGAGTTATCACCACATGAAGTGACACTGGTGACATTTCAAAAATTTGGCCTGGTCAGAGACTAGAAGGCTGCTACAGATATATAAAGTGTGGCCTTGACCTTTTAATAAAAAAACAAAAAAATGTAATTTTCAAGATGGCACGCCTGTACCTATTGCATCCGGCTTCGAAAAATGGCAGCATGTCTTGGCAGACTTTTATTTTTTTTTATTCTTTGACAATGACTATACAAACAGTTTGCAGGTTAAAAAAAGCAAACAAATCAAACCAGAACATGCTGTTCCCTAAGTTCCAGTATAGTTGCGTATACATCAATTTTTTCCACTTGTATTTCAAGCTCTGATGGAAATGGAAACTGTGCTGAAAAAAGCCATTAAAGAGCGCAGAGGGAAGAACCCCGGGCGACATGTGTTCATGGACTCATTACTACAAGGAAACCTCAATGACAAGCAGGTGAGTCTGCATCGCAGAGCACTAACGCCTCTAAAAATCCATAAAGGAGCACTCCATCTATTAGCACATAGTAACGTGTGTGCCGATGGCTGATTGCAGTACTCACCAGCCAGTTTTTCAGTCATGTGACCACATTTGTGACTTAAATTGCACAGCGTGTGTCTAGGAGGTCACTTTTTTCTGTTTTTGTTTTGTTTTACTGTCAATATGGCGATGTGAGGGTTTGTGTTTTGCCGAATAAGTTATACTTTTGAACGACTGCATTATATGGTAACATCAGTGTACTGGAAAATGATGAAAAATACTCTAAGTGCAGGGAAATTGCAAAAAAAAGTGCAATTCCACATTTTTTTTTTCTTATATTCACTAAATGGTAAAACTAACCTGCCATTCTGACTCTCCAGGTCATTACGCATTAGTGGCTACTAAAGATATATAGGGTGTGTTGTATATTTTTTTTTTTTTTATTGATACTTTGATCACCTGTTGTTGCAGCTGCCAAAAAAATAATTCTGGTGTTTTGGTTTTTATTCATTTATTTTTTTTATTCATTTATTTTCTTCCATTACACAATTTACCAATCTGGTTAATTTACTTTATATTTTGATTGGGCATTTCTGAACACAGCAATACCAAATGTGCAATTTTTTTCTATTTTGAAAATATAAATATATATAGAATATAATTTTATTTAATTTTTTTACTTGCTTCAGTGGTTTCCTTAGGAGCGTTAAAGATGCAATCTTCCAGTTGGTTGTGCTACACATGGCAGGGCTTCAGCCATATGCAGCAGAAATTATCATCCGCTCCTCTGAATGCCATCATCGGACTAGCGTTCTTAGGAGGTCTGCAATGACAACCACAGGATCTTCTGCAGACCCTCGGCTGTCATGACAACCCATGGGCGCCCAGTGATCACGTGACAGGGGTGCTGATGGGCATGTCTTGTGATTCGCTTCTGCCAGGTGCAAGTTAACCCCTTTGCAACTTTGGACGTATCTGTATTGCGACTGCAGCTGTGGTGATCATATTAAAGTGTTGGCGCCATCTTGAAGCAGGGCACATGGAGTCATCGTCCCGGGTGGTAGCAACACCACACTGCTTTCCCTCATATTGCATGAAACACTGATGTCCAACCTACAATCTGTGCTACCAGAGTCACCAGGGCCAACTCTGGTGCAATCGACGTCATCTTCAGACCTCGCAGGGACCACCCTGTACTTCCTCATTCAAGCTGTGTACGTCCTGATTCAACTACGTAGTTCTGTGCACCGTGCTAGGCCTTATGGTGTCAGACTGTTTGAAACCTGTGCATCACTGCTGGTGCTTGTGCTGCTAAAGAAAGAGTTCCTGATTTCCACCCCCCCCCCCCCCCCCCATCATTGCCTAATCTTTCCTTATTCCCCCCTACCACCCCCTTCTGCCGCTGAGCACTGGTCACTACTTGATCACTCAACTTTTACACACACACATCCACACGTCTTCCTTGCCACCAACACTGATGGGGAGAGGATTCCACCTTTTTTTTTTTTCCCCCTTATCCTCCTCGTCTTCAGCAAGTGATGCTGAACCACCACGCACATGCCCCAGGACAGAAACTCCCACTCCCTCCCACTGAGCCAGTGATTCCTGATTTTGTGGCGCAATCAGGGATAAAACTTTGACGCTTCCGGAATCGAAGTCCTCTTCTCTGAGGATTTTGTCAACTTCATGGTGGCCCAAACAAATTTGTATGCCCAGCAACTTTTGGCACAAAACCGCCCTTCATCATTTTCTAACTGGACTCCTGTAGCCGCAATAGAATTGATGATGTTTTGAGGCCTTGTCCTTCACATGGGGTTAGTGATGAAGCCAGAGCTTTGGCAATATTGGAGTGTTGATGTTTTATATAGCACTCTGGTGTTCTGCATGGCTATGACCTGGAAACATTCTGAAGCCATCCAAAAATATTTGCATTACAACGATAGTGCAGTGTCGTCCCCAAGATTAATCATATTGACATCTGCAATAATAAGTCCCTTATTCTGGCAATACCTGCCCAGTACCCACAAGTTTAGGGTTTATGAAGCGAAGGACACCTGGATTGAATGCCCCCCCTGTTCTGGGAGTGAGTGGGAATTGGTGCACCCACTGCTGGATCAAGGTTATCACAGTACCGCAAAAATTAAATGCCTCCCTAGGACACTAATTGAGCAGCTGCTCAGAAAGGGTGAGAGCATAGTCCAGTGTAGCGACAGCATGCTAGTGGTCAAGGATAGTTGAGCCGATATTCGCCGAACGTCATTGGCATCAATGAAAGTAGAAATGAACAGATATGTTCAAAACCAATCATGAAACATAAATTTTTAACGGATGTGGCACATTCGGATTCGGTGATCGTTTTCCGAACCTATTCGACCATCTCTTCTCAAGGACGAGGGATGTCCTCTTCTTGGCCACCATACATGGTGATGGCAGCACCCCCAGCACTGTACAAGGTACCTCCTACACAGGTCCGACCACATTGTGTACTGGGGTACAACAAGAACATGATGGTGGTGGGGGATGATATCGCTGATCCAGTCCTCCGGCCGTACAGTGACATCAGAAAAGCCAAGGTGTTGTACAAGAAGCTGGCCATGTACATAGTACAGCTTACAATGCACAAAGCTTTCACGCTATCGCTATGTACCAGTCTGGCCTGCACATCTTACCAGGAGGTTGTGATCAAGACTCTAATCTTTGGAAATCAGAAACGAGCGTGCTCTAGTACTTCCAGAACTGAAGGTGCTCTTATCGTACCATGCCAACATTTTCCCAGGGAGATCCTTCAAACCACATAAAAAGATGGTTGCAAAAGGGAAGTGCGCAAGGACGCCATTTTGCAATGTGACACCTGGCCTGTGTAGAAGAGTGCTTCAAACTGTACCGCACACTCATGATCTACTAAATTAATTTCTGATTTGCACAACTCGTGTGTGCCAACCTGACACACACTACACAACTCTCATATACCAAACTGATGCACTCTATGCAATTTACGTATGCCACTACAATATGAAATTCACATACCAGGAAGCAGATCAGATTTAAAATGGGATAACTTGTGGAGCATTTTCACTGTTTCAGCACATCAGGGGCACTCCAAACACGACATGATGCCCGCAGACCATTCCAGCAGTCTTCCTTCCTTTCCAAGTCCTGGTGGTTTTACTCCACCTATGGGGTATCTGTGTACTCAGGAGAAATTGCACAACAGAGTTTGAGGTCCATTTTCTCCTTTGTGTGT